>NC_081359.1:80876509-81249204 GCF_030684315.1 Stegostoma tigrinum
ACAGAAACAGACCCTTCGGCCAATTCATTCGTGTCGACTAGGTTTTCTAAATTGAACTAGTCCAATTTGCCATCATTTAGCCCATCCCTGTAAACCTTTTCTATCGATGTACCTGTCCAAATAACTTTCAAATGTTGTAATTGCACTTTACCCTACCCCTTTCTTTTTTAGCTCCTTCTACATAAACACCACCTTCTGTGTGAAATAGTTGCCCCTCAGGTCCCTTTTAAATCTTTCCCCCTCACCTTAAACCAATGCCCTGTAGTTTTGGATTCCCATACCATGGGGAAAAGTTTTTGGTTATTCACCTTATCTATACTCCTCGTTTTGTAAACCTTTATAAGATCACCCCTTGGCCTCCTACACTCAAGAAGAGAAAAGTCCCAGCCTTCGAGTCTCCGTAACATTGTTGTAAATTTTTTTTCACTCTTTTTCCAGCTTGATTATATCCTTCCTGTACAGGGCAACCAGAACTGTGTGCAGTAATTCAAAAGTGCCTCACCAACATCTTGTACAGCTGTCACATGATGTTTAGGACCCCTTTCTCATAAGGAGACAAGGTGGTACCAGTAGCCACCCTAACAGAAAAAGAAACATATAGGCCACCTCAGAAATCCCATTAGAGGATACTTCCAAAGTGGATGGCCTTCCACTTTCGCTTACAGCCTTCCACTCTCAGCCCTGTTGGACTTCAAGGCAAGGAAGGTTCAATTACCTCTGGGCAGAACATATCCCACATGTCTGAGCCCTCTCGGTTCAAATGTCCTAATCAAACCCTAAGGTTATTGAGACTGCACCTTGACGTTGTCAAAGGGGAAAAACAAAGGGCACATGTGGTGCAGGTGGCATTTTATTGCAAATTCAGTCTCTGGTTTCTTAAGAGATGTATTATGAGATAGATTATCAGCTGCACTTAGAATACTGAAGATGCAGGCATAGCCATCTTAGCATTCCATGGGTTTTGATTTTGGAAGATATAATGTGAGCAGCCCTTGCAACTTGGAGAGGCTATGGGAACCCGGAAGGCACTCTTTAGTTTAACAACTGGAGCGAATCTTTCTAGGCTTCCCCCACCCAACCCCATGTATTCTTGTGCATCACAGTCATTACTTGCATTCATTCCTGATGTTGCACTATGTGGTCAAGTGTGCTTGAGGCATGATTTTAGTCCCTACATTAATGCAAAAGTTCACAGCAGCATGTAGTGTTTACAGGTGTCTTCAGCTTTACTGGGTGCATGTTTGTATAATGCTGTTTTCCTTTGAAGGGTCTCGCATTGATGGAAGCTGAATCCTCTGTCCTCCTAGAGTGAAATGTAGAGACATAGAAACTAGGAGGAGGCATGGGCCATTCAGCCCCATGAATTATGCACCACCATTCAATATGTTCATGATTGTTCCTGTAATTCAATGCCAAATTCCTGCTTTCTCTTATACACCCTTAATGCTTTTAACATCTAAATAAAATCAATCTCTTTCTTGAGTATACTCAGTGATTTAGCCCCCATAGCCTTTTGTGATTGCGAATTCCACAAGTTGATCACCTTCTGAATGAAGAAATGTCTCCTCATCTCAACTGAAATGGCCTACTCCATATCATGAGACTGTGATCCCAGGTTCTAGACTCCCCAGCCAGGGGACATATCCTCCCTGCAGTTGTCTGTCCAACTCTGTTATAATTCTCTATGAAATGTTAGAAAACTCTATGAATGCAGGCCCAGTTCAACCAATCTCACCTCTTACAACATACAAAAGACTTAGCCTGCTTATTCCTGGTTTGACGACAGCCATTTTCAGCTCCAGTGCACACCTGTTATTTTACAACATGATGAAAGCAAACAGTTGTCTTTCTTCACGCACTGAGTCTCAGTCTCAACCTTTTACCTTTGATATGCCTCCCCATTACCCCATTAGCTTTGAATTTCTCTGCATTTCCACTCAGCCTCTCAATCTAACTGAGTACTCCACCCCACCTCCCTGGACCAAAGTCTTATTAAGTTAACATGCCTGATATAGTAATGCACTTTTCCCTCTCCCGGCCACTCCCATTGAAGTCAGGGTATTGCTGACTGTTGCTCGCACCCCACTTCCTGCTTCCCACACTTAGTACTCTCCGTTCAGTGCTTTATCGCCCTCCCTCCCTCTTGTATGTAGAGTTCCGCCAACTTCAAAATTGATATCTGCTCTGCATCACAACATTCTGCTTCAAGTCACCACAGTTGAGTTTCCCGGCTTCCCTTCTGCAATCCCTTGATTACAAACCCTGTGACATTTAGTGGATGGACATCCAGGACTGACTGTGGCCCACCACCACCACACCACACCACACCTCCCCACCCCACCCCCTGAGCACCCTAGATGGATTGTCCTGGACAATGTGTGACTGGACCCCTGAGATATCTGTACAGCTTCCCGACTGATTTCCTGTGACACTGGATTGGTTACACTGGACTTGTAGTGGCCCATACCCCAGACTGTGGAGATACAGACCCCCTGAACCTGACCACTCCAGTGGCCGACTGAACAAGCCCTGAACTGACAGCTATAGCTACCAAGATCCTCTGATTTGATCAAGGAAAACTGCCCTGAGACTTTGAGACATGGCAATTTTGTTGAATTACATGCAGTTTCTTTGCTGCGTACACTGATGTATAGGGAGTGTGAGACTGACATATCACAGTGATGCCCAGCCCATTGAACTGACAGACCTGCTAGTTTTGTGACTAGTCAAGATGGAATTACTGAGTCTGTAAGCTCTAGCAGATGAGGCAAAATGGAATAAAAAATGCCTTGAGCAGCAATTTAGACAAGCAATGAGGGAGGAGCACTTGGAGAGAAAGTGAGAGTTACTGAAATGCAGCCTGGTAAGTGAAATGGGTACGTTTTTTCACGTTCAAATTGTCCTTGCAGCATTGCAGAAAAACCTGTTGCTGTCACAGGGATGTGTGTGATCCCTGTCCATTAAGTGTGTCTGGAGAAACTGAGTGCCCAAAGAGCTCAAACACCTTGTTTTTGGACTGAATTATTCTCCATCAACTGTTTTCATATCTCTGCTGAAAAAAATCCACAGAACTCATTAAAGTTGGATGATAGATCTTGCTTATATTTTCAAAAAATGATGTAATTGATATGCACAAAACACAATACTTTCTCACTATTCAGAAAACAAAAGGATATGCGCATCAGAGGAGCAGGAAAGCTGACCAAACAGTCCTGACCTGAAACGTCAGCTTTCCTGCTTCTCTGATGCTGCCTGGCCTGCTATGTTCCTCCAGCTCCACACTATGTTATCTCTGACCCAGCATCGGCAGTTCTTATAATCTCAAAAGGATATGCATCCTTGTTTTATTTGGAAACTCAATTTGTTTCACGTTAAATAAGTCAACAAATAGCATGAGCTATAAATTATTTAGTGGAATGTAATACACAGTGGTTAACATTTTAAATTATCATTATTAAACTCCAGAAGGCACAATTCAAAGGTTAAAATAATTTATATTACCAGGTAAAGCGAGATTTTTGTGCTTAGTGGAGCATGCTTATCACCATCTCTGTCTTTTTCTCATTGCTGTGTGTTGTTAGTTGTCTCTATGATTAGTCAATAATGCCTTGCCACACCAGAATGTGAACTCCATGGAGTGTGGTGTGTTTTTCCTTTCGTTTCCTACTTCCTATATTTATATTCCAGTTCTGAGTTGCTGTATGCTTTGATAAGAATGTCAGATATGTACCTGTTCATTTAATATTCTGAATTCTAAAACATATTACCTTCACATTTTTACATTTTAGTTTAATTGCAAATATTTCAGAAATATTGAAATATGTGAAAGTTTATCGGAAACTGAAGCAGTTTTTAAACTAACAAATAATGAGCTTAATCTCATCAAAAATTGGCTAAGTGTCAGTTTCAGTGAGTTTCTTGGAGGCTTTCTCTCCGTCTGAGTTTTCTTATGCGCTTCTCTGCAGCTTGCCTCATAACATATGCACCACATATCTATGGTGCCCCATTTACACTCTCATGCACTCAGCAATGGCAAATGTATTTTGCTGGTGTTATTGCCACATTTGAAGCCAAACTATGCACTAAATAAAGTCAGGATCTGCAGTCACACTACAAAGTGGGAATGGAACAAAAAAAAATGATCTGAGGTCACATAAGTGGTACAGATGACACTTCATTACAAAGACAAGCTTGCATATTTAAGTGTATCAAACACGGAAATGTATACAAAACAGAAAGATGATTTAGAAGCTCAGCAGGACTGGCAACATCGGAGGAAAGAGAAACAAAGTTTGTGTTTTGAGTCTAGTGGCTAGGTTTTACTTCAGTTCTGAAGAAGAATCGTTCAACTCAATGTTAATGCTGTTTCTCTCCTCAGATGCTGCCAGACCCAGTTGAGTTTCTCCAGTATTTTGTTCTTAGTTTATATAGCAGCTATTCATAGATATTTGCTGTTACTTTCAAATACATATTGCTTTTTAAAATCTTCATCTGTTTGATCAACTGTCATTGTAACTACAGCTACTAAGAATCAAGCATCAGCCCATTATCAGTGCCATACCATGTTAGAACACTGGTTGTGGGAGCTATACTCTTTCCCTAATGCTCTGTATAGAATAACATCTTCTCATTGTTCAATATGAGAGCATCACATGACGAAAAATCCTTCAAATGATTGAAAAGGTTCACGTGTTCATCAACAGCAAAAGCAAAGAAAGAAAACAAACAAAAGTTGCATTTATTTCTGACAACAAACTGGATCCACTTGTGTTTTGGGAAACAAAATATTTACAATCAATGAATGATCACTACAACAAATTCTTATTTACTAGAACTGGGTGTCAACTAAGTCCTGTCTGACTCTGTGCTTTGCCTCTGTAGTGCAATGTCATGCTGAAGGTGATGAATCTCCTGCTCAATGCCCTCATCCTCCTTCTTGGAAGACTGCAGTCAGCTCTTCAGGTTCCACCATATCCCCTCTTTGCCTGCTCTTATTGTGCAGATTATAGCATGCTGGGATTGTGTGGCACACTCTGGCTGGACTGCACTGTAAGATCCTTGGACTGATCCAAGCATTGTAAACTCACTCTCAGCCTATCATCTACCCCACCATGGCCCTGATCAAAGAATAGGCAGCAGTGTGTCTACGCTCAAATTCAGTCAGGGGTATTTGTGATGGAGTTATCAGCCACGGTGGCAGAGAGGGTAGCCCTCGTCTCCCAGTGACCATCTTTGCAAAGCATCTAGGTCTAGAAATGAATCAGCACCGTGAAAATTCTCAAATACGTAGGCATCTCAGTTCTAAAGGGTTGTCCCTTCAAACTTGAGGCTGTGCCCTCGAGTCCTAGTTTCTCCTAGTGGAAACATCTTCTCCATGTGCACACTACCCAGGGCTGTCAGTATTCTGTAAGTTTCAATCAAATCTCCCTTCAATCTTCTAAACTCCATCAAGTGTAGACCCACTGTCCTCAGCCGCTCCTCATGTGACAAACTCTTCATCCCTGGGATCATTCTTGTGGACCTCCTCTGGACTCTCTCATGGCTAGCATATCTTTCCTTAGATCCAGGGCCCAAAAAATGATCTTAATATTCCAGCCTGAGCAGAACATCCCTGCTGTTGTAATCTAGCCCTCTTGAAATGAAAGTAGGATTGCATTTGCTTTCCTAACTGCCAAACAAATTTGCATATTAACCTTAAGGGAATCCCGAACTTGGCTCCAAATGTGTTTGTGCTTCAGATTTCTGAAGCCTTTCCCCATTTAGAAAATAGCCTCAGCCCGTGTTCTTCCTATCGAAGTGCATAACCTCACACTTTCTCACATTATATTCCAAGTGCCAACTCTCCTAAACTGATAAGTCCTTCTCCAGCCTCCCCGCATCCTCAACATGACCTCTACCTATCTTTGTATCATTTGGAGACTTAGCAACACTGCCCTCAGTTTCCTTCATCCAGATCATCAATGCATCCTATGAATAGTTGTTGGTCCAACACTGAACCCTGTAGAACTCCTCAAGTCACTGGTTGCCATCCTGAAAATGATCCCTTTATACCTACTGTCTGCCTTCTACCAGTCAGCTAATTACCCCATCCATGCCAGTACCTTATCTGAAATTCTGTGGGCTCTTATCTTATTTGACAGCCTTCTGTCTGGCACCTTGTCAAAGGCTTCCTGAAGATCCAAAAAGATCACGTCCACTGGTTGTTCTTTGTCTAACTTGTTTATTAACTCTTCAAAGAATTCAAAAGATTTGTAGACATGACCTCCCCTTGATCAAGCTGTGCTGACTCAGCCCTATTTTAGCATGGACGTCTATGTACTCCTTCGTCTCAACCTTAATAATGGACTCTTAAAATCTAACCAATGACCAAGGTCAGTCTAATCAGCCTGTAGTTGCCTGCCTTCCTCCCTTCTTAAATAGTAGTGTTACGTTAGCCATTTTTCAGTCAACTGGGACCTTCCCTGATTCTAGTGATTCCTGAAAGATTACCTCCAACGCCTCTAAAGTCAGTACTTTGGTATGCAGTCTTTCAGATTTTTTAGCTCCCTTTGCATCTTCTCCTTAGTGATGGCTGCGAGACTCACCTCTGTCCCTGACACCCTTAAAGTTCTGGTATGCTGCTGGTCTTGCACTGTAAAAACTAATGCAAAGTACCAACTCCATTTCCCATTACAACATATCCGGCCTAATTTTCCAGTGGCTCAATGTCCACTCTTGCCTCTCTGTTACTTTTTAGACATCAAACACTTGCAATCTTCTTTTATATTACTAGCTAGCTTATTTCATCTTCTCCATTCTTGTTGCTTTTTTAGTTGTCCTCTGCTGCTTTTTAGAGTGGTCCCAGTCCTCTGGCTTCCCACTGATCTTCACCACACTTCATGTTTTTTCTTTGCTTTTATGTTGTCCCTGTCTTCCCTTATCTGCCATGGTCGCCTCATATTCCCCTTGTCAGGAATAAGATATGACAAATGAAGCTCTCCAATGACATTCACTCCCAATACTTTGAGAAGATTTGCAGGCTGTACAGAGGTGAAACCCACCTCCAAAGTTTCTGATCTGTTGGTTAGAGAAAGCATGTGTACCTTTTAAAAGCAGTGAGTGCTTACTTAAGGCAATTTTAAGCATCGTAGGATTCAGCATTGGAGAACACTCTTTGAAAATCTATCAAATTTGTTGCAAACCTTTCCTTTTTCTTGTATTGCTACAAATATTTCTCATTCAAGGATTTACTCATAAAGGGATAAACAGAGTGGATGCAGAAAGAATGTTACCCTTAACTTATTTCCACAGTTAAGGGACACCATCTCAGAATTGAAGGACTGAGATCAGGAGGAACTTCTTCTCTTAGAGGACAGTTAATTTTTAGAATTCTCTCACCCAGAGCAGTGGAAACTCAATGATTAATTAGGTTTAAGAAAAAGATTGATGATTTCTTGTTACTAAATGGCCTACTTCTGCTCATATGTTCCTAAGTTTCTAATTCCTTGTGAAAGTTATTAATGAATCTACTTTCACTATCTCTTCTTGTGCTACATTCCAGTTTAAACAACCACATTAAAATTTTGTGTTTCCTTCAAACATTTCTCATTTCTCTCCTCATAAAAGAAGTCTTTCATCCCTGCTTTGGACCAGTCCTGAGGCCCGAGCATCCTTAGAATGTAGTTCCCAGAATTGGACCAGCTGAGGTCCAACTGATGCTTCATAAACTTGAGTCAAGATTTTTGCACTTTTGTACCCTGTGCCTCTATGAAGCAATGTTTTCCTTTTTATTAGCTTTCTCAACTTTGAACAAGCTAGTTAATGTCAAGCAAACGGAACATTGGGAAAATTGAACATTTGTCTGATACTTTTATTTCCATGCAAGTGATTGCATCATTCATCTTCTGAATGTTTTGGACTTTGCTGAGTCTATTCAATCCAGTGACTTTATGTCATAAGATGTACCTGTAGCGTTATTCCCAGAGCAGTGGAGCCCTTATGGATGCTCCACAATCATCCCTCACCCAGCATCACTGAAAAGTTTAATAGGTTGTTTACATCATTATTATTTGAAATTATATTGCAAACGGATTTACTCCCCACTTTCCTTAATTTCAACATTTCTAGACCACAAAAATAAATAGTCGGCTTTCAGGCACTTTATTTTAGTAGTCTTGCTGTTGTGAAGGTGCTTTATGTAAGCACGTTCTTTCATCTTTACGTTATCTATGCTAACATGTCTCCAGCATGATTGTCATGTGGAATTCATCACTCTTGACATATTGTTCAGCAGAGTGTCAAAACTATAATTGACTGTAAGATGAAACTTTCTTCCCTACAAAGACATTGCCTTGTTTCCTGAAATAACTTTTAGTTTTTGCATGTAAAGAATTCTAATTCATGTTCTCAGAGAGAATGATCCTTGATTTCTGGTAGATTAGTGCAGGTAATAATGCCGGTTGCATTTAAGAGACAATGGATCAAATTAATATTAGCAAAGGAGGGTGACTGGATGGATGATTTAATATGGATCATATGGTCTTCTTCATCTATAAATATTTGATCTTCTGAGGTTAACTCTGTATATTTCATGGAACTTCACCTAAAGTTCTGCAGCAATTGCAAGTTTTCTGATCTTGGGATTTCAGTGCTATATTAAATATTGCATTGTATCTGGAATATACATTGAAACAGACAGACAACCGGCAACCTGCATCCACAAACACCAGCTAGCAATTAAATGATACAACCAAATGTCCTTGGTTTCACTACACGTAGATGAATAAAAACACACTTTCATCTGGGACAGCACTACTATCATTGACAAGCCAAACAGAGGACTGCCAAGGAATTTTTGGAGACTTGGTATTCATCCAAGGGACTCCAACAACAAACACAATGAATTAGACCTGATATACCAACGATTACAATGTGTAGCCAGAACCGGAATTAGCCCCTACCGGCAGCAGTAAAAACCAGACCATATAAATTCAATCTGGCACAAGATAACAGCGCTTCATAGGAGGTTCCACAACCCTGAGAATGTCACCATGGTGACAAAATGTCTGCTATCTGACTCCCCAGCTCGACGAACACACCAACATGTACAACCAGCACCCAAACTACAAATCTTCACTCAAATCCTGACAGATTTAGTGTGGTTTCTGCGAAGAACCTCCATGTTGGACAGTAAGCAACATCTCAGGACATGCTGCATAGGCACAGGCTGCAAACGTACGCCTACAAACATTAGATCTGATATGTGCCAACCTCTAGCAATCATCCAGGCACATCTCCAAACCATGTATAGTTTTGCAGTGCTGCTCCTTGGGGTTCACTGGAAACCATCACTTAGTGTTCCTGAAAAGACACTGTGCACTCAGGAACATGCTCCCAGGTTATGCCACAGACCAGCCTGCATCTCCAGTGCACATACTTTGAACCTGCCTGGATGCTCACAGTATTCCTGCCTTGAATTGCCTAGCCTGTTTGAACGTTGCCCCCTCAGTTAGTGATGTGAGGTTCATATTACTTCTGTCTCGTCATTTAGCACAAACACAAAGCCAGTACACTTACCTTCATTGTCAGCAAGTCTCAGTCAAGCCAAGGGAGACTAATCGTTGGAGATTGCAAGCTGTTTTCTTCTCCCACAGGAGAGAAAGGACAACAAACTCTATACAGAGCAGAGAGAAGGACATCCTTTGTAGAAGGTATTGGGTACAAGAGGTGAACAGGCTGAATAAGAATTTTGGCTGCTGAGTTGTGAAGTGCCTAGGAAAGTTAGCATGTGGGCTTTGCACCTGCAAGTGTTATGCCACTCACCTGTTGTTCCCTCCTGAGATCATGGATACCTTAGAGCATTATTTCAGGTTGGAATAAGCATGTTTTTACTGCCTGCTAACTTAGTAACGTCTAGTCACATTTGATTGGTTGTGGAGGTAATGATCTTCCATCCAGTCTTTGGAAACATCACTAATTCCAAAGCACATGCTCCAGTTAGAAGTGAGAGAAGCAGCCATCCAACCTTCCCTCTCCAACTCAGGAATTGCCGCAACCTAAACATCCATGCCCTGATGTACCATCCTAACCTGCGTCCTGGTCTGTCTTCATTAGAAATCCTTCCTTGTAAGAAAATTCTGAGGTGGGATGCTAATATCATGGCCCAGAGAATGAACGGCAGAGTAACTTGCTTCTTTACCAGTCAAGACTAATGGCTTGTAAATCATCTCAATTTCTGTCCACGGACTAAGTCAACGAGACGCATCTAAAATCTTGATTGCAACACGATGAGAATGTAGAAATAAGGAACCTGTATTTATGACAATGACAGCAAGAAAGAAAAACGCTATTTTTAAAATGGGATAAGAGAGTTTGCAATTTACTGGTGACAGGGAAGGAATGACAATTAGATACAAATATTTTCTTGTTTCCTGTCTGTGAGTGTTGCAGTTATTCTTTTTGCATTGAAATGTTGCATCAATAGAAATTGTTGCCACATAAGATTTTGTTATTATTATATCCTTGATGTATGAGGCTCGGTGGTATGGAACCTTAGATAGTGGAGTATCAAAATAAACTTGCTGGAAAACACTTCTGCACTTTCATTCTGAGGGCACTTCATAACTCTCTTTTTTTTTATACCAGTAAGTGATAACAAGGTGTAGAGCTGGATGAACACAGCAGGCCAGGCAGCATCAGAGGAGCAGAAAAGCTGACGTTTCGGACCTAGATCTTACTTCAGAAATTTTTATTCCAGTGCTTGGCTTAAGAATGGTGTGTGAAACTAAGGGTCTGGTTTTTAAATTGTTCAAAATGAAAATCCTATTGATTATTGGTTGTAAGGGTCGCGTGCAGTCGACTGGATTTTGCACATTCCCTCTCATTGCATGCGCTCGCTACATCTAACGCATGGCTTACCTACTACTGATGTGCTCATTATTTGTTCCCATTGCAGTTATGCCACTGGGGAGACTAGTGTGAGGCAGTTCACTCACCCTTGGACAAATTGAGACACTTAAATGGACAATTAATTTCTCTTTCAGGATTTCGTCTCTCCGGTACTCGGATGCAAACAGTGATGGGGGGGGGGGGTCCATGCCAAGTGCTTTTCTTCCTTTACAGGTTTCCTGGGCATTTGGAGGGCCTTCTACAAGGCAACCCTCCCACATGTTGCCTTCCCATTGTGGTGTCTCAAATCCTAGCCTCCACCCTCCTAAATCTCCCCTGCCAAGTGCCTTGTAGGTTGGTACCTGCTGAGACCTAATTTTTAATGCACAGTTCTGATTGGCTGGCAGGCCTCTGAGACAGGATTCCTATCCTTATTGTAGCTGTGAATGGCCAATGGTTGTGGCATAGCCAGTTTTCCCTTGGTAGGGTCGAAATGTGAATTTGGAGCTGGAAGTAGAGAAGAAGGAATCTGGCCCCTTACATAATTTAGCCTATTGTTTCCTGTAAGTTGCCTAAGTTACAAGATGAAAGATAATGTGCAGGCCACTCACAAATTGGCTCTTGTGAATCATGGTTCATGTATGTGCATTGTTACACACACACAAGCAAAATGTTTTGCGCATTCAAATAAACTGCCGAAACTTGACGAAAGCATCTAATAAGGAACAAAAACTGAGATCAGTGGAGAAACTCAGAAGGTCTGGCAGCATCTGTGGACAGAAAGCAGAATTAACATTTTGGGTCCAGTGACCCTTTTTTGAACTGATAGCTAGGATAAGGTGATATTTATGCTGACGACAGAGGGTAGGTTGGGGGAGGAGGAAGAATGGAGGTGGAGCCCAGAGATGGAGAATGCTGGTTAGGCAGACAAAGGGATGGATGATAGTATACCTGAGAGAAAGAAAAGCTGATAGTGCGGACCGTAAGTAGGTGAAAATGGCTGAAAGCAGCCTCTATTATGATAGGGCCTGAGGTGTGGAAGTGGGTAAAGGCTATGGAAAAAGTTGTTCAGGTTCCAAAATTATTCACCTTGATAGTGACTGCTGAAGGCTGCAAGGTTCCCAAATGGAAAATTAGGTGCTGTTCTTCCAGAGTGCTGTGAGCTTCACTGAAGCATTGCAGCAAGCCTCAAGTAGAGATGTTTGTCAGGGAATACAGTGGTGTGTTGAAGTGGCAGGCAACTGGAAGCTCAGGGTCTTTTATGGAGAAAGAACGTAGGTGTTCTGCAAGGTGATTGTCCGGTACAATCTACATCTCCCCTGTGTAGAAGGGACGACACTGTGAGCAGCAAATACATTAGACTAGGTTGAGTGAAGTACAGATAAATTGCTGGTGGTGTGTGTGCAGCCTTGGATGGTGAAGAGGGTGGAAGGAAACAGGCAGGCATTACACCTTCAGTGATTGCATGGGAGGATGCCATGTGGATGTAGGGGTGTGTTGGGAGTGGAGGAGGAGTGGACCGGAGTATCCTGGAGGGGTTGCTGTGGAATGTTGACAGGGAGGGGAGTGGAGCGGAATATGTGTCTGATGGGGACATCCTGCTGGAGGTGGTGGAAATGACAGCTAATGATCCTCTGGTTCTGGATACTGGTGTGTGGAAATTGAGGACCTGGGACCTCTTTCAGTGTTATGTGAAGGAATGAAGTGGAGGGATGAGGGCCAAAGTGTGAGAAATGTGTCAGATATAGCTAAGGGCCCTGTCAGCCACGGTGGCAGGTAATCCACGGTTGAGGGTAAAGGTGGACATTTGAGAGATGGAGGGGGTCATCATCAGAATGGATGCAGCAGAGAAAGAGAATTTGGGAGAATGAAATAGACTCTTTTATAGGAATCAGGGTGTGAGAATGTATAGTCCAGTAACCTGTGGGTATCGGTGGGTTTGTAGTGGATGTCGGTGGCTAGCCTATGCTCAGAAATGGAAACAGAGAAGAAGGGAAGAGAGGCGTCAGAGATTGACCAGATGAGACCAGGATGGAAATTGCAAGTGAAATTGATAAACCTTTCCAATTCCTGACAGAGAGAGGGAATCAGCACCGGTGGTGTTATTGATGTACCAGAGAAAGAGTTGTCTGGAGTGACCTGAGTAAGATTGGAACCCCATAAAGAGAGGTATACCTGGGGACCATGTGGGTACTGCCGGCCTAATCTTTGATCATAAGGCTGTGAGAGGAGTTAAAGGAGAAGTGGTTCAGGGTGAGGATGAGCTCAGCCAGACGGAGGAGGGTCGTGGCGGATTAGGGCTTTTTGAGCATCTTTTGCTGCAAGAAGCAGAGAACCTTTAGGCCATCTGATGGCGGATGGACATATAAAGGGATTCCATGGTGAAAAGGAAGCAGCTGGTGCCCACAAACTGGAAATTCTATAACTGACGTAAAGCATCAGAAGAATTATGGATGTAATTGGGAAGGGATTGAACAATGGTAAGAAAAATCGAGTCAAGGTAGAAAGAAAGAAAGTTCTGTATTGGGGGGGGGGTGCGGTGGAGAACAAGCAGAAACAATGGGTCTACCTGGGCAGTCCTGTTTGTGGTTTTTGGGAAGAAGGTGGAAGCTGGCTGTGTGGAGTTGGGGGATTGAGAGTTTGAAGAGTACAGAATAATTTTCAATAGTTCTTATTGCTAAAACTTATAAAGCAGATTTATCTGTGCTATCATAATTGTGCATTGTTCTTCTTGTTACTTCTTTGTCCTACAGAGATCGATGAAATTGTTTTTGTTATTCAGAGTCAAAAACAACCCTTCCATGTGACTCAAGCAAGAAACCTCAAACAAGATATCTTACAACAGGCAGAGGCCTTTAGTCAGGTAAGTATCTGAAGAGGATAAGAGTAGTCATGCTATCAATTGTTTTGCATCTTTGTGCAATAAAGGATAAAATAGCCTGGCTTGGAAATTAGACTATATTGTAGAACCTATTTAAATATTAAAAGGACTGGTGTCTTTCCTTTTACCAATCAAGAAATGCCGTTCTGTTTTAGAATTGATGTAATGGTAAGTTGATGTTATTTTCTTCTTTCTTTGGTTGTTCAAGTGCCAAAAGGCCCTGAAGTTCAGGTGACTTTGTAAAGCCAGGAAAAGGCATTAATTTGTCTTTTTAATAATGATTAAAACCTAAGACGTGAATATAATTTGAGTGAAGTCACTCCAAATGAGACACCAGAGAATTGGCCACTGTTTTGCACTGTGCCTGATTTCCTTCTTTGTTAAAGTCAAAGGAATCTGTTCCAACGTAGTGTGAAATGGACTGACAATTTGTTATTAGGACACTTTATTGCTACTGATGCTAATCTATCTCATTCTCAACATTCAATTTTGCCATTAATATTGGATTCATAAACATATTTCCCAATGGAGCACAAATCGCAAAATGCAAATGTATAGACTTGCCCTACATATTTAATACACTAGGCAAAAACATAACCTGTTAGAATGTAATTATATGTAAATTATAGTAAAGAAAAACCATAGAAATGACAACAAGGAATTAATATGCCCTCCCTAAAGATGCGTCATTATAATTTTTTAATATATTGCAGGACTATACTAGACTGATACTTTGATATAATTTACTTGCAGTTCACATCTAGGACCTGAGTTTCAACTTAGCCCAGATTGAAGAGGTGAAAATCTCCTGGCAAAATTATCACAACAGTAATAAGTTATTAATTAATAAATGACTAATGCCAAAATCTCTGAATTAGTTTTGGAACATCACTTTCCACTCTGAACAAGCAAAATCTACTAATTTATCTTCCTCTGATATTTCTGGCCAAATTTCCAATGGAGGATTCTGCAAAGCTCCTTCAGTGCGTGAAACTGTGGTGACATGAGCACGGGGAATCTGCACCAAAGTCATGCCCCATTTTGACAGCCATAATCATTGTGTTCCGGTAAATAAGAGTTTAAAAGTCTCAAAGATTCTTTAGTGGAGGTGTGAATGAATTTGTCGTTATGTACTAGTGTTGTAAATGGCTAGGATAGCAATGATGAAGGATGGCAGTTGGGTAGAGTGATAAGTTTGACATTAAAAAAGTCGGGGTGTGGTGAGTTATTACCCAGACGTTAAATTAGGATTTTCTGTATGGAATTTTCTATTTAACAGCTTTTCTGTATGGAATTTTCTGTTTAACAGTTTAAGTCTCAGAGCCTGACTCTAGAGACAGATATGCAACTCACAAAGATTTTGTCTGTATCAAATATATACCGTATTAATCCAGAAACTGCATCTGTTTTGTACATGAATTTAGTTTTATTACTCAGAAGTTAAGTATCTTGACAAAAATAAGTTACAAAATAATAGTAAATCTTTACCGGAATAAAATAAGAAATCACTTCTTGTTAGATTGAATGGAAATAATCCTCTCTCAATATTTTGGGAGATGAGGAGAGAAGCAGCCAACATTACATAGCCAAAAACATTGTGAAGAACCTGGTTTAAAATGGGCAATAAATTTAACATTCTTTATCTAGATTGAAGAAATATCCTATGAAATGTGTAAACTTGGCAGAAGCTGTTCTCTTGAAGTTGTATGCATGTGTGAGTGGGCAGCAATATGTTGCATAGGACTAACAGGCTGCACACAGGTAGTCTGAAGAAGGGCCTAGGCCCGAAATGTCAGCCTTCCTGCTCCTCTGATGCTGCTTGGCCTGCTGTGTTCATCCAGCTCCACACCTTGTTATCTCCACACAGGTAGTGTTCTCTTTTGAATGTGTGCATGATAATGTTGCAGGAACTTTGCAGCAAAAGAAAGTTAGAAGGAACATTGCCAAAACCCAGAGATAATGTGAACTGCAGATGCTGGAGAATCCAAGATAACAAAGTGTGAAGCTGGATGAACACAGCAGGCCAAGCAACATCTCAGGAGCACAAAAGCTGACGTTTCGGGCCTAGACCCTTCATCAGAGAGGCACTCTCTGATGAAGGGTCTCGGCCCAAAACATCAGCTTTTGTGCTCCTAAGACGCTGCTTGGCCTGCTGTGTTCATCCAGCTTCACACTTTGTTATCTTGGATTCTCCAGCATCTGCAGTTCACATTATCTCTGATCACAATTTTAACCTCACTGCGAAGCCCCTCTCTGATGAAGGGTCTAGGCCCAAAACATCAGCTTTTGTGCTCCTGAGATGCTGCTTGGCCTGCTGTATTCATCCATTGCCAAAACCCAGTTAATTTTCATGGTCCTCAAATCTCTGATCTGAAATTAATTTCAGCTGGCATAGTACTTCGAGTATTTGAATGCATTTACATAAATATTAGAAGTGATATTCATTCTAAATTCAACTATGCAGAAATGATGCTGCTTGGAACTTATACCCAAATTTTCTGCTGTATCTGTGAGTTGTGGTGGAAGATTAATGCTCTGCCTGAGATAACAGTGGGTGAGTTTCTGCCTTGTACCTTAAACTCAGAATTCCTTTCCCCTTCTGTGCCTTCTGTTGTGCCACAAAACCATGCCCATTGGAATGCTATTCTAGCTGCATGCTTCTTCTGAATGTGACACGGAGAGGGTGGAAGTCTGAAGTAGTTTTGGAGCATTGAGACTAACAGCACTACTATTGTTTATGGGGCAGATGCCAAGGAATTTTTTTTATTAAAAGGAGGAAATCCCTATCAAATTCCTGAATTCTCAGTTGCACTGATATTGTGAGCTTTTACCATTTTTCATTTATATTTTTAGTTGTAAATTGATGCTAAGAATTCCTTTATGTAATTGTAGGAAACCCATGTAAGTTGATCTTTTGCATAGGGATGCTTGAGAGGGTTGTGATTAGAACCCCTCAGTAAACAGGCAACAAGGGAGTTGATATGGCTCAAAGTTCACATGTCATCAAGTTTCAATGAAAACTGGGTGCAGTTCCTTTCTAGGGAAATCTAGACAAGGGGTAGATAGACATTTTATGTTCATGGCACATGCAGCTTTCTATTTTTCATTGTTATATTGTTGATTGGGATGCATTGTACGTATTACTGAAATGCGCTGTGTGTCATGGAAAGAATTTTTAGCTATACTTGGAAGATGAAGTAACAAGAACAACACCAGTGAATAATAGATTGAGGTTGAAACTTCTGCGAATAGACATCTTAAATTGCTTAATTATCTTTGTGTAAGATGTTGCATTAAATCACAGGATGTTTTGCTGATGTGAATAGAGTGAAAGAGTATTTCATTAAATATCATGACACCAATTAGAACTAATTCCCATTAAAACAAGAGGCAAAAGTCAGAGTGGTGCTACTCTGTCTGACTGTGATTGTATGTACATGCGCATTTGTTTCTGACAAATTCCACTTGGTGGAGAAAGTGAAAGCTGTTGGATGAAACTAACTTGCACTTGGTCTATAATGGAAATGGTGCTCAATGGAATATATTCTATCGATTTTGGCCTTAAAATTTGTTTCCAGGATTGAGCTTGATGTGTCACATTTGATTACTTAGGTTGATTTTTACTGGAAGTAGAGTCTCTGAACTCAAAATTAAATGACAAAATTTAAATAGAAATGTACAGCACAGAAGGATAGCGTTCGATCTGTGCTAGATCTGTCGTACGTGTGCTGGATCTTTCAGATAGCAATTGGGTTTCATCCCGTGTGGTGCTTTTTGCCTAGCCCATTAAGTTTCCCAGCCACAGATATTTGTTTAATTTCCTTTTAAAATTATTTATGGAACTATTCCAACATTATTCCAGATAGAATCAGCCAAATCATGACAACTCATGGCAGATGATGAAATTTAAAAGTAATAAAATGTAGAATTAAAAGCTCGTGTAACAGCTGCCATGAAACTATTGTCGCTTGCTGTAAAAATCCATCTAGTTCACTGATATGCGTTAGGAAAAGAAATCTGTCGTCATTACTGGGTCTGGCTTACATGTGACTCCAGACCCCCAGCAATGTGGTTGACTTTTAACTGCGCTCTCAAATGCCCTTAAGAGCTGAGCAGTTCAAGAGCAGTTGGGGATTGGCCACAAATGTTGGCCCTGCCAGCCATGCCCACATCCCATTCAAGAATGAAGGGAACCTCTGTGTGAAATGTCTCCTCATCTCTGCCCTCAATGTCTGACCCCTTACTGTGACTATGCCTCCCACTTTTGACTGTCCAGCCAGAGGAATCAGCCTCAACATCAAACCAGACAAGACCTCTTAGGATCTTGTGTGCTTCAGTCAATCAACACTCATTCTTTTGAATTCAAGAGCGTAGATTCATTTGACTCAATATCTCACCATTTACAATCCTATTGTCAGTTGTTTAGTGAACCTTCATTGTACTCCAATCTAATCAAGACTGAGAAGCCTGGATTGAGTGGAGGTAGAGAAGACTAGTAGGAAATAGTAGGACCTGACAGCACAGCCTTGGAGTGAAGGGACGATGGTTTAGAACTGAGATGAGGAGTAATTTCCTTCAGCTAGAGGTTAGTTAATCTGTTTAACTCATTGCCGCAGAAGGTTGTGGAGGCCAAGTCATTGAGTGTATTTAAGATAGAGTTACATTCTTGATTGGTAAGAGGATCAGGAGTAATGCAGAGAAGGCAGGGGAATGGGGTTGAGAAATGTGTCAACCATGATTGAGAGGTGGAACAGGCTCATTGGGCTAAATGGCCTAACTCTGCTTCTATGCCTAATGGTCTTATTGACATGAGGCAAGTACACCCTTTCTTAGGTTCATTGGCCAAAAATAGATATCAGTACCCAGTTGCTGTCTCACAAAAGCCCTGCACAATGGTAGCAAGATTGCCTTACTATTTTGCTCCTTGCAATGAAGGCCAAAATACTATTTGCCTTCCTAATTGCTTGTATCTACATTTAAACTTTCGATCAAAATAAGCCAGCAAAGGCTTAACCAGTGATTTATAACATTCTGACATGATCTCCTTTGCTTTTATATTCTTTTCCTGTATGTAGTCCAAAGTAAAGCATATATTTTTATAACCTACATGCCCTGCCTTGAAGATTTATGTCTTTGTACATCATGTTTCCATACCTAGCCAAAACTACAGTATGGAGGTTATATGTTGAAGGTTAAGGTGTTCCGTTAACACTTAATCAAATTATTTTTGACTTCTTCTTTTGCAAAGCTTCTGAATTGAATGAGCTGCTAATAATAACTTCAGTATCCTGAGTTGTAATGTTAAAATTGATATTGTTTCAGGAATTAAAACCACCACTAGGTGGCAGTGATGTTATGCAGTTCCGTGCAGTTCGTGTATTTGGTGGTCGTCTGTCTTTTGGTAGTGTTAGAAAGCCTTCTGTCTTTTAATTTCTGATGTCAATCCCTTTATTTCAGCATGGGTGAAAGAGTTTTACTTAAAGATCTACTTCGCGCTCCATGTTTTCTTTTTTTTCCTTTCTGTGCTGAAAGCACTGACTTCCTAGAGAATGAGTTGATGCAAAGTGAACGTCTGGCATCCTTTCCAAATGGCCAATTTTCACATATGAACTAAAAATCTTGAAGTTGGTGAACTGCGGGCATAATTACAGATCCATAGGAAATATCATCAGACAAAAAAATGGGAGAGACCTAAATAAGGATACACTGGCATAGATTGGTCAAAGAGAGAGGACTGCAAGAAATGTCTTAAAGGAGGGGAAAGAAGAGCAATAATTTAGGGAGAGGATTGCAGAGCTTTTGGTGTGGACACTGTAAAGGATGGCTGCCAATCCTGAAGTGAATGTAATTCCCAGTGCCCAAAGTTTTGACGGATTGTAATGCCGAAGGGGTTATAGACATGTGGATTAGTGAAGCTGTGAACAGATATGAACATGAGGGTGAGAATTTTAAAATCACGGTATCAGTGGATTGGAAACTTTTGAAGTTCAGTGAGTATAGTGTTGTCCGGTGAACTGTCTTGGTGTGAATTAGGATACAGAGATTTGGAATAAAAATAGTAATGCTAGCAATACTCAGTAGTGCAGGCAGCAGCTTTGGAGAGAGAAACAGAGTTAACATATGACTTTTCATTACAATGTAGTTTTGTTTGCGTTTAAGTTCATGGAGCTTAGAAATGGGAGGAATGCATTGAAATTGTGAGTCCAGAGGCAAAAATTATAGATCAGATTACAGGTCAAATGTGATCATATAGTGGTAAAATGGCACAATATTGTTACAAATATAGCTATTTTACATGAGACAGTGGTTAGGACCGGAGATGGAACTGGCAGCTAGAATGCGGAGTGTAATGTAATCCAAGAATCATGGCTTTGGTCTTATTAATGTTTATTTTAATGTTCAGCTGATGTTTGTAGACAACTAGACCTAAAAATGATATCCCTTAAAAAGGATGCAGGGACCATTATGAATGATTAACCTATGAATGCATTGCAGGCAACGTGCCAACTCCATGCTGACTGCCCATATCAGTAATTTCAGCAATAATCATAGCAGGTGATAACAGTGTCACTGATTTGCTTGCTGACTGAGCAACAACCAATACTGAGAGTGGTTGGCACTATTTAAAACTAGTTTGTGCTGCTTAAGGCTACCTGCATCTCATAAAGGGGCAGTAAATGGCAGACTTGCAGGAACTGATTCTAAGGTTGCAAGACATCAAAATATGGCTCAGAAAGGCAGGGAAGCAGTGGCTTGAAGTTTTGAGGTAAAGCTGTTGTAAGACATTTAGTAAAGGTGGGATTTTTCCATGAATTTTGAGATTCTAGGTACACCAAAGCTGGGGTCAGATGTAAGTCCTGAGCGTACCTGGAGCCGCACAGGTGGGACTATTTTCCTGGAAACAGCTTCCTAATTGGCTGGCTTCATACTTGGCAATCTCTTGATGCTCCTGTTCTGATTAGAGGGCTGGCAGCTCTAGAAGCTGAGCAGCCCCACATGATCAAATTGGCATTATTGGGAGAGATCGGAGAATTTTCAAGGTAACAGTATATTATATTTTAGATGGAGGGAAACAATGGGTCGATTAGAGAAGGCAAAGTACTGAAAGGAGTGTTGATCCTTGGGGGAGGCCTTTCCTCCACATGGTAGACTAGTTAATACAGTTAGATCACAATTGGATACAAAATAGGCTTGACGGAGGAGACAGAGTGTGGTGGTGAAGGGGTATTTCGCGGTCTGGAAGAGTGTGACTGGTGATGTCCCACAGGGATTAGTGCTGGGTCCACTTTTGTTTGTAATTTATGTAAACAATTTGGATGAGAATTTAGGAGGCGTAATTGGTATATTTGCGGATGACACCAAAATTGGTTGTAGAGTCAACAGTGAAGAAGCTTGTGTAAGATTACAAAGGGATCTTGATCAATTGGGTCAATGGGCTGAGGAGTGGAAGATGGAGTTTAATTGGATAAATGTGAGGTATTGCATTTTGGTAAAACAAACAAGGCTAGGACTTATATATTTAATAGTAGGCCCCTGGGTAATATTGTTGAACAGAGGGACCTAAGGGTCCAGGTACATAATTCTTTGAAAGCTGCATCATGGGTAGACGTGTTGGTTAAGAAGCATTTAGCATGCTTGCCTTCATTGCTCAGACCATTGAGTACAGGAGCCAGGATGTCATGTTGAAGATGTAGATGAGCTGCTTTTGGAGTACTGTATCCAGTTCCGGTCACTCTGCTAAAGGAAGGTTATCATTAAATTGGAGAGGGTTCAGAAAAGATTTACCAAGATGTTACCAGGACTGGAAGGTTTGAGTTAAAAGGTTAGGCTGGATATACTGGGACTTTTTCACTAGTGTATCGTGGTGACCTTACAAAGATGTATAAAATCATAAGGTGCAGAGATAAGGTGAATAACAAATGTCTTTTCTCCTAAGTTTGGTGGGTTCAACACAAGCGAGTACATTTTTAAGGTGAGAGGAGGAAGTTAAAAACAGTCTGAGGGGCACCTTTTTCACACAGAGTGGTTTGTGTGTGGAATGGACTGCCAGAGGCAGTGATGAATGCAGGCACATTTACAACATTTATGAGACATTTGAATAGATACATGAATAGGAAAGGTTTAGAGGGATATGAGTGGGACTTGTTTAGTTTGGGAAATCTGGTCGGCATAGACGAGTTGGACTGAGGGCCTATTTCCATGCTGTATAACTCTGCTGTATGCTCCTCTACAAGTCTGAAAAATCAGCCTTAATTGGGCCCCTATTCATTGAATTGGCTTTCTGTGTGGAGCATCCTGGACAGCCCGTGGGAATCTTGCCTGGTGGAAGGAGTAAATTAGGAGGCTGTCCAATGCCCTTCCCAGCCATCCACCACTGAACTTCAACCCCATCTTCATGGAGTTTGGAAAATCTTACAGTAAAATGTCTGGATTTCAAAGCTTGAACTTTGGGTTACTTTGGTGAGTAGAACTTGAGAATTACTAAAACTTCGAATTGCACTCCTGCAGCAGCATGGATATTTTTAATCAACCTGTTCAGAGATATTACCCCACACTTCTGCAGCAGGTGGAACGAGCCCAGGCCTCTAGGTCCAGATGTGAGGACACTACCACTGCACTACAGGAGCCCTCCAATAGTGGCAAAATGATTAGCCCATTCGGCAGTCTTGTAAACGGTACTCATTAATTTCTCATTGTGCAAGCATTGATTCCTAAATAGGGCATGTCAAACTTATCCTGCTGCATACTACCAAACCACAATGGATTATTCCTCACTGTTCATTGCACAAATTCAGAAATGGGCCCAAGGCCACCACTTTTTGTCCTGAAAGCTGGTTGAGGAAAAACAGCAGACGTTTAAGAAAATAGTCAATGGGTCACAGCAAAGATATGTTCCAGCAAGACAGAAGGATACTAGGAAGGGGATAAACAACAATGTTTAACCAGGAAAGTTAAGGATAGCATCGAATTATAACAAAGATGTACATTTTGGCAAAGATTGTTGATAAGCTAGAGGATTGGAAAAGTTTTAAAAGCCAGTAGAAGATGACAAAACAGCAATAAAGTCAGAAAAGATAAACATTGCATGTAGATGAGCAAGTAATAGCAAGATGGACATATGGGTGTTACCTTCTTCTTTTCCCTTTTTGAGCTGAGTGAAACCCATCCCAGATGAATGTGATGAAGCTATTATCAATCACTGCTAGATTTAAGAATTTTATATGAAATTAGTTTGTTACATGTTAACCTAATTTTTGTGACCAAAACCTAACCAAACAAAACTGCTCCTAATTTTTAGGAATGGCTGCTATAGGAAATGAGAAGAATTTTCTATTCACACAGTTGGGTTGCTGATGAAAGGAGTCTCACTCAGTTTGCGATCTGCAGTATCTCAACTGGGAACCGATAATTCTTAAATTTCCTACCAGATGCGCATAAAACCAATCTGCAGCCAGAACAAAGGGAACGTGAAAGCTGTGTGAAATTCACCTAGGATAGGACAAACTTACTGACTGTGAATCAGCAACCCGTTTTCTTTAACACCGACTTCAGGGTAAATTTTCTCCTCCTCCTCCACCATAGCCTAAAGTTTAATAGTGTGAAATATTGAAAATGTAAACTACTCTGTTACCAGTATTGCACTGCACTTAAATGAATTTATTTTAAAGTCTCATCAAAATATGTCAGAATAACTTGTGATATGGTCTGTTTCTAACATGGACTGCTAAATTCTAATTCTCAGCATTTTGTGAAGTTCATAATTTCCTTCATCATTAAAACAGGGTCAGAAATCACTTGTGTGATCCATCAGATCAGGTTAGCCTTGCAAGTGCTGCAATGAATACAAGTGCTTAATTCATACCACATAAACCTCTTCTGTTGAGGACTGCAATCTTTACACATGCCTGATCCCAGGTCATGATAACTTCAGCAAGGACTTGCTGCTGATTCTCATCATCACAAGAACAATTGCTTCACTGTAATGTGCTAAAAGAAAATGGTCCATTATAACAATTAACATTCATTATGGATAACAAAACAACCTAATTGAAGCCAGAAATTTATGTGCAGAAATAGAATCCTAGAATCACATTGACAGATTAAGCAAGACAGATTAGTTCATACTCATATAGGATTTCTGTGTGAAACCACGAACAAGTTCACAGCATGCTTGATATATAGAATGCTGTCAGTGAGCCATTGTGGCGTGCAGAATTTATTCCAGGAATGAGTTATTCATGTCTTCTCAGGAGTAATATAAATGAAGCTTACAACGCATGTGTTGCTGCAGGGCATTGTTTTCACACTGTAACGTCTCAAAATTTAGTTATATTTTTAATGAAATTTTAGCCCATTTGAATTTTGGGAGATAAAATCTGAATAGATACAATTATAAAATGGGAAGAAATACGGTAAATCCGTGATGTGCGTTACAGGCCATCAAATGGTCTAGGAGATATATTGATGGAGAGCTGCATGAACTATAGAAGAAGAAATCAGACAGTCATTTGAGCCAATCTTCACTCAACCATAATAGCCTAGAATAAAAGCAGTTGGCTGAATTAATA
The DNA here is from genome assembly GCF_030684315.1 of Stegostoma tigrinum. Taxonomy (NCBI): domain Eukaryota; kingdom Metazoa; phylum Chordata; class Chondrichthyes; order Orectolobiformes; family Stegostomatidae; genus Stegostoma; species Stegostoma tigrinum. The sequence goes on from NC_081359.1 coordinate 80,900,825, forward strand.
TTTGCAGAAATGAGTCAGTATACTAGCTAGAGATCCACAGGCAACCCTGCCACAGCCATTCCTGCATTCCCAATGTGGCCAAAAGCTAATTAGGCAACTACCCAGTCAGCATCAGGATTCCTGGTCCAAAAGCATGAAAGTCCCATCTGAGAAAGCTACTAGTCATTCAGGAACAGGATCCACTGTTGGCCGAGCTGTAGGAGCAGCATGGGTGAGCCAGAGGAGAAGTAAGTGACTGGGCTCATAGGATGCGCCTGACCAATTTGACGTGATAAGGGAGAGGAAAGAGATCAGTTTGAAGGGCAGGAATGATCTTTTCAGTGTGCAGACCTGGCTGCTGGAGTGAACACTCCATTTGGCATAGGGTGCTGAAGCAGGAGCAGCCTTCCCATCATTGGCCACACGCCGGCCTACCAGGTTATACCTTGAGACTTGCTGCTATTTAACAATGGACTGAGGCTCATAAATGTCCTTAATGGGGTCACTTCAGACTTAATTGGGGAGATTTAAGAAGGCACTTACACTACAGCATTCCTCCCAACTGTATTTGACCCTTGTGTCCCATCCTTCTTCCAGATTACATTATATTTCAGCTAATACATGTGGGCAAAATGAGAAAATCTTCAGATTACGTCAAAGGCTGCTTTCTAGATCAGTGTGATTCTAGTCCATTGAGAAAAAATATGTTGCTTGATTTACTTCTGTGCGCAGTGCAAAGCAAACAACGCATGAGATCAGCAGAATAAGTGTAGAATACTGATCACAATATGATTAAGTTTAGAGTAAGAATAATCAAAGAAAAATTCTGTTGGATTGGTAAAAAGGTTGTTGACTTACTCGCTGAGCTGGCTTGTTTTTGTTCAGACGTTTCGTCACCATGAGAGGTGACACCATCGGTGCAGCCTCTGATGAATATTCTGCTCCACTTGGAATTTATTCTGTCCGGTCTGTTATGGTGAGTAGTGTCATTTCTGGTTTTGTTCTGTATGGTTTGTATATGGGGTCCAATTCCATATGTTTGTTGATTGCCTTACGGTGGAGACCCATGCCTGTAGGAATTCCCATGCGTATCTATGTTTGACTTGGGCTACTATGGTTACCTTGTTCGAGTTAAATTGATGGCCCTCCTTGTCTGAATGTACCGATATTAAGGAGAGTTCGTTGCCCAGTTTTGCTGTTAGCTAATGTTCATGTATTCTTTTGGCTAGTTAACTTCTTGTCTGGCCAAGGTAATGTTTGTGGCAGTTGTTGCATGGTATTTTGTAAACCATGTTCGATCTGCATGTTATGGGAATGGGGTGTTTAATTCTTATAAGTGTTTGTTGTAGAGTGGCTGTGGGTTTGTGGGCCACCATGATTCTTATGGTCTTAGGAGTCTTATCAGTTCCAATATGTTCTTGATATAGGGCACAGTGGCCAGTGTGTTAGTTGGTACTGTGTCCTCCTGTTGTTGTCTGTTTTGTAGCCATCAGTGGCTGATGTGGTGCGGATATCCTTTTAAAGCAAGGATCTCGTGTAAGTGCTCTTCCTCTTTCCTGCGTAGTTCTGGAGTGTTGCAGTGAACCCTGGCCCGTTTAAATACTGTCCTAATGCAGCTTTGTGGGTGGATGTTGGGCTGGTTGGTGTGGAAGTTGAGGATATGATCCGCATGGGTTGCTTTTCTGTATACTGAGGTTTGGAACTCCCCCGTTTGTTATTTGCTCTGCTTTAACATCCAGAAACGGAAGGTGGTTGTTGGTTTCTTTTTCCCTTGTGTGAATTTAATCTCTGCGAGTATGCTGTTGAGGAGGTGGTGGGTCTCGTCTAATTTTTTGAGTTTAATAATGACAAATGTGTTGCCTACACACCAGATCCATAGTTCAGGTTGAATGTAGGGGAGGGTGGTGTGTTCTAGTCTTTGCATGACTGCTCCTGTGATGAGTCCTGAGATAGATGACCCCATTGGTGTACCATTAATCTGTTTGTATATCTGACCACTAAAGACGAAGTATGTGATGATATGGTCAGATATACAAACAGATCAATGGTACACCAATGGGGTCACCCACCTCAGGAAACCACTCGCCATAACAGACTGGACAGTATAAATTCCAAGCAGAGTAGAATAACATCGCTTCACCAGAGGCTCCACTGATGATGTCACCCAGCATGGTGATGAAACATGTAAACAAAAACAAGCCAGCTCACTCACAGATCTTTGCCAAAACGTTAAACTAGTAAAAAGTAAAATTCAATTGAATGAAATAGAATCCAACCCACATTAGCAGGACAAAGAAGAATTCCGATTGCCAGCAGTGGACAATTTTCAAACATAAAATCATAAGTTACAATAGAAATACATTCTCAATTTGAGAGAATTTGGAGTCGTAGAGTCAGACAGCACAGAAACATATGCTGCAGTGCAAGTAGTCCATGCCGAACAAAGTCACAAACTAAACTGGTCCCACCTGCCTATCCTGGCCCATATCCCTCCAAACCTTTCTTATTCATGTACATACTGAAATATCTGTTAAACATTGTATTTGTACCCATGTCCACTACTGCCTCAAGAAGTTCATTCTACATGCAAACCACCTTCTGTGCAAAGTAGTGATCAGAGATAATGGGAACTGCAGATGCTGGAGAATCCAAAATAACAAACTGTGGGGCTGGATGAACACAACAGGCCAAGCAGCATCTTAGGAGCACAAAAGCTGACATCTCGGGCCTGGACCCTTCATCAGAAAAGGAGGGAGGGGGAGAGGACTCAAATAAATAGGGAGAGAGGGGAGGCGGACTGAAGATGGATAGAGGAGAAGCTAGGTGGAGAGGAGAGTATGGGTGGTGAGGTAGGGAGGGGATAGGTCAGTAGGGAGGACGCACAGGTCACGGGGGCGGGATGAGGTTAGTAGGTAGGAAATGGAGGTGCGGCTTGAGGTGGGAGGAGGGAATGGGTGAGAGGAAGAACACGTTAGGCAGGTGGGGTTGAGCTGGGCTGGTTTTGGGATGCAGTGAGGAGGGGAGATTTTGAAGCCTGCAGTCCACATTGATACCATTGGGCTGCAGGGTTCCCAAGCAGAATATGAGTTGCTGTTCCTGCAACCTACGGGTGGCATCATTATGGCACTGCAGGAGGCCCAGGATAGACATGTCGTCTAAGGAATGGGAGGGGGAGATGAAATGGTTTGTGACTGGGAGGTGCAGTTGTTTACTGCGAACCAAGCGTAGGTGTTCTGCAAAGTGGTCCCCAAGCCTCCGTTTGGTTTCCCCAGTGTAGAGGAAGCCACAGTGGATGCAGTATACCACATTGGCGGATGTGCAGGTGAACATCCGCTTGATGTGGAAAGTCGTCTTGGGGCCTGGAATGGGGATGAGGGAAGTGATGTGGGGGCAGGTGTAGCACTTCCTGTGGTTGCAGGGGAAAGTGCCAGGTGTGGTGGGGTTGGCGGGGATTGTGGAGTGCACAAGGGAGTCATGGAGAGAATGGTCTCTCCAGAAGGCAGACCACAGTGGGTGGGAAAAATGTCTTTAGTGGTGGGGTCGTATTGTAGATGGCGTAAGTGTTGGAGGCTGATGCGTTGTATCCGGAGGTTGGTGGGGTGGTATTTGAGGACTACGGGGATTCTCTTTTGGCGGTTATTGCAAGGGTGGGGTGTGAGGGATGAGATGCGGGAGACATGGTTGAGGACGTTCTCAACCACTGCGGGGAGGGGGGGTGGTGTGAGTGCAGGAGTGGAATGCCTCATCCTGGAAACAGATGCGGCGGACGCGAAGGAATTGGGAATAGGGAATGGAATTTTTGCAGGAAGGTGGGTGGGAGAAGGTGTATTCCAGGTAGCTGTGGGAGTTGGTGGGCTTGAAATGGACATCAGTTTGTAGGTGGTTGCCTGAGATGGAGACAGAAAGGTCCAGGAAGGTAAGGGATGTGTTGGAGATGATCCAGGTGAACTTGAGGTTGGGGTGGAACGTGTTGGTGAAATGGATGAACTGTTCGAGCTCCTCTTGGGAGCACATATAGACATGTGCAAGAATTCATTCTTCTTATTAGATGCCTCTGTCTCATTCCAGAAGGAACAGGGCCCACAATAGGACAAAAACATCCAGACAAGCGGTGGGCTTCCCAACATTCGGCTCCTCATACCTTATTCTGAGCTTCCTGACTGACTACGCTAAATACCTGACTGACTGTACTCGAGCCCCTGGATTGAATTGGAGGTTGCCTCCACTGTCTGTACCAGGACCCACTGAGCAAAGACTATCTCTGTGGTGTATTTGACGCATCCTGACAACCCTGAAGTGCTTCCTGCCTTTGTCTGCTCTGAATGGCAAGATGAGACAAATGTTATGAGTCTGGTGGCTCTGGCAGTAGGGGCAAAGTGCACAAATGCAAGGTGATCTCATGCAGGGATGGAGTGAGCACCCAGGTAGAGATCTCAGAGTAAATGAGCCCTATGACAGCAAATAAAGAGTCTGGAGATGCAGCCTAGTCCAGCCCATGAGCTTGGTGCATGTTCCTGAGTGTGCAGTGTCCTTGCTGCAGCCTTGCAATGATAGTTTCCATGCAACACTGAAATAAAGAAGTGTCCTGAGAGTAGATCAGAGATGTGCCACAAAGGTTCTTAGAGGCTCACCAGGGTCCTTGGATGTGGGTCATGTATGCCTGGTGCCCATGAAACATGCCTTGAAATGTTGGTGCCCGGTGTGAAACACGGTGGTCTTTTGGAGCATGCAACAAGCTGAAGTCAGCAGGTACCTGCTCTGATTTCCAGATTAAGATTTCTTGGCATCTAGCATTATTGGCACGAAAGGAAGCTGAATTTCTTTTGTTTTGGAGCTTCTGAATCCCATTTTATTTCTCTCTATATACACACACACACACACACACACACACACACACACACACACCATGGTAGTATTGCTTATTTTCTCCCCACATCACCTGTGGTGTATGTGTATGTAAATGCATCAACGCTGTGAGACACCATGTGAAACAAACTCTATTCAACATTTCCACCACCAGGACAACACCCAGGTGGCCAGTGAACCAGCTACAAGCAAAGCCCGGTAAGGGCAACGCTTACAAGGAAGTTGAATGTTAATATGACAAAGTTGGTTTGCTAATAAGGCATTTAACAAGCAATAAACCCCATAATTGGTAACCCACCTCACTGCTTGCCGAATGCATAAATGATTGCAGGGGGTGCTCCCATGGTTGAGATGGGCTTTGCCAAACATCTTACCCAATTCTGCCATGAATCCTACCATAACTCACATACTCAGACTCCTATAAGATTCTACCCATTGTCATTTTCAGTACGTTTGATCTTGCCAAATGGCCACAGCTTTAATGGTAGCAATTACAATAATGTTAGGTATAGTTTAGATTTAGTTTTGGATTTTATTGTCACGTGTACTCAAGCACTGCAGCACAGTGAAAAGTATGTAGTGTAGCCACACAGGGTGGTTCGTGCAAGGTACAAAAGGACCTAGGCACAAAAAACCTTAAGTGCAAAGTCGTAAGAGAAACAAAGTCTAAGAGGCCAAAGAGTATGAGGAGGAAGTGGGAACAGGGTACTCAGGTGGATGATCAGCCATGATCATATTGAGTGGTGGAGCAGGCTACAAGGACCTGAATGTCCTGTTCCAGCTGCTGTTTTGATGTTTCTGTGTTTAATGTCCAGCACACACTCCTCCTTAAGGAAGAGAGGATGTTGCAGTTGTGTCACTAAAATCTCCAGTTAGCTTCTAATGCCTTCAGTTGTGCGCCCCTTTCTGTCAGAGAGAAATCTAATGGAATACAGTTGGGTGATGTGATCAGCACGAATAGTTGACAATGTGTGTGAGCTGTGAGATGTAGCCGTAGGCCACGCAGCATTGTTGTAGTTATGTTTGTGTGTTACAGAAGTGGAGCAGCCTCCAAGTTTTCCAATGCAGCATCAGAGGACTTTACTACCTTCTGTCTTCTATGCTAAATATGTTAAGGCATCCTTCTTTCTTTTCTAGGTCTGTTAATTCAGAACCATTACATTTGTGACAGCCATAAAGCATCTCTTGGTTAATAGGCATGAGGTAGTGTTAAGTAGCATAGATTTGCCGCCCTGTTAATTGGTGTAGAAAATCAATAGCATATTTAGTACCCGCTGTATGCAGAAATTATGTAAATAAGCAAGCAACATGAAAACAGTGTTCTGCCTGTGTTGCACCCAAATGTGCGTTGGTTAATTGCACATTGTGACCTAATTTCAAGGACTACAAAATCAGAAGTTGCTGGAAAAGCTCAACAGGCCTGGCAGCATCTGTGAAGAGAAATCAAAGTTAACATTTCGGGTCCAGTGACCTTTCCTCAGAACACAGCAGTTGAGTAGCCATTCTGAAGAAGTATCACTGGACCTGAAACGTTAACTCTGATTTCTGCCCACAGATGCTGCCAGACCTGCTGAGCTTTTCCAGCAACTTCTGTTTTTGTTTCTGATCTACAGCATTTGCAATTGTTAAGGTTTTAATTTCAAGGGCTATTCATTTTAGCCGTCTTCCCATACATAATTTTGTAAAGTGCAAGCAACAAAAAAAAGGTTGATTAAAAGTTTCTTTGAAAGATGTTCTCAATTCCAAGATTCTTATTTAATTTATTTTACGATAAATGTTTTGTATTAACGAGGCATTAGATCTGATTACTGTATTAAGGAATATATTTATATTATTCAACTAAAATTGATATGTATCATTGTAAAGCAATAAACCATTACACAAGTTTGTTTTTAATTATCCACGGAATTTGTGTGTTACAAGGTGGACCAATATTTGTTTCCCATCCATAGTTGCCTTCTGAAGGTGGTCATGAGCTGCCTTCTTGAACCACTACGCTTATTTAGTGTAGTTATTTAGTGTAGTTAGATTAGATTACCTACAGTGTGGAAACAGGCCCTTCAGCCCAACAAATCCACACTGCCCCTTGAAGCATCCCACCCAGACCCATCCCCCTATAACCCACACACCCCTGAACACTACGGGCGATTTAGCATGGCTGATCCACCGAGTCTGCACATCTTTGGACTGTGGGAGGAAACCGGAGCACCCGGAGGAAACCCACGCAGACACAGGGAGAATGTGCAAACTCCACACAGACGTTGCCCGAGGCTGGCATCCCTGGTGCTGTGAGGTTACAGTGCTAATCACTGAGCCACCGTGCCGCCCTAAATGTAGTTGTGAAGGTGGTAGTGAGCTGCCTTCTTGAAGCACTACACTTATTTAGTGTAGTTATCCCAACAATGCTGTTATGGAGGGAGTTCAAGGATCTTGACACTGTGATATTCAGGGAGTGGTGATATATTTCCAAGTCAGGATGGTGAGTGTCTTGGAGGAGAACTTGCAAGTGGTGTTCCTGCGTATCCTCTGCCCTTGTCCTTGGCCATGGGTTTGAAGAATGTTCTGTAAGAAGCCTTGGTGAACTTCTACAGCTCAGAAATTATAGATGGCACACATTGCTGATAATGAGCATTGGTGATGGAGGGAATGAGTGTGGATATGGTGCCTACCAAGTGGGCTACTGAAGTCCCGAATGGCGTCCAGCTTCATGAATTGCAAGAGGTGCACTCTTCCCATCAAACTGAAAGTATTCATCACATTCAGACTTGTGCCTTGTAGATATTGGACAGGCTTTTTGGGAATCAGGCGTGAGCTACTTGTTGCAGGTTTCCTAGCTCCTGATTTGCAGTGATTGCCACAGCATTTGTATACTTGCCCTGTTCAGTTTCTGGTCAGTGGTAACTCCCAGAATGTTAATATTGGGGAAACAGCAGTGGTAATGCCTTTGAATGTCAAGTTGCGATAGCTAGATCCTCTCTTATTTGAGATAGCCGTTGCCTGGCTCTTTTGTCTCACAAATGTTACTTGCCAGGCATAGACTGCTTCAGCATCTGTAGTCACGAATGGTGCTAAACATTACAATTGTCTGTAAACTACCCCACTTCTCACCTTATAAAGGATGAAGCAGCCAAAACTTTTTGGCCCCAGGATACTTCTTTGAAGAACTGTAACAATCACGATACTGTGTAAATTTTAATTTGGTGTGCACAGCCATAGTCATTTCAGAGTTAACATTAGAGGGAACATCATGGTTTATTTTTTCACACTAGGTCAACCAGATGAGAGTAAATATACTCTTCAGCAACAGCCTAAAGAGTGTCAAAGCTATTTTTTTTCTCCTTTTGTATTGAATTATTTTCAAGGCTTCAACAAAATACCATTTTTATTGTGTAATGTAAGTGGTAAAGTGGTACTTTATTGATTATTACAATATTTGCACATGTAAATTTATAGCAGCTGATGGTCAATAGCATGTTGGCTCAATTCAACCTTTTTCATGTATTGTTCAGAAAATCTCTGACAACTGTGGATGCCTTTATATAACATGACATCTATCTGTTTCACAATGTATACTCATAGTTTTAGATGATACATGTGCAGTCTTACATGTATAAGTAACTTTTAAAAAATGTTTAAGATATAGTCGAGTATCAATACCACACTTGCAGACATATTTTATGGGATAATTGAGCAGAAATGATGCACTTTACATGTAGGAAAAGGATGTGTTTATATCAGCCGATGTCTCGTATTTTATATCTCTCAGCATTTCTTCCCTTAGTACTGCAGTAACTGTATCAATGCAATTTCTTTTGCAGTCCTTCCTGTTCAATTAATTGATGTATTTCAGTTCCTTGCAATTTGATTATATTTCACTTTAATTATTCTTGAATTGACGTATATCTTTGATATTTGTCTATGGCTAAAACATGCTGACAAATGAATATTGCCCCTTTATTCTCTAATTTGGATTTTCAAAACATAGCACCGTGAAGAAGAATATTGGCTGAATGGCTTTGAAAATGATTGGTTCAATCGTGTAAGTGGATTTTTAACTCAGTGTATAATGAATGGAAACTAAAGAAACATTGTATTACCTCCTAGTGTGTTAAATTTAATTCTGAACGTTCTTCACACTTGAATGTACCGTAACTCAAGAAACAATTACTTGCTCCTAGAGGTAGTGAGAAGAATGGCGGCCATGCTGATTTAGTTAGGTGGGAATTCAAAACTTAGATGTCTGTTGTCAGGATAAGCTCCAGCAATTGAAGCCAAGTGAAGCTTCTTGCTATCTCTTTTCAGGAACCTAATTTGCGTGTATTTGCATCTCTATTTGTGTAACTTGCAAGAATTAATCATAAAATATAGGAGCAGAATTATACCATATGGCCCATCAAGTCTACTTTGCCATTCAATCATGGCTGATATGTTTCTCAACCCTGTTCTTCTGCCTTCTCCCCATGACCCCTGATCTCCTTACGAATCGAGGACCTTTCTATCTCCGTTTTAAATTTACTCAATGACTTGGCCTGAAGAAGTTCCTCCTCATCTCATTTCTAAAGTGTTGTCCCTTCATGCTGAGGCTGTGCCCTTGGGTCCTAGCCCCTGTTACTAGTGAAAATATCTTCTTCTCGTGCACCCTATCCAGGCGTCTCAGTATTCTGTAGGATTCAGTCACACTGCCCAACACCCTCCCTCACCCTTCTACAGTCCATCAGGTACAGACCCAGAGTCCTCAGCCATTTCTCATATGACAAGCCCTTCATTCTTAGGAACATTCATACGAACCTCCTGTGGACCCCTGAAATGCCAGTGCATTCTTCCTTAAATACGGAGCCCAAAACTGCTCACAATATTTCAAATGTCGTCTGGCAACAGCCTTACACAGCTAAGATTGCATTTGCCTTCTGAATTGCTAACTGAACCTTATGCAAATCCTGAACCAGGACTCCTAATTTCCTTTTGTGCTTCAGATTTCTGAAGCCTTTCCCAATTTAGAAAATATTCTATGCCTCGATTCTTCCTACCAAAGGAGCTAACCTAACACTTTCCCACATTGTATTCCGCCTGCCACTTCTTTGCCCACCCTTCTAGCCTGTCCAAGACTTTCTGTAGCCTCCCGGGTTCCTCAGCATCGCTGGTCCTTGAACTTCATTTTCCCTATTAATTTCTGCTGAATCAACGACATGTAACAAGAATGTGCCTAGTCTGTCTGTGTAAGCTCCTTACTTTTTCACACTTTTGCTATAAGCTTAATGGCAGGAAGCTGTGGTCAACCGAAGGGCCTTTCCAATAAACAGCAGTCTGATGATTATTCAGTGTTGAGCATCTGCCTTTGATTCGCAGTTTAGTATTTCTTCATAGGCCGTACCATCCAAATTTGTGGCATGATTGAATTCTTGTAGTATCTCAGGCCTACAAGAATTAGTTAAGCAAGGTGTGTACATTCATAGTCTCATTTTCCCTATTGAAGAGGCAGACCCCTAGAAGATTATAAAGCTATAATGTTGTGGCTGCCATATCCTCTCACACAAGATGAAGGATATCAGGAGAGATCTGGTGAGTTAAGGTTTGGGTGGTGGGGTTGTACTCCAGGAAGCAGCTTTATAGCAAGGCCACAATGACACATTTTAGGGACAATATGAGTTAGTTCAGGCTGACTGTTGTGCTTGGGCAGAGGATTTGCCAGCTTAGGAGGTAATGCTGGTCTGTTAAATGCCACCAAGCACCTATACTTTCAGAGAGAAGGAGCTGTCCTCTGAACCCACAATACAGTATAGAACTGCATGGCGTGCATACTGGTTAGGGTCTTGGCTAGGCATGAAGGTAACATCTGAGGACATACTGTAGAGTTTCATGAGGAAGGGATAAAGTGTCCCATTATTAGGGCTGTGTGCTTCCACTTGCTGTTCCCACAGATCATGTGAAAATGAAAGGCCTGTGGCACAGATCAACTTTGCCATTCTGTTTAGTTTTACAAGCCAACAAATTTGTTGTGACCTCTCTTTGTTTTCAAAATTTCCCCTTTCACTTCATCCTTCTACTTTCTTTGCTCCTCCAAGCTTCCTGAAGTGTTACCTATTTTGAGATTGTCTCAGCTCTGTTCTGCTTTGTCTAACCCTATTCGTTTCTGGATAGCCATGGGCCTCTAGTTTCGACAGTACGGTTTCTTCTTGGGGACGTGTCTACACTGTGCCAGAAGAACCTTGCCTCTGACTTTCCTTCAAGTGGCTGTAACCAGTCCACTTTTGCCAGATCATCACTTAAGCTTATAAAGTTTGCCATCCCCAGTTTAAGAAAAGTTGCTTTTGTTCTGTTTTTGTCCTTTTCATAATGGTGCAAAATATAATTGTGTAATGACCACTGTCTCTGGAATGGTCAACCACTGTTAATTCATCCACCTGCCTAGTTTCATTTACTAAATATGAATGTAGAATTGAGCCCTCTCTGTTTAGATGTTATATGTTGTCTTAAAAAAAAGTTCTGTTATATGACAGTAACCAACAATTCTCACTGGTCTCAATATGCACGGATAAAGAAGGACACAAATTCGACTGGGATGACACATCCATAAACAGACATACCAGGGAATTCCTGGAGACCTGGCATTCCAACTGGAACTCCATCAACAAACACATTGAATGGGACCTGATATACAAACCACTGAAAAACAGAAAAACAGAACCAGAAGTGACGCCTACTACCCCAGCAAACCGAGTTATATAAATAACATGTGGGACAGAACACCAGTGCTTCACCGGAAGCGTGATCATAAAATGTCTGCCGTCAAACATGCCAGCTTGGCGAGTGAAATTTGAAGATGCATTCACTTACCTTGACTGCTCGTGAGTTTGTAGAACTACTAGGAGCAGAGCATTTAGGTTTGGAGGGATTTGCTGCTACAGTAACTTCAGCAATTATGTGGTCTCATTGTCTTTGTAGTGTCTGTTTGGAGAACCTTCTAGTTTCATGAAGCACCTCCTTCCTCCTATCCATCTCCTCAACAAAGGTCTCTGGTGTTGAGTTGGTGAACCTTGAAGTGTGCTTTCTGCCAAATTGCAGCATTTGTCCATGGTGTTCCAGCTCCAGTATACTTCTCCAACCACTTATGGAAAGTACTTCAGTCAAAATGCACTAAATCGTTCAGAGATGCATACTGATTTTTAAGTGGAACTAGCATCTCATAAGTTTGTCCTGTGTGCACAGATATTCAGCAGTACAGTTAGTGGTGACTTCATATTAAAATAGGACTGTTTGCGTACTGTCTGCAGTAGATGGGAATTGATTTTGTCAAACGTCATAAATCCTGTGCCTGTTTTCAGTCCTCTCAAATTTTGTGTGACACTGGATGAAGTAAGATTCATCTTTGAATTCTGTGATTACCAAAATTATTCCTTGATGGATCAGTAGAGATATCAGAATAGCAGCACAAAGTGACTCCTCTGTGTTGTACCTAAGACTGAAATAAGTGATGAGTAATGCCACTAACAGGAGCATAACATGCTGGATTATCTTTCTCTAACTACGCATTAGCTTTTATTCCAAAGTGTCATCACCTCTGTGAAGATACACGAACTATTGACTATTGCCCTCCAAATTATCTGATTCACCAGCTACCGTTAGGTCAGTTAAGCAGTTATTTTCTTGGCTGCACAGCATCAGGTTCCTACCAAGACTGAATTATCTGCATACGTGTTTGAAAATTACTCACATCCAGCCAATCTATGTTGAGTTTTGAACCCAAAATTTATGGTAAGAAACAATTCTTTAATTTGCCATGGACCTTTATTAATTTAGTGATAACATCAAAATATTAAAGAAAGCACAGATTGGACATTGGGCCCTGGTTCCACAAATATACATATGAAAATAGTATTTTTCTCCATTTTATATCATTTGCCCCTGATTTGTCTGCATTCACAAGGTATTCTGACCTGGCTGTAACAAAAAGTGTCCATTTAAAATCACAGCAGGACACAAGTGGAAATATTGTGGTAAGTATATTTTACTACAACATTGTAGAAGCACGTTTGTGCCGGGACGTGGGTGCTAACATTGCCTGTATTGTTTTTGCAGATTTTCTCAGTTCTACCATTTTTACAGCCAGGCTAAATTTAATGAAATTGAGTGTGAATTTTGTTATCTAATCTTTGCATAACATCAGTATCAGCCACATTTTAGAACAGGAAGTCTCTCTATTTAAGATACTATGACTTTCCTCAGCCATTTTTCCAAGTCGTTGTGACTTTTTAACATTACTTTTCCACGTCTAGACACTGCTTCCAATTCCTACAATGTATCATTTTGATCAACATGATAGAATCCATTGGTCTATTCCTCTGAATTACCGGATTCCAACAGCTACAGACTTGAGTCAGCTGAACAATTATTTGCTTGGTTTCTTGCTGTCCTCCTGCGTTCTCTGCCGATGTTTAGCAAAAAAAAACAGAGCACTTGTATCAAATGCCAGGACTGAGATTTCCCAGTTCAGATACTGAGATGCTTATTCTTTATTGATTTGCCCTAATTAGTTGTTTGCCATTTACAATCTTTGGAGAGCTAACTATATCATAACCAATGGATCACATCAAAGTTTTACAGTCTTGCCACATCTCAGTTATGTATGTTGGTAGACAATTAAACAACTAACCAGAGCATAAGGCTTCCCAAGTATTATCTTCTTTACTAAAAGAAAAACATGTGAATGCTGGAAATCTGAAATAAAAATAAAAATGCCGGCAATGTTCAGCACGTTGAGCATCATCTGTGGAGAGAAATGCTTCAGGTCCTTTCATAGGAACTGAAGATTATCAACCTGATAGTCTCTTTCTCTTCTCAGATGCCTTACTGATGAGTGCAGCACATCCAGTGCAAAAGACAAGGCTCAAACATTTGCAACATCTTCAGATAGATTTGCCAAGTGGATGATCCATCTCTGGCAAGGTTAAAATAAATACTAATTACAGTGAAGACTCTAAGCACATCAGAGTCATGAATATCACGAAGTTTGTGGTTGTAGAGGGCCAAACATCTAACCTCTAGGACGCCTGTGCAGGAGTTCTTTAAGGTAGTGTCATGGGCCTAATCACAGCCACCTTTGACAGCTGCATCAATGATCTACCTTCCAGCTTAAGGTCGGAAATAGTGTCACTTAGAATAGAAGAGGCTGAATGGTGAGTAATTTGAGTTGAGAATAATGAGGAGCTTGGATAAATTGGATGGGAAAGATCTGTATCCCTTAGCAGAGAGGATAATCATCAGGTGCACAGACTTGAGGTGATGAGTGGAAAGATCAGAAGCACCATGAGGAACAATCTCTTCCACAGGGTGATGGGTGTCTGGACTTTGCTACACCTGAAGCAGTGTAACCTGAAAAGTTATGGGTCAGGTGCTGGAAATGGGATTAGAAAGTGCAGCTTGTATGTTCCTCTGGCACAGACACAGTGGACTAAATAGTCTCTTTCTGTGCTGTTGTCATTCTGTATATCTAATGTTTGTGTTGATTATTCAATACTTAACATTATTCATGACTCCTCAGATACTGAATATAGGAGTAGACCATTCAGACCATCAAGCCTTGACTGTTGTTCTAGATTGTTCTTGATGAATGCTATAATGTCCATATCTTTAATGTCATCAGTTTCCAGAAATCCACCAACTGTACCTTGAACTTGCTCTATAACTGATTTTAAAAGGCATACTATTCTTATTTTACCAAACTTTTACATTTTTGTTGCTTTTTGACTGAGGTTAAGGAAATTATTCTGCATTTTCTAATAACCACTTGAACTCTCCCAGTGGTCTTGATTTGGGCAATTTCATTATGCATTTGGCAGTACTACAAGAAAAGAATGCAGTTCATTAAAATTATATTAAAGCAGTATTTTGAATTCATGATTGAAGTTAAATGTGGAGTAGTGACTGTTAAAATAACTATGCTGTACTGCACTAATGGTGCATTTGAACCTTATATACAACAGTAATGGTTGCTGTGCAAAAATCAGTTTAATTCATATCAGATAACAATTTATCAAATGCTCTTTATGACAGACAACTAAATTTGCATTTGTACAACGTTTTTATTATATAAAAGAGCTTTCATTGTAAAAGGAGCCCTCCAGATGATGGATGCTAAGAAAGGAGAAGCTGAGAAACAGGAGAACTTAGGAAGGCTCACTCAGAACTTGACTGAAGAAATAAATTTGAAGAAGGTTTCTTTCGAGACAGAGAAGTTTAAGGATTGAATTTCACAAACTAGTCTTCAGATTTTTGAATTTGTCAAGGTTCTGCTCCAAATTATGTAGTGCATTGGGCTAGTGGGGTATGTTGGTTGGCGCGCAACAGACAAGAGAGGCAAATGGCTATAGAAACTTAAGATACATGAAGTGCAACTAGACCCTGGTTGGATTTGAAGACGTGCTATAAATGGATTATTAGAAGCATAATATTCACAGGTGGTAAATAACATGGGCAGTGAGGAGCTTCCCACTGCTGAGAGCAAAATGTCCCATTTTCCAACCAAGTGTTGAACAGCAAGTGGAGATTCTCACCAGTGAGTACTGAGAGGCCTTTTTGAATGTATCAGCATGCATTAACATCTTTAGAAATGTATCATCTTTCCTCATTGATATGTAGTTTCCCATTCTCTCACCCACTGGGTAGAAACCAGGCAGTGACAGTTCCTGACATGAAAGCCAGACTGGGCATGTCATAAGAGATAATGGGAACTGCAGATGCTGGAGAATCCAAGATAACAAAGTGTGAAGCTGGATGAACACAGCAGGCCAAGCAGCATCTCAGGAGCACAAAAGCTGACGTTTCGGGCCTAGACCCTTCATCAGAGGAGCTCTCTGACTAGAACTGTGTAGAGCAGAGTGGCAGCACTTAACCATGTGTACAGCTGGGCTTTTATGATGGAGTCATAGAGTAACACAGCATGGAAACAGTCCCAATCTGGTCCACGCTGACCATGGTGCCTACTCAGCTAGTTCCAATTGCCTGCATTTGGTCCGTATCCCTCTAAATCCTTCCCATCCATGTACCTATCCATATGTTTTTAAATGTTGCAATTGTGCCTGCCTTAACCAGTTTCTCTGGCAGCCAATTCTAAATCTGCACCACTCTCTGCGTGAAGAAGTTGCCCTTCAGGTCCTTCTTAAATATTACCCCTCTCACCTTAAACCTGTGCCTTGTAGTTTCCAATCGTCATCTCTGGGGAAAAAGATGATATGCTTTCATCCTATCAATGCCCTCATGATTTTATATACTTCAAAAAAGTCACCCCTCATTCTCCTATGTTCCAAGGAATGAAGTCCTATCCTGGCCAGCCCCTGTAACTTGGGCCCACTACTCCTGGCAACATCCTTGTAAGTCATCGTTGCACACTTTCCAGTTTACCTTTATCTTTCCTATAACAGTGTGACCAAAACTGTACCCAATACTCCAAATGAGGCCTCGCCAACAACTTATACAACTGTAACATAATGTCCCAACTCCAATACTCATTGCCTCAACTGATGAAGGCCAGTGTGCTAAATGCCTTCTTCACCACCCTGTCCACCTGTGATGCCGCTTTCAACGAACTGTATATTTGAACTCCTAGATCCCTCTGTCCCACAACACTCCTCAGGACCTTACCATTTACTGTACAAGTCCAACGTTGGTTTGGCTTTCCAAAGTGCATCACCTCACACTTATCTGTATTGAATTGCGTTTGCCAATCCTCAGCTTACTTCCCCGTCTGATCAAGATCCCTCTGTAACTTTTGAAAACCATCCTCGTTTTCAATGATACCTCCTAATTTTGTATCATCTGCAAACTTACAAATCAAGCCTTGTACATTCACATCCAGATTATTAATGTAAATAACAAAGGTCCCAGTACTGATCCCTGTGGCACACCACTAGTCACAGGCCTCCAATTCGAGAAATAACCTTCAACAGTCACCCTCGGCTTCCTGTAATCGAGCCAATTTCGTATCCAATTAGCTAGCTGTCCTTTGGATCCCATGCAACCTAACCTTCATGACTAGCCTGCTGTCCGGGACCTTGTCAAATGCCATCCTAAAGTCCATATAGACAACATCCACTGCCCTTCTCTCATCTACCCACTTGCTTACCTCTTTGTAAAATTCTAAAAGATTTGTCAGACATGACTTCCCGTGCACAAATCCATGCTGGCTATTCCTAATCAGACCTTCACTGACCAAATGTTGGTTGATCCTGTCCCTCAGTATCTTCTCCAATAACTTTCCTATCACTAATGTCAGGCTAACTGGCCTGTAGTTACCTGCCTTGTCTTTGCTACCTTTCTTAAACAATAGAACAACCTTAGCCACCCTCCAGTCTTCCGGAACTCCCTTAGTGGCTGAAGATGAAGCAAAAACCCCTGCAAGGGCCTCTGCAATTTCTTCCCAAACATCCCACAACTTGCGAGGATGGACTTGATCAGACCCAGGGAATTTGTCCGCCTTAATGCGATCTAAGGCTGCAAACACTTCTCTGGTGATGTATATGTGTTTCAAAACATCCCCATTCATTTCCCTTATATCCTTAGCATTCATGATTCATTCCTCAGTAAACACTGAGGAGAAATATTCATTACAAATCTCCCCCACCTCCTCTGGCTCCATGTGTAGGCAGCCATGTTGATCTTTAAGGGCAACCATTCTCTCCCTAGTCACCCTTCCACCTTAATGTAGCTATCAAACCTCTTGGGATTAACTTTAACCTTATCTGCCAGATCCATCTCATACTCTGTTTTTGCTTTCTGATTTCTCTTTTAAATGTGCTCCTACACTTTATATTGTCACCTAGGGATTCACTTGAGCACGATAATTTAAACCCAATGTCTCCCTTCTTTCTCCTGACCAGAGCCTCAATATCCCTTGTCAGCCAGGGATCCCTAAAACTGCCAGCTTTTCCCTTCACCCTGACAGGGATATACTGTCTAGATAACACACTTTTAAAAGCCTCCCTTTTGCCAGTTATTCCTTTTCCTTCCAACAGACTCACCTAAACAACAGCTGCATGGTGGGGGGCGGTCCCAAAATCGGACATGCTCCAGTTTAGCACCTTAACCTATGGACTTGTCCTATCTTTCTCTGTTACTGTGTTAAAACTAAGAGAGTTATGGTCACTGGACCCAAAGTGCTCTCCGACTGACACCTCAGTCACTTGCCTGACCTCATTTCCCAAGAGGAGGTCTAGTATTGCACCTTCTAGACTGGGACCCTCTACTTATGGTTTTAGGAAATTTTCTGGGACACTTTTGACAAATACCACCCAGTCCAGGCCTTTTACACCCTGGTAGTCCATCCAATACAGGGAAAATTAAAATCACCAAGCAATACTACTCCTACACTATTCCTACAGGTATCTGCAACCTCTGTACACATCTGTTTATCTAGTATCCACTGGCCGTTTGAGGGTCTAATTTACAGTGCCAACAGAGTGACCATCCCCGTTTTGTTTCTAAGTTAACTAACCATATGGCCTTATTTGATGACCCCGTAAGAATATCCTCTCTAACACTATTGTTATGTCCTTCCTTATCAAAAAGGCAACCCCTTCCTCGCTTACATGTACTTCTGTCATGCCTGTATCTTCTGTATGCTGGAACATTGAGCTGCCAGTCCTGCCCTTCTCTCAGCCATGTTTCTGTTATGGTTATAATATCCCAGTCTCCAGAGCCAATCCATTGTCTGAGTTTATCTGCCTCATATGATGAAAGAAAAACACTTTAAACTATAAGTCTTTTCCCTCCATTTACTGTGCCCCTGGCTTCCTGAATAGTAAACTTACTCTCAATGGCTGATATATTTTCCCCCGATTTCTCAATGGTCTGACTCTTATTTGGAGTCTCACCCCCCTGCCAAACTAGTTTAAACACACCCAGGTAACACTAGTAAATCAGCCTGCAAAGATATTGGACCCCTTCCGGTTCAAGTACAACCCATCCCTCTTATACAGGTCTCCTGTACTCCAGAAGAGATCCCAATGATCCGAAAACTGAAAACCCTGCCTCTTACACCACATTCATCTGGCCTATCTTTCTATTTGTATCCTCACTGGCAGATGGTGCTGGAAGTAATCTGGAGATCACTACCCTTGAAATCCTGTTTTTTAATTGATGGTACTGACATTAAGAATCCTGGGAGGTTCTGGAGAGGGCTATACTGTCATATGTGGCAAGTGGGTGAATATGATGAATGGGACGCTATACAGATGTGATATATAAGTAATGTGCTGAGTTTGGGAAGATACTGTGAGAAAATTTACCAAAGCTCTCTGAATCTCACTAAAGCTCTCTGAATTTCACCAAAATTGACACTTAATCAGTTTCTGGGAAGATTCAACCTTAGGTTTACTTTCAAATAGTGCAGCTGCTAAATTGTATTACTTTTGAGTGTGTTCATTATGTATCAGTGCTGATGGTCATCCTGACACATACATGGATCAAACCGTTCCACTGATGGCAGAATGAGAATTTTCATAGAAATGATTATGGTAGAAAAGTAATTTTTGGTTTCATGTTAATCATATTCATATTTTCCCTCTCTTAGCGTCTACCTACTGTGCTACTAATCCATGAATTGGGCAAACAGGAAGGAACTTGGACAATCATTCCCATATTACCACAGTACGTATTCTGTCTAATGCAGAAAAAAAACTATGGGAAATTAAATTGTTTCTGTCTACCCTTAAGATATGCATAGTCAGATGGGAAGTGATTCTCACTGTTGAAGTCAGGGGTTCATGTGCCTGTTTGCTTTAAAATAAAGTATTGTAAATAGTTAAGAAATCAACTGATTTACAGTGTGTCCCAAGTATATTGGTTTGAAACCTTTTAAAATATGGACCAATATTCTCTCAATACATGTGTTTCCCTGCAACAGAAAATACCCACACGTCATCAAGTAAATACTTCATAAATATGAATTTTGCATGGAAGAAAGTATGTCCAGTGTCTAAGATTACGGCAGAGATTGGATTTTTCAGCTGTCACAACGTGCAGTCTTAACACGGGTGGCATGGTGGCTCAGTGGTTAGCACTGGGTTCGAATACAGTCTTGAGCAACTGTCAGTGTGGCGTTTGCACATTCATGATTGCCTGTGTCTGCATGGGTTTCCTCCAGATGTTCCGGTTTCCTCCCATGGTCCAAAGATGTGCCGATTAGGTGGATTGGCCATGCTAAATTGCCGGTAGTGTCAGAATCAGACCCTTTTTATGAAATCAATAGAATCCCTACAGTGTGGAAGCGGGCCATTCGGCCCATGAAGTCCACACCAATCCTCCAGAGCATCCCACACAGACCCACTACTATGACTACACTTCCTATGGGTAATCCACCCACCCTGCACGATCCTGGACACTGGGCAATTTAGCATGGCCAATCCACCTAACCTGCACATCCCTTGTGGGAGGAAACCAGAGCAGAAATAACTATTTTTGTCCAAACAATAAAATCTCTGATGGAAACGTATGGTTTTGTAATATGTGAACACTTGAATGTAAGTTTGTAAGTGTTAGTGAAAAATAGCAACCAGTTTTGTGAGACTCATTTAACCAGGATATATGACAAAAGGCTGAATATTTGGAGAGAAAGTTTTACTTTGCTTATGAGACATTGTATGCCTTTCAACAGTAAAAATGTCCTGATCATTGTTTTCAAAACTATTTTGAACAATTTTTGTTTGTATAAGTATGGTTACTGAAGAAAGCTGCCTAAAATACAAGAAGTTGCCTTTATAGCATACATATCAATAAATTGAGGGTAGGTGGTTGCATAGGGGCAACGTCACAAGACTAGTAAACCACAGTTAGCATTAAGCTTCAAGACAAAGGTCAAAATCCCACAGCACATGGTGAAATTTGAATTCGACAAAAAGTAGAGTTATGTAACAATTGCTGATAGTCATAAACACCCATCCAGTTCCTTAATGTCTTTTGGCAGAAGAACTTTGCTGTTCTAACCTTTTCTATTATATGTGACTCCACAACCAGAGAATTGTGGTTGACTCTTAACTGCCTTCTGAAATGGATTAGCAAGTTGCTCACTTGCATCAGAACTGTTACAGGTCTAAAGGACTGAAATTGGATGGACCACTGAGTATTGACCGAGACACTGGAAACAACAATGACAATGACAAACCCAGCCCTGCCAATCCTGCTAAAAACATCTTACTAATGACTTGGGATTGTGCTAAATTTAGGAGAGCTGACCCAATGATAGCCACAGTCATGGTGTCATAGACGTGGAATCATTGCTTAGAGCTAATGACCTGAACACCACCATTGCTATCCCTGCGGATGTCCTGACCTACTGGCAGACAAACCGACCAAGATAGCAGCACAGTGATATACAGTTGGGAAGTTGGGAGGGAATTGCTGTGGAAGTCTCCCACATTGAATACATTCTTCATGAAGGTTCATGGCATCAGATCAAAGAAGGACAAGGAAATCACCTGCTGATTACCACCAATGATCTCTTTAGCTAAAAAGTCAATGTTCCTCCATTTTAAATTCCACCTGGAAGAAGCACTGAGGCTGGCAAGAACACGTGAATCTTGATGAGGGATTTCAATGTAGTGCTGAAGTGACCGAGCTGACCGAATCCTAAAGAATATGTCTGCAAGACTAGATCTGCAATAAGTGCTGAGGAAACCAATAACATGGAAAATTTATTTGATCTCATCCTTACCAATTTAATTGTCACAGATGCATCTGGTAGGATTGATGACCATACAGTCCTTGTGGGATACAGCCCCATCTTCATATTGAAGGAAACCTCCATCATGTTGTGTGACATTAGCATTCTGTTGAATGGAATGAACTTTGAACAGAACTCGCAACTCAAAATTGGGCATTCTCAAGGCTCTGTGCGCCATCAAAGATGCATGCAGCACAGAAATAGGCCATTTGTTCAATCATGCCCTTCGTCGTCAACAAAGATCTGACTACACTAATCCTATTTGAAAAGACCTAGCAACTCAAAATTGGACATCCTCAAGGCTCTCTGGGCCATCAAAGATGCATACAGCACAGAAGTAGGCCATTTGGCCAGTCGTGCCCTTTGTGGTCCAAAGATCTGACTACACTAATCCTATTTTCCAACTTCTGGCTCACAGCTTTGGCAACCATGACAACCAAAGTAAATTTATAAACACTGCTTTAATGTTTTGAAAGCTTCTGATGCAACCATCCTTTTAGGCAATGAGTTCCAGAGTCCCAACACCATCTGAATGAAAAAATGTCTCAACTCTGCACTTAGCCTGCTACCTCTTAGCTTAAGACTATGTTCCCGGTTATGGACCTGTCTACTAATTTAAAAAGTGCTTTCCTATCCAACTTTTCTATGTCTCTCATAACTTTACACATCCCGTCAATTCCCTGCTCAACCTTGAATGTTCCAAAACCAAACACTAGCCTATCCAGTCTTTTCTCATAGCCATAATCTGGAGCAAAATTGTATCCAAACACAATCTAGAACCTGCGCACTTCTTTAATCGTGAGCTTAACCCTCCCTCTACTGACCCTTTCTCCTGCCTCCAACACACCGCTTCCTCCTGAACACCACCCCAAGGCCTCCTACCCTCCCTAGACCTCTTCATCTCTAACTGCCGTCGAGACATCAATCACCTCAATCTCTCCACCCCTCTCACCCACTCCGACCTCTCCCCCCACAGAGCGTGCAGCCCTCTGATCCCTTCACTCCAACCCTAACCTCACGATAAAACCAGCGGACAAGGGAGGCACAGTTGTAGTTTAGTGTACTGGCCTCTACATGGCTGAGGCCAGACGTCAGCTCTCTGACACCTCCTCCTGCCGCCCCCTTGATCATGATCCCACCCTGACCACCAAACCATCATCTCCTAGACCATCCACAACGTCATCACTTCAGGTGACCTCCCACCCACAGCCTTTAACCTAATCGTTCCCCACCACCACCCGCCCATTTCTATCTCCTTTCCAAAACCCACAACCCTGATTGCCCTGGTTTCTGCCTGCTCCTGCCCCACTGAACTTATCTCCACTTATTTCGACTCCATTTTCTCCCCCTTAGCCCAGGAACTCCCCACCTACATCCGTGACACCACCCATGCCCTCCACCTCCTCCAAAACGTCCGATTCCCTGGTGTCCAACACCTCATCTTTACCATGGATGTCTAGTCCCTGTACCCTTGCATTCCCCTAAACGCCGAAACGCCCTCCGCTTCTTCCTGTCCTGCAGGCCCGATCAGACCCCCTCTACTGACACCCTCATTCGCTTGGCTGACCTCATCCTCACCCTAACAACTTCTCCTTCAATTCCTTCCACTTCCTACAGACAAAGGGGGTGGCCATAGGTACCTGCATTGGCCCAAGCTATGCCTGCTTCTTTGTAGGTTATGTAGAACAAACCCTCTTCCAAAGCTACACTGGCCCTATCCTCTACCTGTAACTTCATTATATCGATGACTGTATCGGCGCCGCCTCATGCTCTCACGAGAAGCTTGAACAGTTCAACCACTTCGCTAACACCATCCACCCCAACCTTATGTTCACCTCGACCATCTCTGATACCTCTGTCTCCTTCCTGGACCTCTCTGTCTCCATCTCTGGCTTCAACCTAGAAACTGATATCCATTTCAAATCTACCAACTCCCACAGCTACGTAGAATACGCCTCCTCTCACCTGCTTTCCTGCAAAAATGCCACCCCCTATTCCCAATTACTTCACCTCCACTGAATCTGCTCCCGAGATGAGGCATTCCACTCCCGGACATCCCAGATGTCCTCGTCCTCATTGTTCAAGGACCGCAACTTGCCCTCCATAGTGGTCGAAAATGCCCTCAACCTTGTCTCTTTCATTTCCTGCAACTCATCCTTCACACCTGTACCTGAAGTAACAACCAAAACAGAATCCCCCTCATCCTCATGTACCACCCCACCAACTTCTGCATCCAATGCATCATCCTCCGACTCTTCCGCCATCTGCAATCTGACCCCACTACCAAAGATATTTTTCCCTCCCTACCCTTGTCTGCTTTCCGGAGGGATCACTCTCACCATGACTTCTTTGTCTGCTCCATACTCCCCACCAGCCTCACCACACCCGGCACTTATCCCTGCAACTGCAGCAAGTGTTATACCTGTTCCTACGCACCTCCCCCCACCCCCATCCCAGGCCCAAAGAAGACATTCCACATCAAAAAGATGTTCACCTGCACATCTGCTAATGTGGTATACTGTATCAGCTGTTCCCATTGCGGCCACCTCTACTTCGGGGAAACCAAGCGGAGGCTTGGGGACCGCTTTGTGGAGCACCCACGCTCAGTTCGCAACAAACAACGACACCTCCCAGTCGCAAACTATTTCAACTCCCCCTCCCACTCCTTGGACGATATGTCCATCCTGGGCTTCCTGCATTGCCACAGTGATGCCACCTGAAAGCTGCAGGAACAGCATCTCCTTTTTCCCTTGGGAATCCTGCAGCCCAATGGTATCAATGTGGACTTCACAAGCTTCAAAATCTCCCCTCCCCTGACTACATCCCAAAACCAGCCCAGCTTGTCCCCGCCTCCCTAACCATTCCTCCCACCTCATGCCCAACCCCCATCTCCTACCCACTAACCTCATCCCGCCTCCTTGACCTGTCCATTCTCCCTGGACTGACCTATCCCCTCCCTAATTCCCCACCTACATTCACCTTTACTGGCTCCAACCCCGCCTCTTTGGCCTGTCTGTCTCCTCTCCACCTGTCTTCTCCTTTATTTATCTTCTATCTGCCTCCTCCTCTCTCCCTATTTATTTCAGAATCCCCTTCCCCTCCCCCATTTCTGAAGAAGGGTCTTGACCTGAAATGTCAGCTTTCCTGCTCCTCTGATGCTGCTTGGCCGGCTGTTCATCTAGCTCTACACCTTATTATCTCACAGTCTAGAACCTGGTGGCCTAACAAATTGCCTTTCTACCATTATCGTCCAGCCATGAGATGAATCCTGGTTTAGTGAAGAATGCTGGAGGACAAGCTAGGAGCAGCACCAGGCATTCCTAATAATGAAGTACCGACATGCTAAAGCAGCAAGCAAAGACCGGACGAAGCAATACCGTAACCATTAAACCAACAGAAACTTTGCAGCCCTGCCACAGATAGTCATGAAAGTAACGGACAATTAGCAACTCACTGGAGGAGAAGGCTCTACCGATATCATCATCCTCAGTGGGTGAGTCCAGCATATCACAAGGCCATCTTCAGTTGGGAATCACAGAATTATGCCGGTGTAGTATGATAGGCCAAATGCACCAGCCTAACATTCTGCACTAGCTCTAATATCTATGCCAGCCACCTACCTTTTTCGCAAAAGTACTGATTGAATAGTCCACCTGGCCTGCTCCTGAGGTCCCCGCATCACCTATACCAGTATTTAACCAACTTGATCCACCTCATATCATATCAAGAAATGACTGCAACAACACTGAAACAGTTCAACACCGAAACAGCTCAACGCCATTTAGAAAACCATCAGCAAGATGCACTGCAGCACATCCCCCAGGCTTCTCTGATAGCACCTTCCAAATCTATGTCTATGACCAAAAAGGACAAGAGCAACAGATGCACAAGAACCCTGCAAAATGCAGGTTCCCCTGCAGGTCTCATACGGTCCATACTTGGAGCTGTATCACCTTATTATTGCTCAGTCAAAACCCTGGAACTTCCTAGCTACCGGCAATGTTAGTGTACTCTTACAGCTTAACTAGGAAAGTGCATTGATAATGGAGCATAACTATTCCACATGCCATCACAAGTATCTAAATATCAATGGGACCATCAAGTTGATCACTTTACCTGAATAACTGCTGATCAGAACAGAAGCAATTTCTATCAAATTTTTTTGTCATTAACATAAAGTAACCACTGTAAATACACTTATTCTTTAACAAATAGCAGGGAATAAAGAAAGGATTGCTGATTCACTATTCTGCCACTTAACGTATACCCAAAATGCACGTACACAATCATTTGTGAATAAGCCAGATGAAGGACTAACATCTTAATGCAAATATAATGTGTAGAAAAATACAGGCAGTGGAAACAAAATTCTGATGATCAAAAGTCTCAATCACGAGAGGTAGTGATGTTGTTTCTCACAGTTCTTTTGACTTTAACAATTACGACATGGTTGTTCATTGAATCAAATCATTGATAAGGTGGATCCAGGTCTTTACTTGTATAAGAATTCCATTTTTAAAGTTTCTTCGTTTTTATGTACTTTCATTTGCACAGAGAGGATAGAGAGATGTTTTCTGCTTGGCTCTGATTGCAGTACTCCCACAAGTCTTTAGCAAACTGTACCTCAACTAACCGAAGAGCTATTGTCAGTTTTTACTTAACTCAGAAAC
Organism: Stegostoma tigrinum; assembly: GCF_030684315.1. Lineage (NCBI taxonomy): Eukaryota > Metazoa > Chordata > Chondrichthyes > Orectolobiformes > Stegostomatidae > Stegostoma > Stegostoma tigrinum. The sequence goes on from NC_081359.1 coordinate 80,927,051, forward strand.
TCATGGTGCTGCTCTAACTCAATAATATATCAGTCTCATTGCTCCAAAAGGAATGTTGTCTAGCCCAGCTAAACAGTGTGCACCACTTGATTTTCCAACTTGCAAAACTCTCCTGATATTACAACTATATAGCAGCATCCAACTTCCCTATCAGTTTATAGTCCAAAAAGGAAAAAGATGTAATAAACACAGAGTATGCTGGAGAAATGCAGCAGGTCCAGTAGAATCTGTGGAGAGAGAAGCAGGTATAATGTTTCGAGCCCAGTATTACTATACTTCATAACTTATCAATGCATTATACCTACATTTTATTTTGTAAGTATTAGCAACAGCATTTTAATTGCTTTTGGAAATTATAATTCAATAAAATATAATACAAATGTTCTTTTCTTGCTTTGGTAATCCAATCTTTCTTTCCCTCATTATTTCTCTTTCTATACCTGATCTGACAACAAATTGTGACCAATTTTATTCCATAAATTCAACAGGATTTTCTTTAAATGGATCTTGTCAGGTCTCTTCCAGACAAAACACACTCAATATTTAGATGGTATTTATGATAGAAGCCTGTGCGCAGTAAAATCTCATAAAAAATTATGAAATATTAGCTAGTTATTCTGTTTTTGGTATTAGGTGGGAAAACATTGTTGGCGGAACCGATAGAAAATCTTCCCGTTCATTAACTTTTTTCATATTCACCTGAAAAAAATATTTCAGTCTAATGTATAAGATGCTTCCAACAAAACAGCACCAGATGTTAATTGAAGATAACAAAGTGTGTAGCTGGATGAACACAGCAGGCCAAGCAGCATCTCAGGAGCACAAAAGCTGACGTTTTGGGCCTAGACCCTTCAACGTCAGCTTTTGTGCTCCTGAGATGCTGCTTGGCCTGCTATGTTCATCCAGCTACACACTTTGTTGTCTTGGATTCTCCAGCATCTGCAGTTCACATTTTCCCAGATGTTAATTGTATTGGTGTGTCAGCTGAAATTATAGCATCACAACCTGGAATGATGTTTGAGAAGAAGGAAATGTTTTGTGAGACAGCTTGTTTATTATAGGTTGCATTTCAATTTGCATTTCTATTGTTACAAAAGCTGGAATAGAATAGAAACAAGTTGAAGTTGGAAACCTGTTGTAAGATAAATACAATGTAGAAAACACTTTGCACATGAATACATAAACTCCTTGTTTTTTTTCAATCTCTGACAATAGAACAAAAGAAACTAAACTAAGAATGCACACCATCTACAACCTTTTTCTGCAATGGGCAAGCAGTTCAGCTTGATTGTTGATTGCAATAATATAATCTGCAAATGGACAAATGATTTGCACACAGGAAGCTGCTCAGCACTCTCAAAACACAAAGAAGTTAATTATCTGATTAGCCCTTAGTTTCTTGTTTTTCTTTCAAATGTTAGCTTCCTTATAGATTTCTAACATTCCTCTTTCTTTTCATTTTATCTGCTGTGATGCTTTAAAATCTATAAAATTTGAAATTTTACTGAGCTCCAGTAGTCTGCAATTTAAATCTGTAGCGGAATACAAAAGAATTCTTTTATTTCTCATTTTCCAATCAGGTTTGTTCTGACCGCCTTCACAGCCTTCTGTGGCAATGAATTCCATAGATTCACTACTCTCTGGCTGAAGAAGTTTCGCCTAATCTCCATTCTAAAGGGTCTTCCCTTTACTCTAAAGCTTTGCCCACGGTTCCAAGTCTCTCCTACTAATGGCCCTTAATTAGAATCCTTTTTTTCTTCTAGCTCACTTGTTTTGCTCCTTATGCCACTTGCATTTGTGTGGAATTCTCAATGGGCCCATTCTATCTTTTTATTCTTCTGTAGTTTAACATTGTTTCTAATTTATCACACATGTTGGAGGCATTCCTTCCTTTCTATCCCCTTACAGTGTGGTAACAATTAAAATCAGAAAGACACAAAAGTCTTGCAAACCGCACAGAAAGATTGTTTTGCATTTACCATATTAATTGGGAATTGAACAGACAGCTAGTTACATGGATGTTTAATAAAAATTAACAAAGCTGGAACTCGGTGTTCCTTGGGCAGGACCTCTCCTAAAATACAGAATCTGCTTGCTCAAAAGCTGTCACTAACAATAAATGGCAAAGTGCCTCAATTTTGTTTTTTTTAAATAGCTTTTTAATGGAGAGGACTCAAGATAGTTGTAGAATCATTTGGCAGTTTGGGGTTTTTATGATTAAAAGCAAATTATATCATGATGGGACAAATATGCGTCAAGAGAAAATGCTATAACGTGGATCTATGGTTTGAACTAAGAAGTTTGTTTTTATAGCAATTTCTGCAGTTCTCAATTTTCACTGTTCTGCTTTCCCCAAATTCATACTAGCATGCCTCAGCTGCAGGGTTTCAATGCAAACTGACACATCCATTCCATTCTTGTCAATATTGCTGCAGGTAACCTTCTCTCCTACAGGTTCCTGGCATTCCAGGGAATTAAAATTCCTATGTATGCCATGAATGCAAATGTTTTTTTTTCCTGAAATGCCTTTGGCTCAGAAAACATTAAGACTGGTCCAGTTTGGAAAAGTATGGGATCAAAGGTTTTCACAAAGTGCACTGGAGGTTTTGAAGGAGATAGAGAGGAGGCAGGATGTCCTTTATCCACATGAAGTACTCTGGACACGTATATACAGTCATGACAGTCACATCACCAAATTGATTATGGCACATTCTGACAAGCATCACTCTCTCGTGCAAGACAAGATGGCACACAATCAAGACAGTGAAACAAGGCCGAAGGAGGCCATGTGCATTTACATAGCTTAACATCCATGCTTCAATACTGTAACGTTATTCATTCACTGTGGCTGGGTGAAAGTGCTGAAATTCCCTCCCACATAGCAGAGGGAGGATGTACCTACCAGTACCTCTCACCCCACTACAAACACAAACTTGAGAAAGAATTACAGTGGTTCAAGAAGGCTGCTTGCCACTGTCTTTTCAAGAGTAATTAGGGCTGGACAACAAATACTGGTCCAGACAGTGATGCCCATAAGTTCTTATTGGAATGCCAATTGCCCAGTCTGTTTGGAACCACAGAAAATGAAAGCATTTTCACAGCTAATTCTCTTTCTAACATTCTACCTTCCCTTCATCCCCCACTGTATTCCAATAAAATTGCAGACTTGTGGACCCAACTGCGAGGCAACATTTGATGGCTGAGATCTAAAAAGCTTTCATTTTGCAGTTGATGCATGTTCTGAAGTATGGATGGTCAGTTCAGGCTCCTATCGCCAAGGCTGTGAATTTCAGGACTAGGTCAGAAGTCGGACAACACCAGGTTACAGTCCAGCAGGTTTATTTGAAATCACAAGCCTTTGAAGCATTGCCACTTCATCAAGTGAAGTGAGAGAGTAGCAGAGATAATGAAATGTGAGGCTGGATGAACACAGCAGGCCCAGCAGCATCTCAGGAGCACAAAAGCTGACGTTTTGGGCCTAGACCCTTCATCAGAGAGGGGGATGGGGTGAGGGTTCTGGAATAAATAGGGAGAGGGGGGAGGCGGACTGAAGATGGAGAGAAAGGAAGATAGGTGGAGTGGAGAGTATAGGTGGGGAGGGGATAGGTCAGGCCAGGGAAGATGGACAGGTCAAGGAGGTGGGATGAGGTTAGTAGGTAGGAGATGGAGGTGCGGCTTGGGGTGGGAGGAAGGGATGGGTGAGAGGAAGAACAGGTTAGGGAGGCAGAGACAGGTTGGACTGGTTTTGGGATGCAGTGGGTGGAGGGGAAGAGCTGGGCTGGTTGTGTGGTGCAGTGGAGGGAGGGGACGAACTGGGCTGGTTTTGGGATGCGGTGGGGGAAGGGGAGATTTTGAAGCTGGTGAAGCCCACATTGACACCACCAGGCCGCAGGGTTCCCAAGCGGAACACGAGCCGCTGTTCCTGCAACCCTCGGGCGGCACCACCGTGGCACTGCAGGAGGCCCACGACGGACACGTCATCTAAAGAATGGGAGGGGGAGTGGAAATGGTTCGTGACTGGGAGGTGCAGTCGCCCATTGCGAACTGAGCGGAGGTGCTCTGCAAAGCGGTCCCCAAGCCCCCGCCTGGTCTCCCCAATGTAGAGGAAGCCACACCGGGTACAATGGATGCAGTATGCCACATTGGCAGATGTGCAGGTGAACCTCATCTTGGGGGTGATTTTCCACATTAAGCAGAGGTTCACCTGCACATCTGCCAATGTGGTATACTGCATCCACTGTACCCGGTGTGGCATCCTCTACATTGGGTAGACCAGGCGGGGGCTTGGGGACCGCTTTGCAGAGCACCTCCGCTCAGTTCGCAATGGGCGACTGCACCTCCCAGTCGCGAACCATTTCCACTCCCCCTCCCATTCTTTAGATGACGTGTCCGTCGTGGGCCTCCTGCAGTGCCACGATGGTGCCGCCCGAGGGTTGCAGGAACAGCGGCTCGTGTTCCGCTTGGGAACCCTGCGGCCCGGTGGTGTCAATGTGGGCTTCACCAGCTTCGGGGTCTCCCCTCCCCCCACTGCATCCCAAAACCAGTCCAACCTGTCTCTGCCTCCCTAACCTGTTCTTCCTCTCGCCCATCCCTTCCTCCCACCCCAAGCCACACCTCCATCTCCTACCTACCACCTCATCCCACCTCCTTGACCTGTCCGTCTTCCCTGGACTGACCTATCCCCTCCCCACCTCCCCACCTATACTCTCCTCTCCACCTATGTTCTTTTCTCCATCTTCGGTCCGCCTCCCCCTCTCTCCCTATTTATTCCAGAACCCTCACCCCATCCCCCTCTCCGATGAAGTGTCTAGGCCCGAAACGTCAGCTTTTGTGCTCCTGAGATGCTGCTGGGCCTGCTGTGTTCATCCAGCCTCACATTTTATTATCTTGGATTCTCCAGCATCTGCAGTTCCCATTATCACTGAGAGAGTAGCAGACAGGCACAGAATTTAGAAGCAGACAGGCACAGAATTTAGAAGCAGAGAGATCAAAAGATCATACAACTAGTGTGAATGAAGTGTCGACAGGCTGAATAATAGGTCTCTGCAGGTCGTCAAGCGTGCCAGATGGTGTGAGTAAAATATTAACATCTGAATAATAAGTGAAGGGATGACCTATATGCTGATTAAATGAGGCAAAGCAGTTATTACAGACCAAATGACAAATAACATAATAGTTATCAGTTGTTTGTTGAGGGTCAAACAAAAGTAATGAGTAATTCAAAACTGTACAAACTAATTAAGGTAGAGAGATCATAACAGTTTATACAAGTGAGGGTATCAAAACAGGACAGTAAAGAAGATTCTACAGATATAGAAAAGTGTGGTGGGGTCACATGTGGGATGACATGAACCTAAGAACGAGGTTTAGGACTGACTTTCACTGGGCCTGGAAATGTAGTGTAGGAGGTGGAGGAAGCTGCAAAAAGGTGGTGTCAAGGAGAAGGCCTCAGGTGCACAGAACCTTAACATCAAGATAGGCACTTATGAATTTTTAACTCCACTTCCCTGCCTTTTCCTCATAAAGCTTGATACTCTTACTGATTAAGCATCTGTTTATCCCAGCCTTAAATATAAGGCACAGGAGCAGAAATTAGGCCATTCGGCCCATCGAGTCTGCTCTGCCATTCAATCATAGCTGATAAGTTTCTCAAAAACTCCATTCTCCCGCTTATTCTCTGTGACCTCTGATTCCCTTGACAATCAAGTACCTACGTATCTCTGTCTTAAATATACTCATTGATCTGGCCTCCACAGCCTTTTGTGGCAATGAATTCCATTGATTCACCACTCGCTGGCTGAAGAAGTTTCTTTTGTTCTCTAACCTAAAGGGTCTACCTTTTATTCTAAAACTGTGCCCTCGGGTCTGAGCCTACTCTGCTAATGGAAATATCTTCCCAACATCCACTCTGACCAAACTGTTCAGTATGCTGTAAGCTTCAATTAGGTGTCCCCTCACCCTTCTAAATTTCATTAAGTATAGACCTAGAGTCCTCAAACGTTCCTTATATGTTAAGCCTTTCATTCCTGGGATTAATCTTGTGAACCTCCTCTGCACCCACTCCAGAGCCAGTACATCCCTTCTGAGGTATGGGGCCCAAAATTGCTCACAATACTTTAAATGTGGTCTGATAAGAGCCTTATATAGCCTCAGAAGTACATCCCTGCTTTCATTTTCTAGTCCTCGCAAAATAAATGCTAACATTGTATTTGCCTTCCTAATACTGACTCAACCTGCAAGTTTACCTTAAGAGAATCATGGACTAGGACTCCCAAGTCTCTTTTTGCTTTAGATTTCTGAATTTTCTCACCATTTAGACAATAATCTATGCTTCTATTCTTCCTACTAAGGTGCATGATATCACACTTTCCCACATTGTATTTCATCTGCCGCTTCTTTGCCCACTCTCCTACCTGTCTAAATTCTTCTTGCAGCTTCCCCGCCTCCTCAATGCCACCTGTCCCGCTACCTATCTTTGTATTAGATTCCCTACAGTGTGAAAACAGGCCCTTTGGCCCAACAAGTCTACACTACCCTTGAAGCATCCCACCCAGACCCATCCCCCATAACCCACACACTCCTGAACACTATGGGCAATTTAGCATGGCTGATCCACCTAGCTTGCACATCTTTGGACTGTGGGAGGAAACCCACGCAGACACGGGGAGAATGTGCAAGCTCCACACAGGCAGTCGCCCGAGGCTGGAATTGAACCCGGGTCCCTGGCGCTGTGAGGCTGCAGTGCTAACCACTGAGCCACCGTGCCACCCTGATTGTATCATCTGCAACTTAGCCAGAATCTCCCAAGTTCCTTCATCTAGATCATTAAGGTCTAAAATTAAACACCACTAGTCACTGGCTGCCATCCTGAGAAGGACCAGTTTATCCCCACTCTCTGCTTTCTGTCAGACAGCCAGTCTTCCATCCTTGCTAGTACCTTGCTTCTGACACCTTGGGCCCTTATCTTACTTAGCAGTGTCCTGTGTGGCACTTTGTCAAAGGTCTTCTGGAAGTCCAAATAGATAACATCCATTGGCTGTCCTTGGTCTAACCTGTTTATGTCCTCAAAGAATTCTAACAAATTGTCAGGCATGACCACCCCTTGACGAAACCATACAGACTTCATCCCATTTTGGACTTATAAGTATTCAGAGCTCTCATCCTTCACAATCAAGTCCATAATCTTACCAATGATTGATGTCAGGCTAATAGGCCTAACATTTCCCTTCTTTTGCCTCACTAGCAGATGTTAGTCTAGCTGATAAGTTTCTAGCGATGTTCCAGTCCCCTGGGACACTCCCTGACTCCAGTGATTCCTTCAGTACACCTCCTTCAGAACTTTGCGGTTTAATCCATCTGGTCCTTAGGGGATTTATCCACCTCAGACCTTTCAGCCTTTTTAACACCTTCTCCTTGATGATTGCCACCATACTCACCACCACCACCACCATCTCCACCCCACCGCCCCCCCCCAACCACCCGGACTCTCTTGAAGTTTTGGGATGTATCTTCCAATGCGAAGACTGACACAAAATACTTGTTCAGTTCCTCCACCATTTTTTGGTTCCCCATTACTACTTGTCCAGCTTCATTTTCCAGCAGCTTGATGTCCATTTATGCCATTCTTTTGCCCTTTAGATATCTAAAAAAAACTCATGCAACCTTCTTTTATATTACTGACTAGCTTACCCTCATATTTAATCTTCTCCTTTAATGACGTTACTTAATGATCCAGCCTTGACAGCTCTGTGTGGTAACGAATTCCACAGATTCACTACCCTTTAGGAGAAGAAATTCCTCCTCATCTCATTCTTAAATGTGCATCCCCTTATTCTATGTGTATGCCCTCTGGTCCTAGACTCTCCCATAAGGAGAAACAACCTTTTCAATTTGACATTTCAAGTCCCCAAGAATCTTTTGTGTCTCAGTAAGGTCGCCTCTCATCCTTCTATACCAATGAGTACAGGCCAAATCCACTCAACTTCTCCTCAAAAGACATTCCTCCATACCCTGTTAGCCTACTGAACCTTCTTTGGATTGCTTACGATGCCAGTGTCCTTTGTTTTGGATAACAGACCAATAAGTGTTCACAGTAGTCCTTACTTTCAAACTCCATCCCCTTTGAAATAAAGGCCAACGTTACATTAAAAATTATTTTACTTAGGAAATTGCCTAAAGGAACTCAAAAGTCATCTCCTGACAGAAATGATCGATTAAGCATCTAGAATTATGCTCCTTTGAGCTCAGTATAACTTCGCCTAGTGAAGAATTTCCCCTGTTATCCATTGTCTGTAATTTTGCTAGAGCTTCTTGATTTTTGACACCACTCGGAGGCTGGCTTGATGTCAAAGGTGGTAATTCTCATCCAACCTCTTGAATCCAAGTCTTTTGACCATGTTTGGAACAAGCTGACCTGTGATTTAGAGGTGAATGGTCCAAACTGAAAATTCTGAGCAGGATCTTGGTGCATGTTAGTCCAATCATTATACATGCAATAATGTCTTCACCAATATGGTGCTAGGTGATTGACCCCAAAATCGTGTACACGCCGTGTCGATTCCATTTTGGTACTCTGTGGGAAGTCATTGCACCCAAGTTATTGATGCAAATTATCCAAATTTCTCATGTTTCTAATGTTCAGTAAGATGCAGTGCTGAAAATTTTTAGCAAGTCTCATTGTTGCTTAACCCAAGTTTTTTTTTAGTTTATCTTATTAACCTTGTACATCCTTATCTCACTTCCTTCATCCAATTGGAAATTGACTGGAAACCTTTGATCCTAAAGAATCCTATATTTCTTTATCATATTACTTTTATTATGAGTCGTTACCTGCCCGACAATTGCCATTAACAAAAAAGTAAAACAACCTCAACTGAAAATGACAATAATGAACGTCTCGCAGTCTTTTAAATGGTAATATGATATTGTATGTTCTGCAGTTTGACCATTGCTGAAGTATGTACCTTTGCTATTCAATCTATTGCTGGAAAAGTGTTTAGTGAGAAACTTGCACAAATTCCTAGATTTCTTTAGCAATCACTACCAACAGCACTCACTAGGCACAATGTGTCCTGGTGACTGTAAGGAATTCTGCTTCTGGGATAACATCTGAAGTGCTCATTATTGTCATTTTCAGTTGAGGTTGTTTTACTTTTTTGTTAATGGCAATTGTCGGGCAGGTAACAACTCATAATAAGAGTAATATGATAAAGGAATATAGTGACATTTCTTTAGGATCAAAAGTTTCCAGTCAATTTCCAATTGGATGAGGGAAGTGAGAGAATTGCAGCCTTGTAGAAATCAATGGGGATATTACCTCAAAATTGGCATGTAGGCAACTTTTTTTTTGTAGTTGTCTTTGAGAAATAATTGAATAGATGAAATGAAATAGTTATAGGGTCAGAAATAGCTCAGAGGACATCTTTTCTTAAATGTGCAGATCATAGGACCATTAGCCAAAAGGGAGAAGTAATTAGCATTGAATCAGTAACATAACAATTGAAGTTTCCCACATTTAATTATCCGTACTATGTAGTTAATAACTTACGTTTTCCCAGAATGTGTAGAGTTATAGAGTACGCAAATTTTTGAAATGTATTATGTGAGAGTCATAGAAATATAGGGCTTCAGAGTGGGAGTAGACCATTTGCTCTTCAAGCCTACCCATCTATTTAATAAGATTATGGCTGATCTGGTTTACTCAGCTCTACTTCCTGCCTGTCTGCACTGTCTGTCCCCTTGACTCTTCATGCTTTTATTTGTCAAAAATCTAACTTGACCTTGAACAGATTTAAGGACCAAGACTTCATTACCTTCTGAAGGAGAAACTTTCACACTGCTGCTGGCGTTGGATATTGACAGTGATGACAATGTCAGTGTTGTGGGTGTCCACAAACCTGAGGTAGGCAGCCAATTCAAGATATAGGACCTCTGAAGAATCATCTAGACTTGAAACATTAGCTTGCCCATTCTCCATGCATGCTGCCTGAACTGAGATTGCCAGCATTTTTTGTTTTCAATTCAAGAGGTACTTCCGTTTCATCATCTATGTGAAGGCGATTCTGCTTTTGTGATACAAAATTACAGTCAATCATTTAGTCATGTGGTAAGCAGAAAGTGTGTGCAGTGTTTGATTATTATCTGTGGATCTTCTATTGTAATGTGTGTGATATTTCAAATAATATGCTGGTTTGTTTAAAGATTTAGACAATGCAATGCATATCATTAAGTGTTACAATGATGCATTGTTTTTGTTCAAAGTGACCTGTCCTTTTTGAGGACAAAATGTCTAGTTGCTTTGACTACTCAAGGCTCAAGGTCACTTCAAGTTTAATTACTATCAACATAGATAACTTTAAAATTGATTCAGGAAGAAATAAATAGGATTTTTTGGGTTGACAGACTGTAGTTAGTAAGAGGTACATGGATCGGTGCTCACATAAGTTATTTAAAATGTGTATTAATGATTTAAATGAGAGAGGACGGAATAATGCATTAGGTTTGCTAATGATACAAAGTTGTGTGAGAAAGTAGATGTTCAGCAGAATGCAAAGGAACGGCAACTAGTTGGTTGAATCAGCAAGGACATGGTGATGGAATACAATGTGTTGTAGGGTGAAATTTTTCATTCTGCTTGGAACAATACATTTTTTTTTGAATGGTGAGGGACTGGAAATAGTTACATTCAGAAAAGTTTAAGTGCCTTTAAGTATAAATCATAGCAAGTTATCATGTAGGTTCAGCTATCATCAGTTCAAAAGACAAAGGGTGTGTTAACTTTTGTTAAAAGGGACTGGAGTGTAAAGGTAAATTAATCTTAACAGACCTAAATAAGGCATTGTTGAAACCACAACAGGAGTTTTGTGTGCAGTTTTGTATCTACCCTAGAGAGTGCCATGAAGGTTTACTATCTTGGGTAATACTAGGATGAATGAATTGTTCAGTGAGGACAGATCGATTAAACTAAATTCCTTGGAGTTTAGAAGAAGTTGATCTAATTGAAACATATAAATTTTTTCAGAGGCTTTCAGGGCAGCTGCTAAGAAATTGTTTGCACTGGCTGGGAACTTAAACATAAGCTCACAATCACTGAATAAGGGGTCAACCATTTGGGATTGAGATAAGGGAAAAATATCTTTGCGTGGATGATTATGAATCTTTGAAATTCTATTCCCCATATAAACTAGGGTTGTGCATGCATTGAATATATTCAGGACAGAGATCAATATGTTTTTTGGTAATAAGGGAATTAAGTCCATCAGGATGATACAGGAAAGTTGAGTTGATGTAATCAAGATCTTGGTGATTGGCAGATCAGGCTTGATTGACCTAATGACCTAAACTAGCTCCCATTTATCATTTTCTTATGCCCTTATTAGAAAGAGCCGTGATCTCAGCAGTGACTTTCAACTGAGAACCAATGCCTTCTCCATGTAGTTCAGCAATTTTAAGTTGTGGCCCAAGATGCCAAATGCTTCTATAACCTCAGCAACAATGAGTGGAAATCGATCAAAAACTATCCTGGTAGCACTTATATCAGAGATAATAGGAACTGCAGATGCTGAAGAATCCAAGATAACAAGGTGTGGTGCTGGATGAACACAGCAGGCCAAGCAGCATCTTAGGAGCAGGAAAGCTGATGTTTCGGACCCAGACCCCCTAGGCCCAAAACGTCAACTTTCCTGCTCCTAAGGTGCTGCTTGACCTGTGTTCATCCAGCTCCACACCTTGTTATCTCTGGTAGCACTTGTGTTTTTTTTAAAATAACCCTGGTATCCTTCCTGTGTTGAAAGTGTGTTCACCTACAGAAAATGGAGAAGAGATGATAGTAAAACATAGAGCATGCAGGGTAATTTGATCTTAGAGTAGGATCGGGGCCGAATGGTCTGTACTGTGCTGTTCTGTTCTATGTTCTAAGAGATGGTAGCTGCTGCATTAGGATTGAAAATGGCACAACTAGAGTTAAATCAATGTTACAGACTTACTAATGTCACACTTTGCATACTTGCAGTGCATGCTTCCAGCACCCACACTAATGACTTATCCACAATATCTTTAAGCACAAGCTTCACCAGGATCTTGTATCAGCATCGCTTTGGATTCAAAATAGCAGCTGCACTACAAATTTTGCAGTCTGCTCATCTCAGTGAGGATCTTCAGGAGTACAGGAACAGAAGTAGGTCATTCAGTAATTTGAGCCTGCCATTCAGTTAAATCATGGCTAATCATCTAGCTCAGTCCACTTTCCTGCACTGTCTCCATGTCCCTTAATGCCATTAGTCTCCAAAAATCTCTAGATTTCTATCTTGAACATATTCAATGATTGAACTTTCAGTCTCCTGTACAGGAGAGAATCTCAAAGATTTACTATTATCCAAATGAAGAAATTCCTCGTCATTGAGGTCTTAAATGGACCGCCCGTTATTTTGAGATAATACCAGAGGGACAACAAGGTATAGAGCTGGATGAACACAGCAGGTCAAGCAGCATCTTAGGAGCAGGAAAGCTGACGTTTTGGCCCTAGACCCTTCTTCAGAAATGGGGCAGGGGAAGGGGGTTTTGAAATAAATAGGGAGAGAGGGGGAGGCAGCTCAAAGATGGATAGAGGAGAAGATAAGTGGAGAGGAGACAGACAAGTCAAAGAGGTGGGGATGGAGCCAGTAAAGGTGAGTGTAGGTGTAGATGTAGGGAGGAGATAGGTCAGTCCAGGGAGGACGGACAGGTCAAGGGGGCAGGATGAGATTACTAAGTAAGAAGTGGAGGTGTGGCGTGAGGTGGGAGGAGGGGATAAGTGAGAGGAAGAACAGGTTAGGGAGGCGGGGACGAGCTGGGCTGGTTTTGAGATGCAGTAGGGAGGGGGGAGATTTTGAAGCTTGTGAAATTCACATTGATACCATTGGGTTGCAGGGTTCCCAGGCAGAATATGAGTTGCTGTTCCTGCGACCTTTGGGTGACATTATTGTGGCACTGCAGGAGATCCCAGGATGGACATGTCGTCTGAGGAATGGGAGGGGGAGTTGAAATGGTTTGCGACTGGGAGGTGCAGTTGTTTATTGCGAACCAAGCATAGGTGTTCTGCAAAGCAGTCCCCAAGCCTCCGCTTGGTTTCCCCAGTGTAGAGGAGGCCACAACGTGTACAGTGGATGCAGTATACCACATTGGCAGATGTGCTGGTGAACATCTGCTTGATGTGGAAAGTCTTCTTGGGGCCTGGGATGGGAATGAGGGGGTAGGTGTGGGGACAGGTGTAGTGGTTGCAGGGGAAAGCACCGGGCGTGGTGGGGCGGGAGGGGAGTGTGGACTGGACAAGGGAGTCATGGAGAGAGTGGCCCCTCCGAAAAGCAACAAGGGTGGGGAGGGAAAAATGTCTTTGGTGGTGGGGTCGGATTGCAGATGGTGGAAGTGTCGGAGGATGATGCATTGGATCCGGAGGTTGGTAGGGTGGTATGGGCGGACAAGGGGGATTCTTTTTTGGTTGTTATTGTGGGGACGGGATATGAGGGATGAGTTGCGGGAAATGCGGGAGACACGGCCGAGGGCATTCTTGACCACTGCGAGGGAGGGAGGAAGTTGCAGTCCTTGAAAAACGAGTACATCTGAAATGTACGGGAGTGGAATGCCTCATCGTGGGAGCAGATGCAGTGGAGGCGAAAGAATTGGGAATAGGGGATTGCATTTTTGCAGGAAGGTGGGTGGGAGGAGGTGTATTCCAGTTAGCTGTGGGAGTCAGTGGGCTTGAAATGGATGTTGGTTTCTAGGTGATTGCCCAAGATGGAGACAGAGAGGTCCGGGAAGGCAAGAGACGTGTTAGAGCTGGTCCAAGTGAACTTAAGGTTGGGGTGGAAGGTGTTGGTGAAGTGGATGAACTGTTCAAGCTCCTCTTGGGAGTACGAGGCGGTGCTGATACAGTCATCAATGTAATGGAGGAAGAGGTGGGGTTTAGAGCCAGTGTAGGTACGGAAGAGGGATTGTTCCGCGTAACTTACAAAGAGGCATGCATAGCTTGGGCCCATGCGGGTATCTGTGGCCACCCCCTTTGTCTGTAGGACGTGGAAGGAACTGAAAGAGAAGTTTTTATGGGTGAGGATGAGTTCGGTTAAGCGGACTAGGGTGTCAGTGGAGGGGGACTGGTCAGGCCTGCAGGACAGGAAGAAGCGGAGGGCCTTTAGGCCGTCTACATGGGGAATGCAGGTGTATAGGGACTGGACGTCCGTGGTAAAAATGAGGTGTTGGGGACCAGGGAATTGGAAGTTCTGGAGGAGGTGGAAGGCGTGGGTAGTGTCACAGAGGTAGGTAGGGAGTTCCTGGACCAAGGGGGAGAAAATGGAGTCAAGATAGATGGAGATAAGTTCGTTGGGGCAGGAGCAGGCGGAGACAATGCGTTGTCCAGGGCAGGCAGGTTTGTGGATTTTGGGAAGGAGATGAAAGCAGGCGGTGCAGTGTTGGGGAACGATGAGGTTGGAGGCTGTGGGTGGGAGGTCACCTGAGGTGATGAGGTTGTGCATGGTTTGGGAGATGATGGTTTGGTGCTCAGGGGTGGGGTCATGATCAAGGAGGTGGTAGGAGGAGGTGTTGGCGAGTTGACGCCTGGCCTCAGCATTGTAGAACAACTGCACCTTCCTTGTCCGTGAGTTTTATGGTGAGGTTGGGATTGGAGCAGAGGGCTGCACGTTCTGCAGTAGAGAGGTTGGAGTGGGTGAGAGGGGTGGAGAGGTTGAGGCGATTGATGTCTGGACAGCATTTGGAGATGAAGAGGTCAAGGGAGGGTAAGAGGCCTTGGGGTGGTGTTCAGGAGGAGGACTTTTGTTGGAGGCGGCAGAAGGGGTCAGTGGAGGGAGGGTTAGGCTTACAGTTAAAGAAGTAAGCGTGGAGGCAGAGACGGCGGAAAAACTGCTCAACGTCCAAACGTGACCGGTATTTGTTGATGTGTGGGTAAAGGGGGACAAAGGTGAGTCCCTTACTGAGGACTGACCGTTCGTCCTCAGTAAGGGGGAGGTCTGGAGGATGGTGAAGATTCAGCTGGGCTCGGTGTTGCTGTCTCCTCTGGAGCTGCTGGCTGTGGAGTCTGTGGGTGGAGCGATGTCGGCGTCGGCTGTGGGCGGGGTTGCGTCGGTGGAGTTGCATCAGTGCCGGCTGTGGGCGGAGTTTGTGGCGTCAGCAGTGGGTGGAGTTGCATCAATGTCAGCGGTGGGCGGAGTTGCGTCTGCGTCCGTGATGGGTGGATCAGCATCGGCAGTGGGCAGACGGGGTAGGCAGAGGCAACAGCGGTGATGGTAGTGCCTGTGGTGTTGGTTTCAGAAATGGAGCTGGTGCCTTCAGCAGCAATAACAAGGTGTCAAGCTGGATGAACACAGCAGGCCAAGCAGTATCTTAGGAGCAGGAAAACTGACGTTTTGGGCTTAAACCCCCATTTCTGATGAAGGGTCTAGGCCCGAAACATCAGCTCTCCTGCTCCTAGGATGCTGCTTGGCCTACTGTGTTCGTCCAGCTCTACACGTTGTTATGTCGGATTCTCCAGCGTCTGCAGTTTCTGTTATCTCTGCTTCAGCAGCGATGATGTGTGCTGTCCCAGAAGTGGTGTACCCGATGGCGGATGTGCCGCCATCTGTGGGTTCTCCGACAGTAGCCTCATAGCCACTGGCGGCGGGTACATTGTGGGGAAGGTCCTGGGTATGGCTGGGGATTTGGCAGGTGGAGGAAGCCCGTTTTGGGTGGTAGGCACCAGTATGTTTACTGTACTTACAGTTTTTAGTGTCCAATAAAGCCCACTATTCTGAGATTGTTTTCACTGGTTGTAGACTCTGCAATCAGGGGAAATACCTTATCTATGTCCACCCTATCACATCCATCTCATTCCTCAAAACTCTAGGGAATACTGACTCAGTCAACCTTACTTCATAAGACAGTCCCTCAATTCCAGAGATTAGTCAGGTAAACACCCATTGCATTCATCTCTGTGGCAGGTGTATCCTGCATTAGTCAAGAAAACCACAACTGGACACTAATCCTCGTGTTATGAAGGCAACTACACTATTTGCCTTTCTAATTGCTTGCTGCATACTGATTTTTAATGATTCAGGAGCACAGTCTCCAAGGTGTCTTTAAATGCCATCACTTTCTGACTTCTCAGCATTTATGAAATATTCTACATTTCTGTTTTTTCTACCAAAGTAAATAACTTCATCGCATTTTATTTCCTCTACCTTTGTCCAGACCATTTGCTTAGCCAAGTTCCTGTGAAGTCTTCTTGCATCTTCCTCACAACATGCATTCTCACCTATTTTGGTGTCATGAATAAATTTGGATATATCACTATTTGTTGCCATATTCAAATCATTTACAAAATTTGTGAAAATCCGTAGACCCAGCTCTGATCTTTGCACAACCCCACAGTAACAGTCTACCATCCTCAGAATGATCACTAATCTCTACCTTCTGTTTTGTGTTACCGAATTCTTAATTGATACTAATAGATTTCCATGTACTCTAATTCTATTTATTAACCTCCCTTGGGACCCTTATCTAAAGCCTTATGAAAAGCTAATACAATGCACCCACTGGATCTTGTTTATCTATTCTACATTTAATATCCTCCAAAGACCTCAACATGTTTGTCAAATATAATTTTTTTCATGAATCTACACCCATTCTGCCTCATTTTACCTTTCTTTTCTCGGTGTCCAATTACCGTATCCTTTATTAATGATTCTATCATTTTCCCACTTACTGTCATCAAACTAATAGGTCTGTATTAGTTAATCTCAAAAAAGAAAATCCTAACTTTCTTTCTTTCTTGCATTCTTATGTTGTTGACCTACTTTTGCTACTTTCTAGTCTGCAGCAACCTTCCCAGAATTGCTAGAATTTTGAAGATAACCTGCAATGCATTCACAATCTCCCTAGGCACTTCCTTCAGAACTCAGATGTAGCTCTTCTGGTCCAGACAATTAATCTATCTTCAAAAAGCTAACCTTTCAAGTATACCCCTTTATTAATATTATCTTCAGTCTGATTGGTTGAGGGGTGTTACTGTTTTTTGCCCTGTTCTCGCAGGTGCCCCTTAGATGACAATGTAGAAACCCTCACAAAATTTGTGAGCAAGTTTAAGTTCAGTGAATGGTGAACACTGTTTGCCCATTGCTAACTGCAAAAACTGGGTCATTCTTTTTTCTGGGAAGCATTTAAGTGGCCAGTTGATTCTTAGAAATAAATAAAATAGTACATTGAAGGCTGGGTGAAGTGCTTTGCTGGTCCTGACTCAGTTGGCTCAAAAACCATTGGTGTGTAATGAGTGATGAATCCAATGATAACTGTAATTAAGTCTTAGTAGCAGTGAATTATTCTGATGTTTATTTTGCCTTTATTCTCCATTAGCCTTTCAACTAATTATGGCAAGAAATCCTGGATTTTCTTTTGTGAAGAACAAACCAGGATACAAGTTTCAAAGTTGTTGGAGGTCATTAGTAGATATGACAAAACAAAGGTATTCCAGTAAATGAAACTTGCCCAGGAAGCTTTATGATTACTATTGTCCTTTTATACTGTATTTTTTTTCTGAATTAACAATTCACAATTGCTGGTGAAACTGGCACACTTGTCGTAATTAATTAATATTTATCATAAGTTTGGCTTGCCCGATTTGTTTGCTTTGAGAAAGATGCACATGATTTGTGTACTCTTAATATCGCCACAGTGCATTTTTTATAATTTCAGACATGGTATGATGTTCATCTCATATAGTATAGACTTAATTGTTTGCTAATGTTTTTATCTCAAACTTGTATGATAAAATGAATAACCAAACACAATAGTCATCTTTTATAACTTTTTCTAACCTCTGCAATTCATACATACTTATAAAATAATGCATCACTGATTATTATGTCACTTTGCTGTCTAAAGTATTCACTGGAATGATATGCTCATTGTTTTAAACTTTATGTATATAATATTTCTGTCTCAGGAGTGGTTCTTAGGAAAGGGTCTGTATGATGAGCAATCTACAATTATTCACCATTATGCTTTTGCTGAAGATCCAATAATTTTTAAGTATCCAGATTTTGCTGCTGGCTGGGCCTTGAGTATTCCACTTGTCGACAGGTTGGTGACTGATTAACATATAATTAACTTACAGTGTAGAGAATATCTTTCCATTTGCCATAAATCCTGGCTAGTCCTAATTCTGCAATATCAGCAATGTATTAATGGCACTACACAGTCACAGTCATGCAGCATGGCAACAGGCCCTTCGGCCCAACTTGCCCAAGCCGACCAGGTTTCCTAAATTGAAGTAGCCCTATTTGCCTGCATTTGGCCGAGATCCCTCTAAACCTTTCCTATCCATGTACCTGCCTAAGTGTCTTTTAAATGTTGTAACTGTACCCACCTCTGCCACTTCCTCTGGCAGCTTGTTCCATACATGTACCAGCTTCTGTGTGAAAAAGCTATCCCGTGGGTCCCTTTTTAAATCTTTCCCCTCTCACCTTAAACCTATGTGCTCTGGTTTTGGACTCCCCTGCCCTTGCAAAATAGCCTTACTATTAGGTGAGATATTTGTAGTAAAATTATCATTAAACTGCAGGAAGCCTTCTAATATCCCATACTGATTACCAACAGTTGTGGGCAGGTAGCATTGCTCTCTTCCATCTTCCCCAACTGCCCTGGAAAATATAGACAAGCTAGCAAATATGCAAGGCTAAGAAAACCATGTTAACAGTCATAATGGGCTCAGGTGTTGGGTGGATTTTGGTGCAAACTTTGAAAGGAGTCAAACAATCTAGTATTGTAAATTGTGTCCTAAATGCATGACTCATTGAATATGTCTCTCCAAATAGGCTGGCTTGTAATGATTTAGGGCACCTAATGATCTTTACAGAATATGAGTGACAGTTAGTAATTTGGGTGTATTTGTTAGCCAACTAATTTCACTTCCACTTAATTGTACATCCATTGATTTTAATTGACAGCAGGTCAAATGAACTGAGAATCAGAGGTGCTGACTTGAACTCTTAATTGTTCCAATATCTGACTATATGGTCCTTGAAAACTAAGATAAATTTCTTGTGTTATGTATCAAGTGGAGAAAATACAGCTGTAGGTTTCACCAGATGTCAAATGATTACAAACTATATATTGTTTTAAACCATCTATGTGCTTGTAACTCTGGCTACAGCATTTACACCTGACCCTTTTGTATTATTTCTGAGGCCCTGCTAGTAATGTCACTGATTGCAAGAAAATTATTTATTCTAGCGCACTTTTCAGGGATGATATTATACAGTGAAGTTAACTATGGCACAAAAATAGATCCTATCATTTTAATCCAATATTAACTTTCCCTTATTTCTGTTATATTAACAGGCTTGCAAAACAATTGAAGATAGAAAAACCTTTTGCAGATTTTACTATAGATTTGAAACATGAGGTATGTGATAGAAAATGATGTTTAGTAAAATAGTCACAAATTATTTGCAGTGTTTAAAACTTGTCCACCTGCGAGGCAATTGACAGTAAGCTTTAGTTATTTTCAACTTCTTCATTACCAGCTGGTTTCTTGAGTGCTGTAATTTTCTTTTTAAATGCACTAATTGTAAAACAAACTGAAGTGCTGTTTCATACAATATAAATCAAAAAGTTCCAACATCACTTATTTAACTCAAGTTGTTAATCAAGTTGGATTTGAATATAGCCATATTGAGGTGGTAAAATCCTCCTCCTCCACAACCCGCAAGGTCTAATTCGAATTGAATACACAAAATCTCAATCCAACCCATTGAGTTACTTTTTTTGTTTTCAATACAAATGATGTATGTTGAATTTCAACTTTCCTGTTAGTGATATGTTTCACAGTCCTAGTCTGTTAATAGAATTCTAAGATCTCTCTTTTTACTCAGAGGTATTCTTCTGTCTAATGCACTTAAATACTTAATCATTCTTGGCTCCATGTAGGAGCCAGTAGATATAGTCCACATGAAAAATAATGGTACTCATCTGTCTCTTAGCTACGAATATTAATGATTCTCTGTCATGTATATTTCTTTGTGATGGAAGGTAGGCTTCAAAGTATCTTGGTTAAACTGACAATTTTGTTAGCCATGGCGAATTTCAGTTGTGGTTTTTAATTTATTCAAGAAGTGATTGTGTGTGAGTCTCAGTCTAAATTGCTTATTGGTCATCATTGTATTCAATGAGATGTGATCCCTGTCTCAACGCCATTCATTGTACACCTTGTGAGAATGATCCCTCCAGCTGACCACTGAAGATTAACAATAGCCTTATGTTTTATTAGTTTATAGTAACTTCAAAATTCTGATGCGGCATCATTAAATCCAATTTGAATATAAACTTGAGTGTAATGCATATTACAAGTACATTACACTTCAATATCTTTCTTTATTCATGTAAATTATGTGAGGTAAATTTTACATCTTTAGATGTTGAGCTTCACCAGGTGGGAACATGTACACTCAATCTTGAGGTTATGAAGATATTCTGTGCCTCAGAATGAATGGTTGAAAATTTCTGCAGGGCCTTTAGACCTGACTAAGTTCTTAATGTCTTCTTCTAGCAGCTGCAAATTTGTGTCACAAGGGTCAATTTGTAAAATTTCCTTGCTTTATATCATCTTAAAATATATATTGCTGTAGTTTGACAATTTCAGTAATATTTTGGTCTTTCTTTTTAGTGTTTCTTTAGTGAGTATATTCATTTTAGAAAGAAAGATTTGGGGAAAAAAATTCCTCATTCGAAATGGATAAAATATTGCGAACGATCTACAATGAAACCTCCAAAAGGACACCCATAATGATTAACTTTGTCAGCTTCATGTTCATTTGACTTAATTATTTAAAGTGAGCCATTTCACACTATGATTGAAGATGACCTTAGCCTTCTTATTTTTAAATAACTGTTAAAACTATTCAAAAACAGGTGTCAGAAACAAAATTGTCTGAATGTAATTGTTTTTGATATGAATAATTTACCACAAGGATTTAATGAGTGGAAAATATCATAACAACAACTTAAACCTTTGTATGTCTTATGTTATTGCAAGTAACAAATTGAATAACATGGATTCAATTTAGCGAGTTTTGAGAAGATTTGTAGCTCAGGTTGAGGTTCTGGATGTGAGTTTGCTCGCTGAGCTGGAAGTTCAGTGGAAACAATGACATCACCAACGCAGGAAATGATATCACCAACCCAAGGAAACCTAAACAGATAAATAGAAAGCGGGACATAACACCAGCGCTTCACCGGAGGCTCACTGATGATGTTACCTAGAATGGTGACGAAACGTCTGAAAACAAACCTTCCAGCTCAGTGAGCAAACTCACATCCATGGATTCAATTTATTTGAAATGTTCATCCAAGATTATTTAACAACTTGCAGTTACAGCTAACTATGTATATATTCAGATTATAGCTTGCTTCTGCTGGACTACACATCAAGGTTTATCACATAGTTTCATCCTGGTCCTTGACATGTTAACATATCCAGCTCTTAAAGCAATTACAGTTCTTAAAGCAATTGCGCAACATCACTCCTCTTATACCTTCTTCCACAATTATTCAGAAACATCCACTTAAAAACTCAGGAGTTTGAGAGTCTTAGAGAAGCCTGTATAATGTATAGGTTTGACAATCCTTCCAAATCTTGTGATTACATAACCTTACAGATATTTAAACTTCACATACATTTGTTCTCGACTTGTAGGTGTGGTAAAACTTTGCACACCGTTAATGTGTTAATTATTGGCTTCCCACACCTTCATTATACAAACTTATTTTTGTGTGTGTTTTCTCCATTACTGGAATATTGTTCAGTTCCATGAGTTGACTTCGATTTCTCC
The DNA here is from genome assembly GCF_030684315.1 of Stegostoma tigrinum. Lineage (NCBI taxonomy): Eukaryota > Metazoa > Chordata > Chondrichthyes > Orectolobiformes > Stegostomatidae > Stegostoma > Stegostoma tigrinum. The sequence continues at coordinate 80,948,899 of NC_081359.1, forward strand.
TCAATGTTATTCCTTTCAGTGTTGTGACTTTGTTGGATCTAGGCCCATTGCACACATTGGCTACCTCTGCGGGTAACCAAATTCCCTGTCCAGGATGTATGACTGACTTTTTATCCTACGCACATTTCTACACCTTCATGTCCGTCATGCAGCACCTTCATTCTCCCTTGTTTCTTTCAGAGACATTTGCCCTATATCTCTCAGAACTTAATCAAGTGATAGCTTAACAGGGATGGTCTCTGCTGATGATGCTAAGCCCGTGTATAGACATGTAGCTTGTAGGATTGCGATCGCAATAAGAAAATCTTGCTTCATCACCCTGCATTTTATGATGAGCGCTTTAATGATGTAAACCATTTGTTTGGCAAGAACCTTGGATCTGGGATGTTTTGGTGGAGCTGTCACATAGTTTATGACCTAATAGACACATGTCTCTGAAAAATGCCTGCATATTGTGGGCCATTGTCAAATACGATATCTTCGGGTATGCTGAATAATCTGAATATTGCACTCGTTATGCCTGTTATACTTGAAAAGCCCTGTAGCTGTCTATTAATTGGAAATTTGGAAAAGAAGTTGATAACTAGGAGAGAATGTCACCATTTTTGAAAAATACAATACATTTCTGATAAATAAATCTGTAACAAGTTTGATCCAAGGGACTGACAGAATCTTGTAAGGGTGTAAAGGTTCTTGTTGATGATTATGACATGCCTTGCACTTTCTCATACTGTTCCATGTCATTATTGATCCCTGGCTGTGAAACAATATCCAATGTAAGGATTTTGTTTGTGCAATGACAATGCCTCCCTAATTTAGTTTTACAATATGTCCTGAGGAAGATCTTTAAAATGTATTCCTCTAGTGATACCTAGTTCATCACTCTATGGCCAAAAGCATCTGAGAATTCCTGACACCTCTTGTATTGACCCAGCCCATCCATTTATGATAACTTTCCAAAGCGTCTTGACTCCTAGATTATGACCTGTTTCTTCCTGAAGTTGGTTATATTGGTACTGAGCAAACTTCTTCAGATTGACCTTAACCACATTTTCCACCTCAATATCAGCACTGTCAATTTGTAAGTCTAGCAGAATGTTTGCATTCATGTTTGCATTTGTAATCTACCCAGTCAGTCTCATGTGCAGGTGCCAGTGTTGGACTGGGGTGGACAAGGTCAGAAAGTCAGATGATAATGGGAACTGCAGATGCTAGAGAATCCAAGATAATAAAGTGTGAAGCTGGATGAACACAGCAGGCCAAGCAGCATCTCAGGAGCACAAAAGCTGACGTTTCGGGCCTAGACCCGTCATCAGAGAGGGGAATGGGGAGAGGGTTCTGGAATAAATAGGGAGAGAGGGGGAGGCGGACCGAAGATGGAGAGAAAAGAAGATAGGTGGAGAGGAGAGTATAGATGGGGAGGTAGGGAGGGGATAGGTCAGTCCAGGGAAGACGGACAGGTCAAGGAGGTGGGATGAGGTTAGTAGGTAGGAAATGGAGGTGCGGCTTGGGATGGGAGGAAGGGATGGGTGAGAGGAAGAACAGGTTAGGGAGGTAGAGACAGGCTGGGCTGGTTTTGGGATGCAGTGGGGGGAGGGGATGAGCTGGGCTGGTTTTGTGATGCAATGGGGGGAGGGAGACGAACTGGAATGTGGACTTCACCAGCTTCAAAATCTCCCCTCCCCCCACTGCATCCCAAAACCAGTCCAGCCTGTCTCTGCCTCCCTAACCTGTTCTTCCTCTCACCCATCCCTTCTTCCCACCCCAAGCCGCACCTCCATCTCCTACCTACTAACCTTATCCCACCTCCTTGACCTGTCCGTCTTCCCTGGACTGACCTATCCCCTCCCTACCTCCCCACCTACACTCTCTCCACCTATCTTCTTTACTCTCCATCTTCGGTCCGCCTCCCCCTCTCTCCCTATTTATTCCAGTTCCCTCCCCCCATCCCCCTCTCTGATGAAGGGTCTAGGCCCAAAACGTCAGCTTTTGTGCTCCTGAGATGCTGCTGGGCCTGCTGTGTTCATCCAGCCTCACACTTTATTATCTCAGAAGTCAGATGATGCCAGGTTATAGTCCAACAGGTTCATTTGAAAACACCAGATTTTGGAGTGTTGCCTCTTCCGTTAGTGAAGCATCAGACTTCACCTGACGAAGGAGCAACTCTCCAAAAGCTTGTAACTTCAAATAAACATGTTGGATCATAAGCTGGTGTTGTCTAACTTCTGACAGTGTGTCTGAGTGAATTGTTTTGGTATTAGATGTGCAGCAGAGGGTCAAAGTTGTACTCTGTTTTGGTTGTTATTGCCTTGTCAGTGGTTTAAGCCAAATAATTTCCAATGTTTTGTGATTGGTTTCCACAGTGAATTACTCACTGAACAAGTAGGAATGGAATCTTCTGCTATTGAATATTATATAGCAGTGTTTCATGTGGTATGGACCTTTGGATCCAAATACAATTGGTTTGCCATCTTGCATGTTGCAAGTTCCTAGCCCTTTCTGAGATTATTGTCCTCCAGGACTGCCTTCTTCCTTTCATCATATTATTACAGAACAAACATTTCTGATGACAATACTTGTTTGACCATGTGTTGATGGTTCTCTTGCCATACATAGCTCCTTAAGAGCTCTCATAATGAAGATGCTTTGTCAGAAAAGTTTGGTATGTTTAGAATTTAAAAGAACCAGACATCGTTGCAGGTTTTCTTTCCCTTGGGGAGTTAGCACAAGACCTGCATCTTTGACTTGCCTGGGTTGGGACACACCCTGCTGTTAGAACATTCCTGGATTGCCTGGAGCTGTTCCGCCGTCACCTGGGGGAACTTAATTCAATGGGAAGAAAATATCAATTTCCAGAGGAAACAGACATATTTGATCTTAAGTTTGCAGAAATCCAAATGGGTCAGTTATTCCTGTTTTGCATTCATTAGTATATCATGAATACTCATTAAAAACCTAATCTGCTGAAATTATATTCTTAAATGTAATATCCTTATCTGAAGACCAGGAAATGATATGTTATAAATTCTGACTAAATATCCTAAACGTGTAACTGGGCAGAATACACCCTTCCCGATGTGCTGAACACCATAAACTATAAGATGTAAGAGCTTAAGGAGGCCGTTCAGCCCATTGAGTAACCCTGTCATTTTATGAGGAGATGGCTGATCTGTAACCGTAAACTCCACTTTCCTGCCTTTTCCTCATAGTCCTTGAATAACTTAATTGTTAAAAATTGTGTCTGCCTCAGCCTTGAATATTCTTAATGATTCAACCATGACAATCCTCTGTGGTAAGGAATTCCACAGATTTACAATCTGAGTGTGAGAAGAAATTCCTCCTTGTCCCTGTCTTAAATGTGTGACCCTTTATTCCAAGATTACACCCTGTTGACCTAGGCTCTCCCACAAAGGGAAGCAACCTTTCCACATATCCAGTCAAGTCTTCTAAGAACCTTGTACGTTTCAATTAGGTCACTTCTTATTCTTCTATTTTCCAATAAGTACAGGCCAAACCTACTCGACCTCTGCTCATAAAACAGTCCCTCCACATCTGGTATCAGTCTGTTGAACCTTTTCTGGACTATCTACAAGTATATCTTTCTTAGATAGGGGGCCCAAAACTGTTCACAGTATTCCATCTGTGTTCTGACTATGCCTTGTATAGTTTCAGCAAAAGCTCCTGACTTTCATATTCCATTCCCTTGGAAATAAAAGCCAACATTCCCTCTGCCTCTCCTATTAATCACTGAATTTGGATGCTAGCTTTTTGTGATTTTTCTGCAATGTGATGTTTATTTGTAATTTTTGTTTATCTGACTATAATGTCTTTCCTTTTAACTATGTGTTATTTCTAACTTTTACAATGATACAACTATTTTTTCATTTCTCTTTTCATATCTAAGATTCGTACTTAGGTACTTGCACTTAAGGTGGCACCATGAGAGGTGACATTGTAAAACTTTTCACTGTACTCACGTACTTGAGTATACTGACAATAAAGGATTAAGTCCTGAGATGCATCCCATTAGGTTCTGGGGGTGTATTTGTCTTTAGCCCCATTAGTTTCCGTAGCACATTTTCTCTACCTCTAGTGATATCCCATTGCGAAGAAGGAACATTTGAAATCTTAGATTTCCTTTCATAAATTATTTTGATAAAGGCTTGCGGTAACATTTTAATTCTTAAATTAATTGTTCAACTTCACTGTCATGTCCCAATTTATTTATACATTCTGTTGGGGTCTGTGTGTGGTTAATTGAAGACTGTACCTGCACTTGAAACTTTCTAAGGAATTATGCATGCAACTGTGCCAAAATAATAAACTCCTCAGAACTGTACGATTGAAGTTTGTGTGGTTTTGAGGACTGAATGTCCACTGTGTGTACATAACACAGTTTTGATCTTGTGATTTCTTTTAATCATGTAAAGCAATATAAATTGAAGCTGAACCTAATGGAAATATCTGTATTTTCAGATTGCACTCTTTATATCTCAAAAATCTAATGGCCCTCAGCTGACTTCAGTGAAGGAATTTTGTACAGAAGAAGTAACTGCATTGAAAGCAACCAACTGTGCAACTACATTTTATACCTATCTTCCATTTTGTGTGAGTCATCTTTTTCAATCTGTTCCCAACATTACAAAGTGATCATGTTGTAAATGATTTAACAGTTCAAAACTTGACAGATTTCAAGGACTCTGTTCAAATATCTTCTTCTCTACAAATACATATAACTAACCTTGATATAATAGAGTGACAAATCTGAGGAGAACTAACTTGTGGGCTTTCACGAAGCTGTCGATGTTCTGCCTTTAAGTTCGTCCTAGAGACTGCTGGATATATCCGTTACTCGACATCAAGAATCGTATGCATTTCTCGCAGTTCTTATATAAAGCTCCCTAGGAATTTTGCAACACTTCCTTGTCCCCGTTTGAAATATTAATTTAAATTCCTTAATTTTTTTTTAGATTTTATTTCAGCTGTTACATACATCTATTGGCCATACTTACAGTCCCATTCTGAATATATTTGCAGGGATTAAGTTCAGAAATATTCCACTTTATCTGTAATACAATAGTTCTTGATGGGTTTTAAATTGGCAGCTACTTCTGTGCCATTCTTTTTTCAGTATTTGGAGTCATAGTCATAGAAGTCCACAGCATGGAAACGGGTCCTCAGCCAACTTGCCCATGCCGCCCAGTTTCCACAATTAATCTAGCCCCATTTGCCTTTCGTTTGGTCCATATCCCTCCATACTTAGTGCATCCATGTACCTGTTTAAACGTTTTTTAAATTGATGAAATTTGCAGAAATAATTCTAAGCAGATTAGTCACTGAGCCCTACATTGGAAGCATTAGTAGCTTTTCACTCCCAGGATGATCCTGTTGGTTAGATCAAATCCAATTAGTTCTCAACAGGTTTACACTATGAGTAATAGGGAGTCAATGGCCCAGTGGTACCATTGCTACATTATAAATCCAGAAACTCAGTTGATGTTCTGGGGACCTAGGCTTGAATCCCACCGTGACAGAATTTGAATTCACCAAAAAATATGTAGAATTAAGAATCAGGTGTAGCTAAAAATGAGGTGTCAACCTGGTGAAGCTATCAAACAGGACTGCTTGTGTGCTAAAGAGCATAAGCATCAAGTGATAGACAGAACTAAACAATCCCACAACAACTGACCAGATTTAAGCTCTGCGGTTATATTTCATGCTGCACTGGACAACTCAGTGGGGAAGCAGGCTCCACAAATGTCCCCGTCCTCAATGATGGAAGAGCCCAGCACATGAGTGCAAAAGATAAGGTTGAAGCATTAGCAACAATTGTCAGCCAAAAGTGCCAAGTCAGTGATCCATCTTGCCCTCCTCAGTAGTCGTTAGCATCACGGATGACATGCATCAGTCAATTTAATTCACTTCATGTGATATCAAGAAACCATTGGAGCACTGGGCACTGTAAAGTCTCTGCTCCTGAAAACATGCCAGCAATAGTACTGAAGTCCCGTGTCACAGAACCTGACCCTCCCACAGCCAAACTGTTTCAGTACGGTTAAAACACTGGCATCTACCCAACAGTGTGAAAAATTGTCCAGATATGTTCTGTATACGAAAAGCACGACAAATGCAACCCAGCTAATTACAGCCCCACCAGTCCACACTTGATCATCAATAAAGTGCTGGAAGGTGTCATTAGGTGCTATCAAGCAGTATTTGCTCAGTGATGCCCAGTTTATGTTCCACCAGGATCTCTCAGCTCCTGACCTCATTCTAGCTTTGGTTCAAACATGGACAAAAGAGCTGAATTCCTACAGTCTTCGAGGGTAACAGCCCATGACACCGAGGCCACATTTGACTGCGTGTAATATCAAGAAGCTCAAACAAAACTGGAATCAATGGATGTTGGAGACAAGACTGTTCACTGGTTAGAGTCATACCTGGCTTATAGGAAGTCAGTCTTGGTTGATGGAGGTCAGTCATCTCAGCACCAGGACATCTCGACAGGAGATAACAGTGTGGAGCTGGATGAACACAGCAGGCCAAGCAGCATCCTAGGAGCACAAAAGCTGTCGTTTCGGGCCTAGACGTTTCATCAGAAAAAAAGCATCTTAGGAACACAAAAGCTGACGTTTCGGGCCTAGACCCTTCGTAGGAAAAATGTGTCCATCCAGCTCCACACTTTGTTATCTCAGATTCTCCAGCATCTGCAGTTCCTATTATTTTTGATACATCTCTACAGGAGTTCCTCAAGGTAGTGTCCTGGGTTCAACCATCTTCAGCTGCTTCATCAATATTCCTTCCACCCTCATAAGCTCAGAAGTGGAATATTCGTTGACGATTGCACAATGTTCAGCACCATTCAGCACCCTTCAGATACAAAAGCAATATATGATGAAATGCAGCAGATCTGGATAATATCCAAACTTGGGCAGACAAGTGGCAAGTAACATTTGCACCACACAAATGCCAGGCAATGACCATTTCCAATAAGAGACAACCTAATCGTTGTCCTTTGTCATTCAATAGTGTTACCAACAGTGAATTCTCCACCATCGACTTCCATTGACCAGAAACTCAGCTGGACTCACCATATGAATACAGTGGCTACAAGAGCAGGCCATGGGCTAGGAATATTGTGATGAGTAACGCACCTTCTGACACCCCATAGGCTGCCCACCATCTGTAAAGCACAAGTCAGGAGAGTGGTGGAATACTTTCCACTTGCCTGAAGAAGCTTGACGCCAACCAGGACAAAGCAGACCGCTTGATTGACACCACATCCACATACATCCACACTCTCTACTCCCAACACTCAAGGGCAGGAGTGTGTGCTACCTACAAGTTGCACTGCAAAAATTCACCAAAGATTTTCAGACAGCATCTTCCAAACACATAATCACTTCCATCTAGAAAGACAAGGGTAGCAGACATTTGTGAACACCACAACGTGCAAGTTTTCTTCCGAGCCACTGACCATCCTGATTTTGAAACTACAGCAAACCTTTTACTAACTAGTACCCGTGGAACCAGCAGTCTGCCGATTGAACAAATATTCTAGATAGTCAAGAGATCCACGTAATCAATGTAAATACGCACACAAAGTAATAGAAATGTAATGCAGGGGGTTTACACATCACTGTCATACTTTATTTACTGCATAAATCACTTAAATAATAATGCAACTTTGGCTTAAATAAAACTTGTCGGCAGAGAGCCTTCTCACCCGCAACTGACTACTCAGACATTGCAGTTAATGAGGAGAAATTGACCCAAATTGAATCAGTTGTTAATATTTCATGGGGCCATTTGATTGAGCAACATATGTTTACATTGAGGTAAACAAATTTTTAAAAACTACGATAATTGAACTGAATAAAACAGTAAAATTTGTGGTATTTGAGATATATAATTTTCTAGAAATGACGCCACTCACCATAACAGATCAGACAATATAAGTTCCAAGCGGAGTGGAATAACATCACTTCATTGGAAGCTCCACTGATGATGTCATCTAGCATGGTGACAAAACATCTGAACGAGAACAAGCCAGCTTGGCAAGCAAGTCAACAACCGCACTCGCAACGCGAGCTACAGATATTTGCCAAAACTTTAAGCATTTTAAATAATACTCGGCTCTTCAATTCTTCCTGCCTAAGTAAATAATGTCACATCTTCCTACATATATTTACTTTCTAAGCTTTATTCCACTCACTTAACCTGCCTATATCCCTGGGTACTCCTTGTGTCATTCTCACTACTTGCTTTCCCAAATACTTTTGTGTAATCCACAAACCCAGTGATAGTACGTTCATTTCTGTCATTCAAGTCATTAATATAAATTATAAGTAGTTGTGACTCAGCACAGATTCCAGTTACAGGTTGAAATCCTGAAAATGCCCCTGTTTTCTCTCCAACTGAGAATAACAACTGGGAAATTATTTTTAATCAACCTGTTTAAAATGTTATAGCACAAATCAGGTCAGTTCAGAGTTGAACCTGGACCTTCTGGCCCAGAATTAAGGACACTACCACTGCACCACAAGAGCCCTTTCATGTGGAATCTATGAATCTACAGTGGGACTGGGTTGGATTCAGGTAATTGGGAATCTTAGAGGCCAAGAACTATAAATATTTGTATTCTATTTCACCTCTCACTCTAGATAGATCTTCAATTTTGAGTTGATAACTGCAGATTCCTGTCCCAGTTGATAGTTTCCAAAAGAGAATTTCAGTTAGCATTTTAGCTACTCCCATGTTGCTAGACTAGTAGGTCACTTTTTGGCATTTGATCATTTTGTTGATTTTATTACCTAGCAGGTTCTTGATGAACTAACATGCGCAGAGAGCTTATCCCAATGTTGTCATTAACATCCCTGCTGGGGATTGTATCCTGAGAAACCGGACCATATTTGAAAATGGGGTGAGGAATTTCAAGTGTATTTTAAGGAGAAAAGTTCACTCCCAGCATAGAGACAGTAACAGTGGCAATGAAATAGGAATTGAGTTTTGTTATTGGTTCATCATGGAAAGTTCACATTCAGTGTGGCACATAATCAATAGAGCAAATCAAATGTCAAATAATGCTGAAAAATTACATAGTGAACACTGATAAGGCACATCCAATATGCCGCAGCTGTTTTGAAAGATCATGTACACACAAACTGAGGGTTTAAAGAAGAGCAGCATGGATGATTGCAGCACATCAGCTTCTAAGTTGTAAAGGGAGACTTTTGGAAGTGATCCTATTTTCATCGAAATAAAAAGGACAATCTTCAAACCACAAGCGTAACTTAGATTTCTTGGAATTGCAAATACAGAAATAAAGAGTACAAATGAGAATAGGGGTTACTTGTAAATTGCATATTGTGTAGGGACATATTTCTAAAAGTAGTAAAATTAGACAGATCATTCTAGGTGCATTCTATGTTGAAAGTTTTGATATCAGCCCAGAATCTCAATACCTATAGTCTTCAACCAGTATCCATTCACATATTTTAGAATATTAAAGTACGTCTAGCAATAATAAATTCACATATGTAAAGTAACAATTTACCAGATGTAACATAAATATCTCAAAATACCATTTAGTTGCTGCAGATCACCTTATTTTTACCCAGTAGAAATTCCAATTTTGATAATGGAGTTTTGAAGTGGCATTTTTGGCTTTTACTCAGATCAAACTGAGGAAAGAAAATTTTCAGAAAGACAACTGAGACACCAATTAGGAGCATTCTGGATTCAGCAAAACTATTTATTTGTTTATAGGACCACCTTATGGTGAAACATCAAGCAGTTTCGAGTTTAATGTAGTGGTATTGCACAGGTTCTCTTAAAGTAGCCAGAAATGATTGATTAAATTAATTTTGTGCATAAATTTAATATCGTAACAGATTTGCTGCTGCACAGTTTGTAATGGCATTACTAATAAAGAATTACTGTAAAGAGTACTGTGTTAAAACTGGATAAGCTTTTCTTATTGGTGTGGTCTAAAGGATACATATCCACTTGTGGACCTTCCCTGTTGTTCATTGTGTAGTTCAGATGGATCATTTATTTCCATATGAGCATGCAGATGGGTTCTCAGTTTAACATCTGCACTAACAAAGTGGTTCATTTAATAGTGCTGCATTCTCTAAATGCTGCATTGAAGTGTTAGCCTAGAGAATGTTCTTAATTCTTGGAAAATTCTGGGAAAGCCACAACTCTCTACAATGGAAGCAAGAGGCCTCACAAAGGCAAACTAATATTTACATTTGATTTAATTTAGATTTTGCAGAATGCTGAAGTGAAAAGTTTGCAGTTGTTTTATTGTTTTACAATTTGTTAAGAATCTTCACAATAACTTTATGTGTCATTTTACAGGGAAAACTAGTAGAGACGGGCAACATCTTTTTTGCTGTAAAAACCTGCAAAAAATTCCATCAGGAAAGAAGTAAGTATCTGCTGATATGCAGTGTATTTGCGAGATAGCATTTTCAAATTCTATGGTACCAAAAACTAGTTCATCTATAGCATGTACTTTTGCTAAGCACTACATCATGTAGCTTTTTGTAGTGGGATTGTACAATAGACTGCTTAGAGATAGTAAGAACTGTCGAAGCTGGAGTCAGAGATAACACGGTGTGGAGCTAGAGGAACACAGCAGGCCAGGCAGCGTCAGAGGAACAGGAAAGCTGATGTTTTGCATCTGGACCCTTCTTCAGAAATTGAGGAGGGGTAGGGAACGCTGAAATAAATAGAGAGAGGAGGGTGGGGCTGGGTAAGGTAGGTGGGGTGGTGATAGTGAGTGCAGATAAGCAATGGTGGAGGTTGGTCAGTGAGATGGGAGGAGCGGATAGGTGGGAGAGAAGGACGACAGTTCAAGGAGGCCGGAATGACAGGTCAGTGCAATGGCGATAGGAGAGTGCAGGTAGGCAATGGTGAGGGTTGGTCATTGAGGTGGGAGGAGGCCCAGGATGGACATATCATCCAGACAGTGGGAGGAGATGAAGAGGTTCGCAACTGGAAGGTGTTGTCGTTTGTCACGAACCAAGCACAGGTGCTCTACAAAGCAGTCTCTGAGCCTCCTCTTGGTCTCACCGATGTGGAGGAAGCCACATCGGGAGCATTCTGGGCCTCCTGTAATGTCATAACGATACCACCTGAAAACTGGAGGAGCAGCACCTCCTATTCCGCCTTTGGAGCCTGCAGCCCAATGGTCAGAATGTGGATTTTACTAGCTTCAAAATCTCCCCACCCCAGACCACATCCCATGACCAGCCCTGCCTCTCATCCCTGCCTCCTTGACCTGTCCGTCTTCTCTCCCACCTATCCACTCCTCCCACCTCACTGACCAACCCCCACCATAGCCTACCTTCATTGACCTATTGCACTCACCTAACTCACCTATTACCAAAGTGTTTTACAGTCAATGAAGTCATTTCAATGTGTAGTCACTGATGTAATGTGGGAAACATAGTAAATGCACACATTGCTTCAAAATGTTCCCCTTTACCTCGAAGGAACTGGAGGCAGGCAACTTTGGCTATGTGACTGAGTGCGGTGTTAGCTGTCAGCATGTTGGCACCTGTAACTGATGCAATGGAGATGGAGAAATTAGGAGAATGGAATGAGTCCTTACAAGAAGTAAAATGTATAGCAGTGTGTTCAAGGTAGCTGTGTGGGAGTCCATGGATCATGCAGATTTGAAGAAAAGTTAGAGATGGACACATCTTGAATAAGTGTCTTCTCCCCCATTGTTGGCCCTAATGTCCTAAGAATCTGAAGTATTCCCACCAGCATTATACCTCAAGTATCATATTGGTCCTCCACATCACCCTGCATCAACTCTCACTAGCATGTGGCAGTTGGAGTAATCCTCATATTATCATCTTTGTGATCCTACCATCAATTTCCTTCCTAAATTCTCAATGTGCGCCTTCTCAATTTTTTTGTGCTGGTAAGTGCTCCAAATTCTGCCTCCCTTTCTGCTGCAAAATATTCTGCATCCTCAGCGTGATGTCCACTACACTGGCATCAGGTAGATAACACACCTCTGAAATCTTAGCATCCCTACAGAGCGGAAACAGGCCATTCGGCCCAACAAGTCCGCACCGACTTTCCGAAGAGCATTCCACTCAGACTCACCACCCTATCCTACAAGTCTGTATTTTTCCTGGCTAACACGGACATTATGGGCAATTTTGCATGGCCAAGCCACCTAACCTGTCCATATTTGGATTGCGGGAGGAAACCAAAGCACCCACAGATAACCCACACAGACACGGAGAATATGCAAACTCCACGGAGATAGTAACCCAGGCCTGGATTGAACCCAGGTCCCTGGTGCAGTGAGGCAGCAGTGCTAACCATTCAGCCACTGTACCACCTTCTGGGACTCTCAATGACATTTTCATAAATGCCTGTCTGCCCCACTAACTGAATCTTCTATCAAACGGCATTTCCGCACTTTTCTGCTCCCCTTCAGACATTGTCTTCCCGTTGACGGCATTTCCGCACTTTTCTGCTCCCCTTCAGACATTGTCTTCCCGTTGATATCTTGGCTTATAGCAGCTCTTAAAAGCATCCTGCTGTTATTGGCAAGCCAGTTTATATGCTTACATTATGTGGATTCATTACAAACCTGTCCCAGTTAGATTTACCTGCTTTTAGTGAGGCAGCTGGAATTCAGCAGCAGTCAGGACTCAGAACAGTTCAATGGAAACAGGGAAGCTTGGGTGAGAAAACGTTGCTTGAAATGGTGCCAGTGAGACTGTGCATGGCCAATGAATCCTGTCCTTTTGCAGGACCATTTACTGATTTTATTAATGCACCAAGAAGCCACCTGGTCCAGTTTCAGACAGCTTCCCTCTGAAATGTGAGAAATTTCCATTTTGGCAACTTTTCTTCGAAAAATCTAAAAACAATATCCATAGCAATAGTAGAGATAACAAGGTGTAGAGCTGGGTGAACACTGCAGGCCAAGCAGCATCATAGGCGCAGGAAGGCTGATGTTTCGGGCCTAGACCCTTCATCAGAGGCTTTCCTGCTCCTATGATGCTGCTTGGCCTGCTGTGTGCATCCAGCTCTACACCTTGTTATCTCGGATTCTCCAACATCATTCTCTCATCATAGCGATAGTGTTCAGTTAAGGTCAAACTGTGACTAGCTTGCATTCGCACCATATATTCCAACCATTAATTGGGCAGCTGACACATCTCTAGGATTATTAAAGCAACAACCCTTTGGAAAAACCCAACAGGTCAACGACTAGGGTAAGTTGGCAACCTGAAATTAAGTTACGTTTCGCTGCTTCACAAGAAAGAATCCCGACCCAGGTGTTCAATGTTGTTCTTTCTCAGGCTCACTCACTCTAACAAAACAGTATGACAAAGAGCTGACAAAACAACAAAGATGGAAGAGATAGAAGACAAAAAGTGATTAATGAAGCAGTTAAGACAGGAAGAAGTAAAGGAGATGGAATAGTGTGAATTGAAGATGTAAAAAATACATAACAGTTCTGGATTTCGATGTATCTAGCTATAATTTTGTATGATTTCACAGCAACCTATTCACATTACTCATGGATCGGGCCCACTGTTTGAAAAGGTTAGATCATTTAGATTGTGTCTTACCAGTTCAATTAGTTTGATCACAGTTTTGTGAAAATTGTTTGATGTTTGTTGTGGAGTAGAGGGAAAACACTATCTTATATATTTTTGTTAACTAGGTACAATTTTAAATCTGCTTTCTGCATTCAATTTTAGTAGACACTCAGACTGTCTCAAAATATCAAAATTGTGATAACCTTTTGAATGCTTTTGTATGAATAATGACTATATAGGATTATCTTATTGATGCACATTTGATACTTGACGTATATGATACTGTGAATATGTTTGATCACCAAGAGAGTCTTGGAAGTTTTGTAGAGTGTACAGTGGCAATTGAACCAGCAAGTAGTTTGTTTCTTAATTGTCATTTGGAATCTTGTCGCAGTATGGAGGCTGAACAATAAAATTAACTGAATTTTACTGCGTTCTGGAATGATAGGTGTAGATCATATTGTTTTTGGGTATATATTCAACTTCTCCTTACAGCATTTCTGAACATTCAATTCTATCATCTTGCAGTACCAATTGTAAAGAAAACTTGGGAGAAACAAGCAGCTCTAATCGAGTACTACAGTGATTATGCAGATAGCTCCATTCCAACCCACTATTTAGGAATACCAAATACTGAAAGAGGTAAGTTCTTGAACAGATAATTATGTTACTAATGAACACCAGACCTTTTGAAGTTGTCATCAGTATTTTAAGTATATGGCAAATATTTTCACCTTATGGCTCTTTTCCATTTGTTAGCAAGCTTTAAAATAACCCTACACGTGGCCCCTATTTTTCTACAATGCTGAACAAGTACTTTTATTTATCAGACTACTTCATTATCTATAACTGCTAGGTTGTGCATATCTCAGTCATAAATGATTCAATGAGCTTTGAACAGAAGCTCTTTTTGATACATTAAATAGAATATATAAGAACATGTTCAATAACTCAAATTTGAAAACAAATTTTATTTTGCCAGAGGCTAACATATTGTGTACAAAATTAAGAATTTAATGTGCTGATCCAAGCTGCACCACCCAAGAACATTGAGTGTTACATTGTAGCACTAAATCCTTTTTTTATATTAAACTACTCTGGAGGTCATGTTATCTTCCATTGAATTTTTCTACAATAAAACTATTTTGCCGGACAGTACCATATAGATATTGTTATAAAGAGATGAAAGGCTGCAATCCCTTCATTAGTCATTAACAAAATGAATGGCAGAGCATGGTTGGAGGGCTGAGTAGCCTACTCCTGCACCTATTTTCTATGTTTCTCTGGATTAGTTTATTGGGGTAGATGTGAACGTAGAATTAAAAACACAAAAATAACAGTTATGATTTTATTGAATGGCAAAACAGGCTGCAGGAGCTGAATGGTCTCTTTCAGCTCCTAATTCCAGATCACATGTTGAACGGGGAAGACAAGTGGCAGATTAAATTTAAAATGTGAATTGATCAATTTTGATGGGAAAAAAGTGAAGAAAGACGACATAAATTTTGTGGTACAATTTTAAAGCGAGATAGAGACAAAGAGACCATATGTACACAAATTTTTGAATGCAGCAGGATAAGTTGAAAAAGCTGTATAGAAGTCCATTGGATTTTTAACTTTATTAATAGAAACTTTGAAGGGAAAATGCAAGGCACTTGTGCTAAACCCTCACAAAATGGCAGTTAGGTCTCATTTGGAGTATTGTCGTTAACTTAGGTCGCAATGCTTTAAGAAAGACTTCAAAAACTTAGAGAGGGTGCTGAGGAGATTTTCAAGAATCGTAATCTGGTGAAAGTGGAGAAGCTGGGGTTCTTCTTCCTACAACACTGCAGACGTAGAGGAAATTTGATGGAGATCAACAAAATCATGCATTGATTAATAGATAATCAATTGATTAATAGATAAGTAGTGAGAAACAGAATACGGTAACAAAAGAGTCAGTACATAGAGAGCACAGATTAAGGTGATCACAGATGAACCAGAAGAGACATAATGACATTTTGCCCTGCACAGCAAGTTTTGTGATCTAGAATGCACACTACAAAGGTGTTTGAAACAGATCCCATAGCAACTTTCGAAAGGAAGTCTGTGAACACTTGAAGGGGGAATGGGGGAAAGATCAGGGAAGTAGCACTAGCTAGATAACACTTACAAAGAGTTTGAAAGACTTTGGCATGTTGGGGTGAATGGCCTCAGTCTGTGACATATTGTTCTCCGAATCTATTTGGATGGAAAGAATCCATTCATACATTTTGTGATGTAACTGTAGTTTAACTGAATAGCGTGGGGAAACAAGTATTTTGGTAATCAACATTTTTGATGCATTTGAACACATGCAGGAAAATACATGCCTTTGAAGTTCAGGATACTTTCCTAATTTTCTCGTTTCTCTTAGTCAACTAGATATCACAGGCTTAAGTATGAAATAGCGTAAAGGAATTTGCATTCAAATAACATCTAATCTTGCCTTCAAAACGTTTCAAAGTGCTTCACACACACTTTTAAACTGCTTCCAGGGTAATATCACTTATTATATAGGTAAGCACACTGATCATTCACAGCAAGATCCGACATCATGATAGCATCTATTCTTTGTTAATGCTGGTTGATGGAGAAACACCAATAAGAACAATGGCTCTTCAAATATTGTTCTGTATCCTCACAAGGTTAGGGCTGTAGAATGGGCTTTCAACAAAATCAATGTGAGGGAAGAGTTCCAGAGAGTGGAGCTGTAGACTTACAAAACAAAGTGGTGACATTGCAAGGCAGCTATCTAGATAATGACTCCCACAAATTGACAGAAAAGCATGGAGCGTACAAGCATTAAAAGGTAGCAAATAGAGTTAAAGGGGGAAAAATAGTGTAGGGGTGACCTTGTACCTGTCCATACTAAGTGATCGTACCTGTTCTACACCGAAGAGGCCCATCTTTGAAAGATACGAAATGGCCAACAGGGGCTAAAACAAAATGCTTCAACATTTAAGTGAAACACAGTGGTAACTTTGAACAAGACTACACCAAGGTTAGCAAAAGAGCCTCACCACCAACCATTTGAAACAATTTTGATAAGAGAACGCATAAGAATAGACAAATGACTAATTCCAGCCTTATTAATGAAAGAATAATTGTGCCAATAAATGAAAAATGCCAGGTGCAGGTCTCAACCCATGAACTAGCCAAGATTACCTCCCTAAACAGCTGCAAAGACAACAGCTAAAGATATTTTGGAGTAATTAGCGTCTCACCTACAGTATTAAGAAATAGGCTTTTATTAAAGATTATTCAGATAATCATAGAAGTAGACTTAACATATAACCAAAGTATAATACAAGCATCAGGGGAAAAGTGTTTAAACCTATATGTGAAAGTTAATTAGCCTTAGGAAATGCCTTATCTTACGCCCTGAGCAAGATAGTTGTTCATAACCCATTAATTTCAAAGTGCTTGCAATAGCAGTATCTATACAACTTTACATTTTATAAATTAACTTTATGGTAGAAATTAACCTTATCGCAATTAGCTAAAACTCTTTTGTATTTTTTCATATATAATTGGGACAGTGGGAAATACAAGAGGAATGGCTGAATTTGAATAAAGAAAACACATGTTGTACAATGAATCATAGAATTCACGCAGACCTTAGAGATAAGAAGCCTGAGACAGATCCAAAGAGGTGTAGCCAATAACTTTGGAATGCTAATGAATAGGATGCATAGAAAGATCCCAAGGCCTAGCGATGACAATATCTGGTACGTGCCATAAGACCATGGGAACCTGTGGCTGTCCATAGGAATGCCCATCATTGATTATGTTCCCATGGGATTGAGTGTATGAATTAAGAAGAAAGGACAGTGACAACACTGTATTTGATAATTGTGGCAGAAAATTATAAAATGCTGCATTTTCACTGTAAAGATCAAAGCGTGTCATCGATCCCCTTCCAATCTGAGCCAAAGATTAAAGGAAAAATTGCTTTCTCACGTTGAGGCCAGATTCAAGGAAGGTCCTTTGGCCCTCTCCGTCCATCAACCGGTTTCTGCTTGAATACTTGCCTGAAACCTGCCTGCCTCCTGAGTTTATGTGCCCGGTTGGGTGGTGCTTCCTACAAATGGTAAGAAGGCAAAATTCGTAGCGTTTTACTTAAATGTGCATTTTATTCAGAACAAAATACATGAATTAACAGCCACAAATAGAAGCTAAAGAGTGTGACCTTACAGTCATTTCAGAGACATGGTTACAAGGCAATCAAAAGTGGTAACTATGTAATCAGCGGTATGTGATTTTTCAGAAGGACAGACAGGAAGGAAAGAATGTGGGGGTAGTTTTGTTAGTATGAGCTGGAATAAATAAAATAACAGTAAGGATCTTGGATCAGATAACGTTAAACCCATTTGGTGAAGTTAAGAAATAACACTGGGTGAGAAAACACTGGTGAATGTCGTCTACAGGCTCCCTAACAGTAGATTTACAATAGGCGAATAATTCAGGGGATAGTGAGGGCATGTAGGTAAGGCAGTGCATTAATCTTCGGTGACTTTAAATTCATGTAGATTTGAACAATCAAATTGGAAGAGGAGGAATTCAAAGATTGGAACAGTTACCTAGAACAGTATCCAACTGTGTATCCAACCAGAGATCAGTTTTTGATTTGGTAATTCATAATAAGGCTGGTTTAATGAATGATCTCAGTAGATAATCCCTTTAGGAAACATGACCATAAACCGACAGAATTAGTCATTTGAGAGTGAGAAATTTGGGTCAGAAGCAAATGTGCCCAACCTAAATGAAGATAATCACACAGGTTAGGGAAGACTTCGCTGGAATGGCCTGGGAAAGGCATTTAGCAAAAAATATGAGATAACAAGGTGTAGAACTGGATGAACATAGCAGGCCAAGCAGCATCAGAGGAGTAAGAAAGCTGACATTTTGGGTCGAGGCCCTTCTTCAGAAAATGAAGCAAAAAATATGGTTGAAGCGCAGTGGCAGATATGTTAAGAAAATAGTTTGACTTGTAGCATATGTATCCTAGTGAGGAAAAAGGATTCTAGGAAGAGGATAAACCAACCATAGTTGACCAAGGAAGTTGAAGATTATATGTTTTTCTTTCAATGTGATACTATGTAGCTAAGATTAGTGGTAAACCAGAGGATTGGGAAAGTTTTAAAAGCTAATAGAGGATGACCAAAAATACAGAGAAGAGGGAGAGAATAAACGATAAGGATATACCAGCAAGTAATATGAATATCGACAGTAAGAGTTTCTTTAAATATATGAAAAAGAAGACAAGAGCTAAAATGAACATATGCTTCTGGCAATAATGGCAACCTAAGAAGTCACAGATTCATAGAGAATCAGTGAATTATGGAATTGTTGTGATATGGAAGGAGAACATTCTTGCCTGCACCAGCTCTGTTACCTAGTACCAATTTCTTGCCTTAACCCTGTATCTGTGCACACCATTTCTACTCAAATAATCATCCAATGAATTCTTGAATACCTCAATTGAACTTGCCACCACCACATTTTCAGGCAAAGCATTCCATCCCTAACTACTAGCGTTATCAAAAAGATTTTTCTTATACTGTCCTTTCTTTGTTTGCACATCAGTTTACAACTATGCCCTCTCATTTTCTCTTCCCAGTGCAGACAGCTTCTCCCTATCTATTCCATCCAGCCCACTCACGATTTTTGAGGCCTGTATCAAACTTTTCAGCATTCTTCTCTCCGAAGAGAACAGTCCCAACTTCTTCAATCTGTCTTCATAACTAAAATTTCTAATTCTTGTAAATGTTCTTGTAAATTGCTTCTGCACTCTCTCCAGTGCATTCACATCTTTCCTTAATGTGGCTCCCACAAATTACACAGTACTTCGGCTGAAGTCTAACAGCATCTTGTTAGACTACCTGCGTCTTGTGCTCAACGCCCCTATTATTCAGCTGAGAACACAGTATGCCTTAATAACTGTTCCCCACCTGACCGGCCACCTACAATACTCTGTGCACCCTCTTTATAATTATAATTCCTTTTTTAGATTGTCTGTCGATATTCTTGCAACCAAAGTGCATCACTTCACCTGCTATATATCTGCCCACTTCTCTTTTTGGAGTTCTACACCAACCTCCTCACAGTTTACAATTCTTTCAAGTTTAATGTCATTTACTAACTTTGAAATTATCCCCTCCATACTAAAGCCCAGATCATTAATATAAATCAGGAAAACCAAAGGTCTGGTACCAACCTCTGGAGTACTACAAACCTCCCTGTAGCCCAAAAAAACATCCATTTGACCACTACTGTCTGAGATGGCAGAGAAGTTGTATAAATGCATTTAGAAGTAGAACGTGTAATCAAGTAGAGTCAGCACCAAGAGAGAATTGGCTACAAATAGAACACAGCTGGGATAAAGAGAACATTTTCAGGTGGCAGCCTGTAACTAGTACACTGCCACGGATCAATTGAGTCCATTTTATTTACAATATATTGTTAAAGACTTGGATGAGAAAAGTAAATGTCCTATTGCCAAGTTTGCCAGATGACACAAAATAGGTTGAGATAACACCAAAATTGGGGGTGTAGTAGACAGTGAAGAAGGTCACCTCAGAAAACAACGGTCTTGATCAGATGGGCCAGTGGGCTGAAAAGTGGTAGATAGAGTTTAATTTAGGTAAATGTGAGTTACTGCATTTTGGAAAGGCAAATGAGCAAAGAGACCTTGGAGTTCACGCTCATTGTTCCTTGAAATTGGAGTCACAGGTAGATGGGATAGTGAAGAAGGTGTTTGGTATGCTTGCTTTTATTGGTCAGTTCATTGAGGACAGGAGTTGGGTGGTCATGTTGTGGCCATGCAGGACAATGGTTGGACCACTATTGGAATACTGCGTACAACTCTGGTCTCCCTGCTGTAGGAAAGATGTTGTGAAACTTGAAAGAATTCAGAAAAGATTTACAAGGATGTTGCCAGGATTGGAGCTATAGGGATAGGCTGAATAGACTAGTGCTAGTTTCCCTGGAGCATTGGAGGCTGAGCATATACCTTATAGAAGTTTCTAAAATCATGAGGGGCATGGATAGAATAAGTACGAGTTTGATGTGGAGGGGACAATTTCAAAGTTAGTAAATGACATTAAACTTGGAAGAATTGTAAACTGTGAGGAGGTTGGTGTGGAACACTGAAAGGAGATTGACGTAGGAGAAATGGGCGGATATGTAGCAGATGAAGTGATGCACTTTGTCTTTCAATATTCTTGCTATCATTCTAAAATAGGGATTACAATTCTAAAGAGGGAGCACAGAGTGTTGAAGGTGGCAGGTCAGGTGGGGGACAGTTATTAAAGCATACAGTGTTCTCAGCTTTGGGGTGGGGGTAGCCCAAAACTAGAGGGTATAGGCTTAAGGTGAGAGGGGAATCATTTTAAAGGAATCTAAGAGGCAACTTTGTCATGGAGGGGGTAGTGCATTAATGGAATGAACTGCCAGAGGGAGTGGTGCAGTCTGGTACAATAACAACATTTAAACCGCATCTGGATAGGTATATAAATAAGAAGGGTTTAGAGGCATGTGGGCCAATGCTGGCAAATGAAACTAGATTTATTTACGATATCTGGTTGGCATGGATGAGGTGGACCGAAGGGTCTGTTTCCATGCTGTACGTCAGTATGACTGTTAAATAATTAGTGTGACAAGGAGACCTTATTCAAACACAGAAAGATCTTGTGAGTCTCGACAGGATAGATACAGGGAGATTATTTCCCCTTTTCGGAGTGTCTGGGACTAATCTCAGAGTGTGGAGAATTTTTTTTCTCTAAGGGTGGAGTTATTCACTGCAGAGGACTGTCAAAACTGAATCATTGAATGTTTTCAAGGCTGAGATATGTTTAGTATTTCATCACTAAGGGAATTAAGGGCCATTGAGGATTGGGAAATAAACAGGATTTTCAAATCAGCCATGATGTCCTTGAATGCCACACCATACCTGATTTCCAAATAGCCTACTACTCCTATGTCTTATACTCCTAATATCCCATCCAAAAATGGTACTTCTGAAAACATCCCTCAATACTGTGCTGCAGTATTAAGCTTTATTATGTATTGGAATAAGACATGAATCTGTCACCACCTTGTTTAGAGGTGAGTGTGTTTCCAGCTGAGCCAAGCTTTCAAATATTTGTGGGATGTGGAATGCTTGATGTGTTATCTTGAGCTCCACTGTCATATTCTTCTGCTGTTATGGTGGTTTATGTCTGCTTCTGTTCTTATCTACATTGCACTTGTTATCCAATGGCCAACTTTAATTTCCCTCCCTACGTTTTATGGTTTATTCAAGTGATGGCCAGCCATGGATCAGAGGATAGTGATGTATTTGCTGCAACTTGTTAGGAAGTTCATAGAGAAGGATTAGAGTTTTTGTCATATGATTAGATACTGGAGAGAATGTTTGTTTGATGATGGTGGTAGAGATCATATTGGATGAGGTGAAATTTATTAGTCAACCGTTGAAACTAACATTTGCTCCTGTTACGATGTTGACCTCAGCTGGTTACCTTTCTCTTAAGCACGGTTTAAGATCCACATGATTAATTGTACCCAAGTGTTCATTGACAATTGTGTGTATAGATGCTGTCAGATTTTCAGATAGAGACAGACCTCTTTCCAGTTTCATAATGTTTCTGTCCTGTCTCTTTGGGAGAAAGCTTACAAAGCAAAGGTTATGGATGCTAAAAAATATGTTCACTGCTGGTTTCTGTGAGCAAATAGCATTGATTATTATGCCTCATGGTTTACATTGTACAGTAAATGAGCTAAATACTAGGGCCTTATTGCAGGTGATGTATCAGTATCCAATTTACAGATGTGTGGTTGTATAGTGCCTTGGGCAATTTGCCAAGGAGAAAGAACACTCTTTAATGAAGGTAAATAATGATTTTCATTGATCCGTTTCAGAACTGAAATGGTACACCTTGTTCTAAACAGTGCAACTTAAAGGCCCAGAATTTGCTGAAATTTATGCAGATTTTGCCATTGGCAACTTATGGTATAATTTGTGGTGGAACTCACTTTCCTAAGTCAGAATGTACAAATGCAACACCAAGCAAGGAGAACTTCAGCCCATGCCATCTTTAGCTCCTTCCTCATTGTATTGAGGTTATGAAAGTTAGTTCAATTAAATTAAATGAGCAATTATGCATATTATGTTTTTAGAAATTTATAAGGTAGCTTTACTAAGTTCTGACCGTTATTATTCACTCATGGGATGTGAGTGGGTGGCCCTGGTTAAGCCAGCATTTACTGCCCATCCCTAATTGCTCTTGAGAAAAGGGTGGCGAGCTGCCTTCTTGAACTGATGCAGTCCATTTGCTGTAGGTAGATGTACAATGTCATTAGGGAGGGAGTTTCATGATTTTGACCCAGTGATATTGAAAGAAGAACAATATATTTCCAAATCAGGATGGTGAGTCAAGCTTGGGGTTAAACTTACAGGGGGTGATCTTCCCATGCATCCCAATGTCCGTCTCAATGGAAATAGTTGTGGGGTTGGAAGGTGCTGTCGAAGGAGCATTGGTGAATTTCTACAGTGCATCTTGTGGATCATACACACTGCTACTATTGAACGTTGATGATGGACAAAGTAGATTTTTGTGAATGTGGTGCCAGTAAAGCGGGCTGCTTTGTCCTGAATGGTGACAAGCTTCTTAAGTGTATTTGGAGCTGCACCCATCTGGGCAAGTGAGGAGTATTCCATCGCTGTCCTAACTTGTGCCTTGTCGATGGTGAAGAGGCTTTGAGAAATCAGGAGGTGAGTCACTTGCCAAAGAATTACTACTATTTTGTCCAAGTGCCGATTGTATTGTGTTTTTGCGTGATTTCTCATTGCAAGGCCTGGCAAATTTTGTCAATACGTATTTATCAAATCCATCTCATTAAGCATCTACCCCACCCACTGATATCCCTTTTGTCAGATTCTAGCTTTCTCGCACCTTTTGCTGTTTCTGCAACAATGCGTCAATGCCACAAGATCCTGGAATTGGCAGGCATTCCTGGTGGCAGCACCATCTTTGAAAGCCCAACATGCATCCAGTCAAGTGCAGATAGTCTGGTTCCTGATATTTGCCCCTGACATGGCAGACTGTGGAGGTTTGGCACCCAGCTTTGTGGGCATGACCTTGGAGGTCCTGCTGGGTGGAGTGGCACAGAAGCATTCTCGTTCACCCTAAGACCAGCAGAGGAAACCATGTTACAGACCATGCCAGCCTTATCTGAGCTTGTCATTTAGCTCAGTGTGGTTTCGGGAGCCCGAATTAATGTAAAAAGAAAATCACTAGCCTCCTCCAGTCCACCACGTATTTGCTGCCATCTCATTGATGCCTTCCATTCACTCTATCTCTGCAACTGTACTCACCTTCAATCAAAGCTCATTCACTGCCACTCTGTATTGCCTGCAACATTTTCCTCATACCACTAAATCTTCACACCTTCTACGTTACCTGCTCACTCACTTGCGACACATCTGCTTTGCAACAAAACCAAAAGCGATGCCAGAGATAGTAGAAACTGCAGATTCTGGAGCCAGAGATAACACAGTGTAGAGCTGGAGGAACACAGCAGGCCAGGCAGCATCAGAGGAGCATGAATGTTGACATTTTGGGTTTCAGATTTTTGAAGAAGAGTCCCAACCAGAAATGTCAACTTTCATGCTCCTCTGATGCTGCCTGGCCTGCTGTGTTCCTCCAGATCCACACTGTTATCTCAAAAGCTATGCCACCAACTTTCATCTGCTTTAATACCTGCCTTTCTCTCTGTCATGCCAGGAGGAAAACAGCCCACAATAGGGCAGAAAGAGTAAAAGCGAGCAGTGGGCTGTGTGACATTTGGCTCCTCACCCATTACGTGGAGAGCATCCTGACTCTGACGGCCATGTGTAGCTGACTGACTATATCCAAGCCACTAGACTAGTATCGGCTGACATACTGTGCCAGGACCCCCTAAACGAAGGTTGTCTCCCCTCAATTGACTGAGGATTGCTGACAAACTGGCTTTATGTCTGCAGTAAATGGCAAGGCAATACAACAGGATTGCGAGCCTCATATTTCTGGCTGAGGAAAGTGCCAAAGGACATGACAATGCAAGACAAGGCTACAGTGAGCATCCAGGTAGCTTAGATTAAGTGCGTACTAAGGCTTAAAGTGAAAAGATCAGACATGTGGTCTGGTCCAGTCCATGAGATGGTGCATGTCCCTAAGTGCTCAGTGTCCTTGCTGCGACATTCCAGTGATGGTGGCTGCTGCTGCTGGTACAACCTGAGGTGCAGCTTTGAAGTGTAGAAACATCCCTGTGAGTGTATTGAAGATGTGCCATGAGGGTAGCAGATGTCGAATGCCCATGTCAATGGACGTAGGTTATGTGAGACGCTTACCCATGGAGAATGCCCTGAGATTCTGGTACCCAGTGTCCAGCATGGAGTTTTCCAAGATAATAAAATGTGAGGCTGGATGAACACAGCAGGCCAAGCAGCATCGCAGGAGCACAAAAGCTGACGTTTCGGGCCTAGACCCTTCGTCAGAGAGGGGGATGGGGAGAGGGAACTGGAATAAATAGGGAGAGAGGGGGAGGCGGACCGAAGATGGAGAGTAAAGAAGATAGGTGGAGAGAGTATAGGTGGGGAGGTAGGGAGGGGATAGGTCAGTCCAGGGAAGACGGACAGGTCAAGGAGGTGGGATGAGGTTAGTAGGTAGATGGGGGTGCGGCTTGGGGTGGGAGGAAGGGATGGGTGAGAGGAAGAACCGGTTAGGGAGGCAGAGACAGGTTGGACTGGTTTTGGGATGCAGTGGGTGGGTGGGAAGAGCTGGGCTGGTTGTGTGGTGCAGTGGGGAGAGGGGATGAACTGGACTGGTGTAGGGATGCAGTAGGGGAAGGGGAGGTTTTGAAACTGGTGAAGTCCACATTGATACCATATGGCTGCAGGGTTCCCAAGCGGAATATGAGTTGCTGTTCCTGCAACCTTCGGGTGGCATCATTGTGGCAGTGCAGGAGGCCCATGATGGACATGTCATCTAGAGAATGGGAGGGGGAGTGGAAATGGTTTGCGACTGGGAGGTGCAGTTGTTTGTTGCGAACTGAGCGGAGATGTTCTGCAAAGCGGTCTCCAAGCCTCCGCTTGGTTTCCCCAATGTAGAGGAAGTCGCACCGGTTACAATGGATGCAGTATACCACAATGGCAGATGTGCAGGTGAACCTCTGCTTAATGTGGAATGTCATCTTGGGGCCTGCGATAGGGGTGAGGGAGGAGGTGTGGGGGCAAGTGTAGCATTTCCTGCGGTTGCAGGGGAAGGTGCCGGGTGTGGTGGGGTTGGAGGGCAGTGTGGAGCGAACAAGGGAGTCACGGATAGAGTGGTCTCTCCGGAAAGCAGACAGGGGTGGGGATGGAAAAATGTCTTGGTTGGTGGGGTCGGATTGTAAATGGCGAAAGTGTCGGAGGATGATGCGTTGTATCCGGAGGTTGGTAGGGTGGTGTGTGAGAACGAGGGGGATCCTCTTAGGGCGGTTGTGGCGGGGGCGGGGTGTGAGGGATGTGTTGCGGGAAGGACTAGGTGGCCAGCTGAAGTTGCCAGGTACCTGCTCTGAATTCTATTTTAAGAATTCTCAATGCCTTGGTTGTTTGGCACATTTAGCATGATAGGAAGCTGTTTGTTAACCAGATGATAAAACAAAGAACTGCAGATGCTAGAGATTGAAATAAAAACAGAAATTGCTGGCTAAACTTGGCAGGCCTGGCAGCATCTATTGCGAGAAAGCAGAGTTAATATTGCAAGTCCAATGACTTCTCATAAGAACTTGAAGTCCTGAATTGCATTGAGTTCCAGAAGAAAATTAATGAGGTGACTTGTAATGTCAATAAGGCATTTAGTTGGTTATAATCCCCTTAATTGTCGAGTCACCAGCACCTGGCGAGAAATTTGCCTTGCTGCTCGGCAGATTCAAGGAGAAACTGCTGATGCCCCCTTGTTCGTGGCACCATGCTGCCATCCCTAACCACAACGATCTGCCAGGAATGTTGCCCTGGTTTCCAGTGGATTCCATTAATTAACATTTAAGGACCTTAATTGCTGGCAGTGTGCAGGCCTCCAGTGGACTTTCTTCCTTAGCACTTAATCACTGAGATGGCAAGAACGGTGCAAGTATCTCTGCAAAAATCAACTTACCAATTATTTCCTCTTCCCACCTCCAGGATGTAGAAAATTGGGCCTGTGCATCTCCTTAACCAATCAGATTGAAGGATCCTTACTGCAGCATGCAAGGTGATAAATGGTTGTAACATTGGTAGTATCCCGGCCTTTGGGCCAGGAGATCTGGCTTCAAGTCCCACCTGCTTCGAAGTTGTGTAGTGACATTTTCGAACATCTTGATTAAAATTATTTATAAGTTGACTGATATCTGAAAAAGACAAGTGGATGCTGCCTGCTTCTTGTCATGATTTTGGCAAGCAGCCAGCACTTCTCACATTATACAATAAGTTGACACAGCAGCAGGGAACACATAGTATACTAGTTAACTATTGCTGCAGGCTAACTTTATGTAGAGGTGGGTTCTCCAAAGTGTGGGACACTAAGCACAAGTATACTAATCCAAGTTGAAGCAGGACAAGAAGAAATGCCAGCTCACTGGAGGAGGACTGTCTGCTTGGGACTCGGACAAGAAAATTGATGCAACAGGTTGATTAGTGTGCACGCCGAAATTATTGTCAAACTGGGCAGCCTGATATGAGGCCTGTATGCAGTATCAAGGAGCATGGATGGCTTTGCTTTATCTCAGAGCCAATCTCTTCCTGCACAGAGCGTGTGGCCAATTTCATCAACAAATCTACAGTCATACAGCACAGAACAGACTCTTCGGCCTGTCAAGTCTACACTGACCTATCTACACTAGTTGCACTTTCTAGCACTCAGCCCATAGTCTAAAATGTCATTACACTTCAAATACTCATCCAAATACCTTTCAAACGTTATGAGGCACCTGCCTCAATTATCTTCCTAGGCAGTGCATTCCAGGTTCTCACCAGCCTCCAGGTGAAAATGCTTTTCCTCAAATCCCCTCTAAACCCCCTGTCATTAACTTTAAAATTATGCCTACTTGTTATTGACCCTTCAACTAAGAGAACAGCTGTTTCTTATCTACCTTTTCAATACCACTTAATTTTAATCTTAAGATTGAATTATCTGTAATAATTTTAATCATTTTAAGATGATCTTAATCTTAAACATCTCAATTATTGTCATGTGTACTGAGGTATAGTGAAATGTGTTGTCTTATGTGCTTTTCAGGTAGACTATACTATACAGGTGCATCAGTGTAACAGAACAGAGTGCAGGATACAGTGTTAGAGCTGCTGAGAGGGTGCAGAGAGAGAGATCAATATTAACATTATCCTCATTGGGCTAGAAATATGCCATTGAAAAACATGCTCATGAATGCACTTTAGCAAGTCTCTTTCTCTCTCTGCTCTTTCCACTGTTACTCCTCCAGTTTCTCTTCAGACCATTGATGTCCATTATCACTGCTCAAATGGGGTTCTTGCATCTTTCTGTGGTTACCCTGCTTAAGTATTCCTCTATATTGTATCTATTCAAAAGTGACCTCAAAGATTCACCCTGTAGAGGAGTAGCATCTCTTCTTTTACTTTGACCAAATAAAATTTGCCTTTGACTGTTGCAGGATATCTTGTTCTGCATCATGGTAACACTCTCTTCAGTTAATATTTCCACTCCTCCTCCTTTCTATTCATTTAGCAGGACAAATGCATGAATGCCACATTTCAAACTGTTTGTACTGGAGTTCCCGACTGCTTTCTCCATAGCATTGCCTCATCCAGTCATGCCAACCATTCAGCAACCTTCTTTTCTGTTGTGTAGATTGTTGTGCTGGTTTGAAATATGGCCTTCTTCCATTTGTTCTGATGTGTGAAAGAGGGAAAGGAACACATCTTTCTTTTCAGTATCATAAGAGTTTTGTACTGCCAATTGACTGTTTGGTCATAACAAGTTTTAGAGGTTTGAGCTGACAATTACAGAAATAATGAGATCTCACTGAAAAGATTCAGTTATCACTGCAAAATTTTAACTACTGTTTCACAATGTCAATCAATATACTGTTAATCAAGTGATAGAAAGCACATGATATTGAGTTTATAAGGAGCTTTGGACTCTGAAGAAGGGTCTAGACCCGAAACGTCAACTTTTCCGGCTCCTCTGATGTTGCCTGGCCAGCTGTGTTCTTCCAGCTCCACACTGTGTTGTCTCTAAATCATCTGCAAATGCTCAGTTCCAAATTGATTTATCTGAAAATCTCTTGTTAAGCAAAGACATTGAGGGAAATGGGCCAAGGCAGGTTTTTGGAGTTAGGCCACAGATCAACCATGATCTCATTGAATAGCAGAAGAGGTTTGAAGGGCTGAATGGCCTCCTCTGATTCCTATGATTGTGGTTTCTTTTTAGTTATTTACCATATTAGCACCCCCACCTCTCTCTCGTCTGAAATTCAGAAATTACTTGTAGAAAGTAAAATTACCATCAGCACATTGGGTACACGTCCTTCTGGCCTTCATCAGCCTAACTTGGTTTAGATTGACTGAATGGGCAATGTTTCAGCTAGTAAGCTTTAGTTCTTTGTTGGCTAGTAATTGATTGTGCTTACCAAGTCACAAGGATACTGACTGACACACATTTGCTTTTCTAGACTCTCAAGGTCTGTTTAAGAGGCTTTTAAAATAACATTTCATTGTTTTCTTTTTTGGTGAGTTTATCTTGGTTTATTCTGAAAGAGACTAAAATATCATCGTTTAGCAGTTTTAAAAATAACAAACTGTTTGACCATCAAACTGCTGTCAATGTCTCAAAGAATGATGGCCTGGTTTTTAGTCAAGTTTAAGCATTTTATATGTGTATACAGAGTGTTTCAGTGTTGGATAGCCTATAGAAGTCTCAACCATAAACTACAATCTTATTTGTACGCTCTTGGCAATGTCTTCTCTTTGGTGCTGTTAAAACTGAACACAACTGTGTGAGTTGCTGAGTTCAGAAGTTCATTGAATATGTATTCACACAATGTGGTGGGTCTAGATTGCCATGATATAGTGCTACAGTGCAAATGTCTATGGCTTTCTCGAATGATACATTGGTAAACAGACTCATAATGTCGAATTAATACATGGACACTAGCCACTTCATCAGCACCCTCCTTTCACACAGTATAATTACAGGTTTTTCTCCTTATTTAGTATTCTTGCAAATTGTCTTGATGAAAAAATTTGACATGTATCAAAGCATATATTCTCTTTCGGTGATATTAAAGCTCTGTGCCACCATATGATTATTTCAAAATCAAATTCTTAAAAGCAACCCACTTGGTGTTTAACACAAGGCAGTAACTTATTCTCAGCCACAACACTTGCTTTGTGTGAGATATTGTGAAAACTGTTGAACTCTACTTGACACCTCAGTGAGTTTCAGTTTGTGTTTCTCTCCCCATGATAATTGCATCACCCCAAATTGAGGTGTTTATCAGGAATTCTAATTGTATATTTCTTCCCAAGACTCTGTTTTCTTTTAAATTAAAGGAATATTTTAAAATATAATTTCTTGCAAAGTTCAGCATTCATAACATTGAAACCTGTGTAATTAAGGTCTTCTTTTCAATATTATGCTTAGCAAGACAAAGGGAGAATGTTGTGTGTGAAAGTATTTGATTTGAACATAATTAGTATGCTGTATTGATTGCTAGAGGCAAATAGCAGCTGCTGTGCATTTTAATTTATGTTAGCTTTATTTTGAAACATTTTAGAAATTGCTATAGTGGTAGGCTGGTGGGGGATTCATGGGTGATCACAAGGTCTCAGGAAAGCTGACATAATCATTTTGGGAAGGATTAGAGGTCATCGGGGCAAAGGACGGTTATCGAGATTGAAGAGGTTTTGTTTTTACATGAAGGCATCCCTGCTCCTCCCGGAACGACATATTATTTGTGCATTCATCCTTTGATCTTTCAACTTGCCTCCTGTTAAACTAAAACGTCCATCAGGTTGAGTTTCTGTATAAAATTTATAACATTACGACATCCTACTTAACACAAACAGGATCATTGACGTTGTATTCAATACATGTTACTATGACTTGAAAAAGAAAGGAAACCCAAAGATAGTATTCCTGAGTTACTGTTCCAGTGAACCCAGATATAAAAAGTTGTTTCTGGAAAAGAATTACTTTTATGTCACATGGTGGATACATTTTAACAAACATTGTATAAAAATGCTATATTTATTTAGTGTGTATTAAGATTGAAGGCATTCAATGAGGCAAATTAATGAGATGTTTTCTGATTTCTTATATTTTACAGGGCACTGTGGCAAAACGTTTGCTATTCTGAAACGATTCATGAGTCGTGCTGTTCCTGAGGTTCCTTGGCTCATGATTGTGGATGATGACACGTTAATAAGGTACTCTGACACCTTAATGAGGTACTCTAAATAGAATTAAAACAAAATTCTAACTCTGCATATGAAAATTGAAAAGGTTGCAATCCTTAAGCATTACTGTTCAGCTACATAGAGTCGTAGTCATTGAGTCATATAGCATTCAAACGAGGCTCCCCCCCGCCACCACCACCATCAGTCAACCCCGACCATGTTCCCACAGTAGTCTCACTTTCCTGTGTTTGGCCCAATTTTGTATCATAGCTGACTTTCAAGAAATATTTATCAGATTTTGCTTTCATAAAAAAAGTTTTCAATCCCTGAGAAAACTGACATGTAAGTAACTGAAAGTAAATATCAAATATTGTAAAATATGGTGAAAAAGTATATCATTACAAATTGGGACTGGATATTAAGAATATTTTGTCAGGTAATCCAAGTGATAGACTTTTAGCGTTTTGTTTCTGCTTACAATTCTTTCCTGCATAGCTCTCCATTATTGTCCATCCGAGTTCCCCTTGAGAAGGTGGTAGCCTTCTTGAATCATTGCAGTCCATTTGGTATAGGTAGACTCACAGTGTCATTAGGAAGAGAATTATAGGATCTTAACCCAGCAACACTGAAGCAGTGGCAATATATTTCCAGGTCATGATTGTGAGTGACTTGAAGGAAAGCTTGCAGGTAGTGGCCCTTCTAGATGCAAGTAGTCATGGATCTGGAAATTTCTTCTAGATAGAAGTGGTTGTGTGTTTGGAAGGTGCTGCTTAAGGAGCCTTGGGTAATTTCTGCAGTGCATCTTTCAGATGGTACACACTGCTGCTACTGTGCTTTGGTGGTGGAGGGACTAAGTGTTTGCATAAGTGGTGCCAGTCAAGTGGATTCTCTCCTGGATGGTGTCAGTTTCTTGTGTGTTTATGGAGCTGTGTTCATTCAGGCAATTTGGGATTACACTCCTGACTTGTGACTTGTATATAGTGGACAGGCTTTGAGGAGACAGGAGATGGGTTACTTGTTGCCGGATTCATAGCCACTGACCTGCTCTTTTAGTTACAGTATTTATATAGCTAGTCCAGTTCATTTTCTGGTCAACAATAACCTCTAGGTTGTTGATAATGATGTTAATGCTGTTGAATGTCAGGGGGGTCACTGTTATATTCTTTCTTGTTGGAGATGGATTTTGCCAGGCATTTACGTAGAGCGAATGCTATTTGCCACTATTCAGCCCAAACCTGGAATTCTGCAGTTCTTGCTGCACTTGGACATGGACTGCTTCAGCATCTGAAGAGTCGTAAATATAGTTGAACATTGATCAATCATCAGCGAACATCCCCATTTTTGTCCTTATGATATAGGAAGGTAATTGATTTTAAAAAAGCTGATAACAGTTTGGGCTGAGGACACTAACCTAAGGAACTCCTGCAGAGATGTCCTGGAGCTGAAAAATAGCCCTCCAACAACCTCAACCATCTTCCTCTGTGCCAGGTATGACGGCAACCAGCAGAGGGTTTTTCGCTTGATTCGCACTGACTATAGCTTTGCTACAGCTCCTTGATGCCATACTTGGTCACATACAGCCTTGATGTCAAGTGCACTCACACTCACCATGTCTTGAATTCAACTGTTATGTGCATGTTTGAACCAATGAGGTCGAACGCTGAGTAGCCCTGCCAGAATCCAAACATTGGGCCAAGTTATTCCTGAGCAAATATTGCTTGATAGCACTGTTGTAGACATCATCCATCACTTTACTGATGACTTCAAGTAAACCAGTTGTAATTAGCCAGATTAGATATGTCTTGCTTTTCGTGTACAGGATATATCTGGGCAATTTTCCACATGTGTGTGTTGGGCCAATATTGTAACTATATTAGAATACCATGGCTAGGAGCATGACAAATTATTTGAGGAGCATTGATGAGTTGCTGCATTGCATCTTGTACATTGAACATACATTTTGTGCTTCTGTGGTGGAGGAAGTGAAGTTGGTGGATGAGTGTCCAGGACTGTCTTTTCCAGGATGGTGTTGAGCTTCACGACTTTTGTTTAAGCTGCGCTCATTCAAACCGGATTGGGTGGAGAGGAGAAAGGTGTTTATAGACATTTTTTCTCAACAAGCAATACAAAGAGCTGGTCAAAACCTACGTGAAGGTATAAAATATTATCATTTTGACAAAGTCCTATAAAAAGGTAGATTTTCATAATGATATGATTTGTTATATGAGCTACACAAGCATTAATATACTTAATTCTAATTAATATACTCATAAACATTCTTTCTATGTTACTATGCTGCTTTATTGCTGTTTTGTTTTTGCTGGCGTCTTTGTATATTCATTCATGGAATGTCGGCAATTGCCCTTAAAGATGGTGGTGAGTTAAAATTAGATCACATTGGAAAATTGTGTAGAGTAGTCTCTTGCGTTGTTTCATGGATACATAATGCAGCAAGACCATGCATCAACTGCATTGAATTCTGAAATGCTGAGATCACTTTGGTGATTTGGTATAAATTCACATTCCATGTTTTTAACGAAAGATGCCAAGTCCACAATTGTTTTGCTGACTTGAGTGTAATAACTGCTCTTATTTGAAGGGTCCGAGGAGTATTTAGTGTTTGTATTTCAGTACAGATTATAAAATGTGCTACAATTATGTACAAGAATTCCTTGTCACAAAAAACATTTTCAGACCCTGTCATCAGCCACTTTTCCTTTGGCCAATCTTACCCCTGACAATCTTGTTATATTATTTTAGGAAGGCCAAGAAAGTTAGCTTTAGTGTCCTTTCTAATATTTATCCCTCAGTTACCATCTCAGAAAAGTTGATCTGGTCAATGACTTTTAGTGGTATCTTTCTTTTCATGAAATAGTTGGTTTTTTTTCATACATAACAAAAAGGACTACACTTCATTAGCTTCACATCACTTTGGGACATCCCGCAATTGTGAGAAAGGCACTATAAAAATGCATCTTCCTCTCTTCTTTAACATGCTGGTACTAAGTTAGTTATTTCTGTAATCTGAATGAATAGAGATGTTATTAGCAGGCTTAATGCTATCACACCAGGCCTCAGGTAAAAGTGATATTAGTTCCGTGTGTACAAGCTTGCAAGTCATGTAGATAAGCTGCCCCTGTCCAAGAATAGGGTGAAGACATTTTAATACCAGTGCATCATTTCTATCGAACCGATCAAATGCTCAACCAAAGTGTCAAGCAGTTAGCCAGCTTTTGGCCAGTGACGATCTGGCTACCTGGAGACCACTAAGTCAGTCACAGTCAGGATTTAGGAGGGTTTCATGCATAGAAATTTCAGACACCATAAAAAATTTACCTCATAAAAGGACACCATTTGGCCCATCATATCCCTGGTTTTGAGACCCTTGATCAATATCAGCCGAAATTTTCAGCACTTCTACTCAAGTCCTTCAAAGAAAACTTGACCACTTCCCGTACAAGACCTTTTCTTGTTGACCGCCAGATTTAATGAATGCATCCTGCCACTTTACCCCAGGAGAACAATGAACCATTAAATTTACGTTCTTCTGGATTAAATAAATGCCTAGAGGCATTTGGACTGAATAGTGACCAATGCATTGCTTATACATTAGCTCCTATTTTTCTGTTTTCCATTAGACAGAGGAAGTTAAGTCTCCTGCTAAAGTGTTCTGAACTTTTCTGTAGTGTGACTGTTTTTGACTGCTGTAACCAATACAATCAGGTTCATTTTGTCTCATTGCTTTTCACACAAAATGATTTAATAAACTAGAGAACTCTTTGACCTATGATGTGGTTTTGCTTGTAAGACAATAACTAACAGAAATGTTCTCTTGAGCTAATAGTTGGATTTAGCTAATATTGAGTGTTGCTTAAAGTTTGACCCCAATGCCACATAGCAACAATTTGCAAAACTCTGCTTTAAATACACCTGAATTATCCAACTATATATTTTTAAATAATGATATAACATAGAAATATTTTGTAGAGAATATCACAGTGATTATTTTCCCATCTCCATTTCTTGGCTGGAAGGTCCAATTTTGTGCTTCTTTAGATGTATTTTCCCCCCATCTTTGTTAGACTTTTATAGAATCTTAATATACTATAGGCCTTTCAACTCATCTGTTCCATGTTGATGTTAATCATCCACAACAGAATTTGTCCTAACCGCAGGACCTTCTCTGACATCATGTTTCAAATTACCTTTTCTTTCAACCACCATTTAAGTCATTCTTAAAATTGATGTGGGCTGTGGTAGTATATTTCACATCCTCAGAAAGCATTTCTCCTGTTGTCATTTTAAAGTTTCTTATATTTAATCTTTTATCAATGCCCCCATGTTCAGTACACCTCAATGACTAGAAACAATCTGTCCATTCTGTCTAAAGTCATCTCGTCTGAAATATCTTTATCAGAACCCACTGGCTCCCATAGATACCTTGATTGTGCATCCTTTGTCCTTGCTTCCTGTAAGGATTCTGCCTTTTATCCCATTCCTCCAATAAAATCTAACCCATTTAGGCAATGCTGCAATCCAAATCAGTGCCTCCTTCTTCTATCCTTAACCACGAATTTCCCTATCCCATGTTTGATGGGGTCTTCAACTGTGTCCTGATTCCTGCACTACTACGCTCTCAAACCTTCCCTGCTTTGCTAGGACAATACAGAGTTCCCCTTCTCCTTTTGACACCTGACTAGCCTCAATATTCAACCGATCGGCTTCATATCTACTCTTCAGTCACCCTCATCTTTCCCTCACCTTTCTACAAAACATACCCATACAAGTACAGGAAATGCAATATCACCCTTTTCAGTGCTTCATTCCTAAGAGCCAGAGCCCCAAACATGCCTTCTAGATGTAGCATTCACTTATTTGTATTCTCCTGTATTTTTGGTACACACAATGTTGCTATGGTGAACTTGCATCTGTCTCTGAGCATGATCCTAAACTTCCGATGGCTTGTTTTAATTCCCCATCCCCGTTCTGCTCTGCCCTTGGTATCCTAAACTGGTTTAATGAAGCTCAGTGAAAGCTTAAGGAATAGCACTTCATCTTTTGTTCAGGCATTTTATGGTGTTCTATAAAGACATTTAATTAACAATAATGACTACAGAATGTGCTGGAGAAACTCAGTAGATTTGGAAGCATCTATGGAGACAGAAACAGAGCTAATGTTTCACTTCTGATATGACTTCTTCTGACTTGAAGTTAATTGTTTTTCTCTCTCCACAGATGCTTCCAGACCTGCTGAGTTTCTCCAGCATTTTCTATTTTTTTTAAATTTCAGGTTTCTAGCATCTGCCGAATTTTTCTTTGTAATTGAATTCAACATTATACAATGACATTTTGGAAGCAGCACAGTAAGGAAAAATTGTAATTGTTTTAATATATGGAATATATTTGAAATGTTTGAAAGTAACTTTTAAGAGTGGGCCTTAACTGTAAAGCAAACATTGGAATTACCTTTGGTCATAAGAAATATTGATCAATATGATCTGGTAACCCATGACTTGGAAACAGTACCAACAAGAAGGAAATGCAGGATGATGGTAACTGACCAGTAGGCGTAGAAGCTACTACAGTAGAGAGAAAAGGAAGGCTTATAGATAGAGGAGCTGGAGGGTAAAGAGATAAATGCAGACACAAAGAGAAGCACACTGAATTCTTGTGAGGAAAAGAAATAGGTGATTGTCAAGAAGAGTTCAATTTTGTAGAAAGGGAGACATGAGCTCCTGGATCCAATTTTTGAGTTGGTTGAAAAGGTCTAAAATCTGGAAAACAGTGTGAATAGCATGAAGATACTAAAGAGTTGGTGCTCCTCCATCAGTGGTCTGCCAGCTATGAACCAGTTTGCTATTGGTTGGTTGGAATGGAAGTCTGGAAAGCTACGTCATCAGGACTTCCATAAAGGAAGAGAAGGTTTGTAGAAGAATAACTGTTGGTTGTAATTACTTCCATAAATCTAGAAGGTGAAAGCTGTTGTCAGACAAGGCATCTGATCTACCCTGCTTGAATAAAGAACAGTACATTGTGGAACTTCGTAGCTAACCATTGTGCACGTTTTTGTGGGGAGTCATGGAAGACGTGAATGGTTGTGGTTGTTGTAGTTTTGGATTTTTACAGTGAGATATATCTTTTCTCCCCTCTCTAATTAATTTCCAGCAGTGGCAGAGTGAGACCTTTAAATGAACATTACATTCCATTTAAATGGCCTCATTTGGCCCACAAGTAGGTGCTTATCTGGACACCACCTCTGTAACTGGTAATATTGCAATGGTAACTGTAACATGTTGGACAGGCAGGAGATGGGCCATAGCTGGATTTAATAAGAGCACCACCTCCTACCAACGTCATTCTTGCTTAAGATCTGTGAAGCCTTTAACTTTCTCTAATTCCAAAACCATAAATTCTCCCTGCACAAACGTTGCCTTACCTGTTGAGTATTCCCAGTTCTAATAAAACAGTTTCAAAGTATCAAGTTTGTCTTCATTATATTCGTTCAAACCAGGCAGCATCCTCATGTATCAGAGATAATGGGAACTGCAGATGCTGGAGAATCCAAGATAACAAAATGTGGAGCTGGATGAACACAGCAGGCCAAGCAGCATCTCAGGAGCACAAAAGCTGACGTTTCGGGCCTAGACCCTTCATCACCTCTCTGATGCAGGGCCTAGGCCCGAAACGTGTACCTCGGTGGTGTTTCACATTTGTGTCAATAATGCTGGTATGATGGAAGTTCTGAGGAAAGATTACCATACCCGAAACATTAACTCTGACTTTTACTTCACAGATGCTGCCAAACCTGCTGAGCTTTCTAGCAATTCTGTTTTTGTTTCTGATTTACACCATCAAAAAGTTCTTTCAGTTTTTACATTGTTTCCCAAGTTGATTATCTCCAACTGTGTTAGAATACAACAGTTAGAATTAAAAACAAGAGCAGAAATTAAAGAAGCATAAAAGGAAAAGAAAATATTCAGATCACCCTCACCGCCATCGCCAAGAGCCTTGAGCCAGATTCACCAACGCTGCCAAATGCTGGCCCCACCAATGCTGCAGTGCCGCCACCACTGCCTCGAGTCCTGCACCTTGCTGCTGCCTGCGATGGACCCACCAACATTAAAGTCATCATTCTCCAAGCCATCGCTTGCTGCTGGACCCACCTCATCAACACTGCCGCCGCCATCTTGGAATCAATTGAAATATCAGAGTTCAAAACCTTCCTTAACAAATACAGGAGCATAACCCTTTAAACCAGTGCTGACATCAGAGCCTTTGTCAATTGCAGTGCTACCACCACTGCCTTGAGTCCTGTGCTAGGCCCACCAATGCCAAAGTCGCCACGCTCCGGCGCCATCTCTTACCACTGGGCCCACACTTGCTGCCATCACAGATATTGCTGGTTCCGTTGCAGCCGAGCTCCCCAAGGGCAAAAGGTAAGAGAGAATTTTAGAGAAAAGTTGAAAAAGAAGAAGAAAAAGAGAAATGGATGGAAGAATGCAGCAGACAAGCTGGAGCCCAAATGCTGCTATTCAGCACCGCCTTGTCATCCCTGTGTTAAGGAAGAAATGTAAGACAGACTTTACTACAAAGGTCAGTGCTTGGGCCTCGGCAATTTTGAATCTACACTAAGTCTTAGATACATTACTCTGTGTCTCTTCATCTCATCTTGCTGATGTTACAAAGCTAAGTGGAAAGGTTAGCTGTGAAGAGGACACAGGCTACAAAGAGATGAAGACAGGTTAAGTGAGTGAACAAAATGTTGGAAATGGAGGATAAGTGGGGAAATACAATTATTCACATTGGTTAGAAGAATAGAAGTGTAGAATATTTTTTCAAAAGAATTGAAACTTGTAAGATTTGAAATTCAAAGTGCACAAGGTACGCAGAATGTAAGCATGTAGGTATGGTAAACAATTAGAAAGCCAAATGGCTGTTGGCCTTTATTACAATGTAATTAAAGTATAGAAATAAAGATATCCTTGTTAAAACTGTATGGGATTTTGTTGAGGCCATATCTGGATCACTGTGTGCAGTTTGGTCATTGAGCCATTGAATCCTACAACACGGAGACAGGCCCATTGACCCAAACTGATCCACGCCGACCAAAATGTCCATCCATGCTAACACCATTTCCCTACAGTTGGCCATATCCTTCTAAAGTTTTTCCATCCATGTATTTGACCAATTGCCTTTTAAATGTTGTTAATGTATCCTCCTCAACCACTTCTGCTGGCAGCTTATTCCACATATGTACCACCCTCTGTGTAAAAGAAGTTGCCCCTCAGGCTCCCATGTATTCTTTCCCCTCTTATCTTAAACTGATGCCCTCTAGTCTTAGATTCCCCAACTCTGGGAAAAAGACTGACTGCATTCACCCTATCCATGCCTCTCATGATCATATACACTTCTATAAGATTTCCCATCAGTCTCCTATGCTCTGAAGAAAAAAGTCCTAGCTTGTCCAATCTCTCCCTACAAATCCAATTCTTGAGACCTGACAACATTCTTGTAAATGTCCTCTGCACACTTTCCAGTTTAATAACATCCTTCCTATTAGCAAAGTGACAAAAACTGACACAATAATTCGAGTGCGGCCTCACCAACATGCTGTACAACTGCAACATAGCTTCCCAACTTAGTACCCTGACTGATGAAAGCCAGTGTGCCAAAAGCCTTCTTCACTGCCCTATCTATCTGTGACTCCTGAATCCAAGGTCCCTCTGTTCCACTATACTCCTTAAGGCCATCACCATGAAATTCCTACCTTGATTTGACTTTCGAAAATGCAACACCTCACACTTATCTATGTTAAATTCTATTCACTATTTCATGGCCCATTTCCCCAGCTGATCAAGGTCCTGCTCCAATTTCTGATAAATTTCCTCACTGTCCACGCTACCGCCTATTTTAGTGTCATCAGCAAACTTACTAATCATGCTTTATGCATCCTCATCTAAATCATTGATAGGAAAAGGTATGCTTAAATTAGACTAGGTAATACAAAACTTCACTAAATTAGTTACAAGAATGATGGGGCTTTATACTGAGGACACACTGAGCAAATTGGGTCTATATTCTCTTAAATTTAGTATAATAACAGGTAATCTTATTGACGCACACAAGATTCTGAAGGGGATTGATGGGATAGATGCTGAGAGATTATTTACATTGGTCACAGATTCTAAAACATTGGGGTACAGCCTCAAAGTAATGGGTCAATTACTTAGAACTGAAATTTGGAGAAATTACTTCATTCAAAAGGCTTGGAATCCTTTACCTCTGAGGGTTCCATCATTGAATATATGTAAGACTGGAAGGGACAGAGGTTTGGTCTCTAAGAGAGTCAAAGGATATGGGGAGATAATGTCTGCTGAACCTAAACTTAGACGTGCATGACAGAATTAAAATATTTACATAAAGAAACTTGAAAGTATTGTGAACTGAGGCAGAAGAATGTTAAACCTCAAACGAACATCGAATGGTTGGTGGAATGGGCAGATAAGTAACATTTAATACAAAGTATGAAGTAAGGCATTTTGGTGGCAATAATGGGGACAGTCAAAATAAAACAAAGGATGCAATTCTAAAGGCAAGTAAAATAAAATAAACACACCCTAAGTATGTCTGCACAAATCACTGAAGGGGTCAAGACAGAGTGAGAGAACAGTTTAAAAAATAATTTGGAGTATTGGGATTTATAAGTAGAGACATAAGAGTACAAAGTCAAGGAAGTTATGATAAACTTGTATAAAACATTGGTTCAGCCTCACTTGAAAAAATATGTCCAGTTTTGGTCATTACATTTTTCCCTATTAAGATATGGAAAAAGATGAAAGCAGGTTCCAAAATGACACTTGAGAATGGTTTCTAGAATTAGATACTTAGTTACCTAGATTGGAGAAGCTATAACACTGGATTCTACCTGAAATTGCAGAATGTTGCCCAGGTATATCCTGTGTACAACAAATGGACAAATCAAACCTGGCCAATTAGGTTTACTCTCGATCATCAATAAAGTGATGGAAAGGGTTGTGAACAGTGTTATAAAGTGACAACTGCATAGGAACAACTTGCTCACTGATGCTCATTTTTGGGTTCTGCCAAGGCCACCTGGCTCAGGGCCTTGGTCCAAATATGAATAAAAGAAGGGAACTCTTGAGGTGAGATGAAAAAGACTGCCCTTGACATCAAGGCAGCATTTGACAAAGTATGTGGATAGATTCTCCACTGATTGCTGTCATTTATGGCACAATGGAAGACACTTAGGGTCATTGGAGGTCAATCAGTTCACCTCCAGGACACCTCTGGTAGGAGTTCCTCAGGATGTTGATAGTAGTGCCTAGATCCAACCATCTTCAGCTAC
Source organism: Stegostoma tigrinum (assembly GCF_030684315.1). Classification (NCBI taxonomy): domain Eukaryota; kingdom Metazoa; phylum Chordata; class Chondrichthyes; order Orectolobiformes; family Stegostomatidae; genus Stegostoma; species Stegostoma tigrinum. The sequence goes on from NC_081359.1 coordinate 80,990,303, forward strand.
TTCATCAATGATTTTCCCTCCATCATAAGGTCAGAAGAAGGGATGTTCACTAATGATTACACAACTGTCAGCACCATTCATGACTCCTCAGATATTGAAGCAGCCAGTTTTCATATGCAACAAGATCTGAACAACATCTAGGGTGGAACTGATAAACTGCAAGTAACATTCTTGCTAAACAAATGCCAGGCAACAATCATCTCCACCAAGAAAGATCTAACCACTGACGATTGATATTCAATAGTACTACCACCGTTTGATCACCTATTGTCAACATCCCAAGGGATTGCCATTGACCAGAAACTGAACTGGACCAGCCATATAAATATTGTGGCTGCAAGAGCAGGTCAGAAGTTGGGAGTTCTGTGGTAAATAATTCACCGTCTGTCACCCCAAAGCCTATCCATTATCGATAAGGTACATGTGTGATACCTTTCCACTTGCCCAGATGAGTGCTGCCCCAACAAATCTCAGGACCATCAACACCAACCAGGACAAACCTTGATTGTTTGGCACTTTATGCCGCACCTTCAACATTCAGTCCCTTCACCTCCAAAGCAGAGTAGCAGGTGTATATACCCATTTGCAAGATGCACTGTAGAAAGTCACGAAAGCTTCTTCAACAGCACCTTCCAAACCAACAACTTCAGTTGTGAAGAAGGTCAGCTCTGTCACCTGCAAGCCCCCCTCCAAGACACATGCAATCCTGACTTGGAACAAATACCACTGCCTTCTGTCACAGACACTGGGTTAAAATTCTGGAATTCCCTTCCTCTCAGCACTGTGGATGCCCCTACACCCCCAAGACTGCAGCAGTTTAGGCTGGCAGCACAGCAGCATCGTTTACAGGGCAGTAAAGGAAGGTAATTAAATGCTGGATTTGCTAACACCACCTACGCCCTATCAACAAATATTTTAATTTTAAAATAAAGATGGACTGTAACTTGTGGAGCAGAGAGGTATTAGAACGGAAGGCTGAAAAGAGGTTTTGAAAGCCATGAGAGTTTGGAAAGAGTAGATAGGGAGAAACTGATTCTATTTGTGGAAATAATGACAACTGGAGGACCCAGATTAAAAGTGATTAGTAAAACAAGCAATGTCCTTTCTACGCAGTGAGTGGTCATCATCTAGATGGAGCACATTACTGACAGTGTGTCAGATGCAGATTCGGTCATGGCTTTCAAATGAGAACTGGATCATTTTGAGTTGACGACTTAAGACTGAGTTGAAGAGAAATTTCATCATTCAAAAGGGTGTGAATCTTGGATTGCTGTATTCTGGAGAGCTACTCAGGCTCATCATTGAGCATATTGAACAAAGAACAGGACAGTGCAGGTTGAAGCACTTCAGCCTACCAAGACTGTGCAGACAGCTGACATCGTTCTAAACTAAAAGCCGTTTGCCTCTCCAAAGTCTCTGTCATGAAGATCAATCATATCATACTCATGTATGTTTTGTACTGTGATCACTGCATTACTGCTTCAAAACAGAAACTTTAACATAATTCCCATTCTGTATTTCACATGCATTGAGTCCAACCAGGCAGAGAGAAATCATCAGACTGGAAAAATTGACTGCTTTGTTTCCACAGATGTTGCCAGACTAGCTGAGTTTCACCAGCAATTTGTTTTTGTTTCAGGTCTCCAGCATCCACAGTTCTTTGTTTTGATTTCTTTCCGGTATAATAAAGCAGACTTGGGAAGTGAAATCCTAATTCTTTTGCCCTTTGGTACTCAGTTAAATGCTAGATTTAACATCCGAGATATTGTGGAATTTTACAAAAGACTATAATGTGTAGGCCCCTATTAACTGATCTGAATTTGAAAAAATATAGATCATTCCTGTAATACTTACTTCCCAATAAAAGCAAAGTTTCTGAAAAATGAAGCTATAGCAGACAAAGATAGTTCTTCATAATTCAACTTGAAACCAATAACTAACAGTTCCTGTGTTTGTCTTCATCTGCACCATCCGGATTTCACATTGATCATGTTTTCATTTTGGACTTAAAAAGAAACAATTAATCTTTTGCTCACATCTCTACAGCTTCTTCTTCTTTCAGATATCATGTTTAATCAGTTGGTAATTTCTTTCTGTTCAGCTGTTATGTACATGGGTTTTGCTTTTGTCTGGATCGTTGTTCACTTAAATCTCAGGATTTTGTTTCTAATTTAATTTTGAAAATGTGTTGTCTTTCTGTATTCTGCTGACAATGTTGAAATTTTTAGAGATCAGGTAAGTCATTCTCAACTTGAAGTATGGATGTGCTGTTTGATCAAATTGCAAACAAATCTGGAAAACACTATATTAATGTATTCATTGTAAGACGAAGAAATAATGTTCCCAATTCACAGCATATAATACATACTTTGTCAACCAGTTAAGACAAATTAACTTAATAGTTGATTGTTTTGACTCGTCTGTATTAGCTGTTTCTTCCACACAGATTATCACTAAGATATCTATTTATAGCCCATGGTTAGTACTGTAGCTCAGCAATTTTTTGATTCACAGAGATCCTAAGGCCTATACTCTCACAATGGCAGATGGTGGAATTTAGAGTCTAATGATGACCATGCAACGGTTGTCAAATAAAACCCATCTGGTTCACAAATATCCTTCAGGAAAGGAAAGTTGCCATCCTTCTCTGGTCTGGCTGAGGTGTGACTCCAGACTGACAGCACAATGTAGTTGGCTCTTAACCGCCTCTGGACAATTAAGGATGGGAAATAAATATAGGCCTAGCCAGTGCACCCATGTCGCATGAATGAGTTTTTAGAAAGTTGGTTTGCAAAACATTAGGCCCTCTACTCCTCAGCCATTCATGACCTCACCCCCCACACCATGGTCCCTTTTATCACCTCTAAATTTCTTGCCAACCCATGCCAATCTATCCTCCTAGGTATTACCCTTTTCCCTGATGGCCATATCATTTTGTACAGACAAATATCAGGACTCATGCTGAGACAAAATAAAGCAAGGCCAATCCATAATTGTCTTTGAGAATGTGTTGGTGACTTACTCAAACTGCTGCAGTACCTTTAGTGTAGGTAGACTGATAATGCTGTTAGGGAGAGAGTTCCAGGGTTTTGACACAGTGACACTATAGGAATGATGATATATTTCCGAGTCACGATGGTGAGTGGCTTGGAGGGAAACTTGCAGGTGGAGTTGTTCCCATATATTTTTTGCCTTTATCGTTCTAGGTGACAGTGATCATGGGTCTGCTTAAATCTCAAGTATTTTATCCCTTATAATAACAAACATTCATATTCAAAGTCCCACATCAAAGTCACCTGATTCATTAATAACCACTTCATAATGTCAATAAAACTGTGAACCTATAGATTCTTCCCCAACTGTGATAATGATAAAGTGTGGAAGCACTCAAGTGGCAATAATGCTATAATTCTATCACTTTAGCGTTATATCAATACACAACTATTAGGATGGGAAGCATAAATGCATTTCTTTTCAGCTCACAGGCTTAGGCAGGCATTTTTTAAAAAAAGTTAAACAACAGCTTGGTAATTCCACAGACCTGCTAGACCCAAAGAAATACAAACCAGGTTTATGCAGGTTATTCTCATAGTTTAATCCATTAACACTAGCATTTATTCCAATGATTGTGCACTGTGCTGCTGCAAAGACTTTCCTGAGATTTGCTGCCAAACTCTTAATGGGAATTTCAGCTGTGTGTTCTCCTCATCGGTCTACACAACCGAAGCATCAATCCTCACCTTCTTAAGCTAAACCATAGACAAAATAACTGACTATTGTACATGTGCTTTAGTTTTTGTAATCTTTTCAAGAGGGTGCGTTTACTCCTCCATTTTATAACTATTTAATTAAGATAATTTTCAGAGGTGCAACACAATATCCTGGAAAGACTTGACCCTGTACTTTTGCCATTAGTGAATGTGATCTTCTACATCAAACTTCTGATAATGAGTCAAGCACTGAAGATTTATGGAACTTGTGTGCCATTAAATGCTGACAGTGGAAAGAACTGGACAAGATTGAAGTTTCCTCTGTGCTATTATTTCATCTACACTAATAGGTCAAAATCATAGGCCATTAGTTTCTTGGGACAGTATCAGGTTGGCAACATGACCATGTGAGTAGCAGTATGACTGGATGTCAGTTAATGGATTGCAGCCAGGTTTGATGTCCAACAAGAAGAAGCAGTCAGGAGAAACGAGCAGAAGCCCAATTGAGGGCGTAATATTTAGAGGGACACTGGAAGCACAGACAATAGTAAAACTGCATTTGCTCAGCAAAGCTTCAGAAGCTGGAGGAGGAGGAAAATAGATATGAGGAGAGGAGGCAGACCTATGATATACAGTAAAGCACCTTTTTTAATTCTTTCATAATATGAGGGTGGCATTGAAGAGGCCAGTATTTAAATGCCCATATAAAAGCAAAATATTGCAAATGCTAGAAATCTGAAATAAAAACAGAAACCACAAGAGAAACTCAGTAAGTCTGGAAGCTGATCTAAAGAAAAATTATATTGAAACGTTAATTCTGTTTGTCTACTAACCGATGGTGCCAGATCTATTGAGTTTCTCCAACACTTTTTGTTTAAATTTTCCCATCCCTAACTGCCCCTGACAGTGTGATGACAACCTGCCTCCTTGAACTGCTGCAATCCTTGAGGTGTAGATCACACTGCAAACTCGGTGTTGCTGACAAGTTATTGCAAGGCAACTGTTGGCGATCCTTTCCATTCCGTTGCTGAAGATCAAGGGTAGACTGATGGAATGGTTATTGGCTGGGCTAGATCTATCCCACTTTTTGTGGCAGGACACACTTTTGCTGTTTTCCAGATTATTAGATAGATACCATTGTTGTAGCTGTTCTGGAACAGTTTGGCTAGGGGATCGTTAGTTTTGGAATAGTTACATTTCTGTTTTCAGCCTATGCCCATTTTTCTTCCTGGTCATTGAAAGAGGTTTCTTATTAAGGGAGATAGTTAGGGTTTTCAAGCTGCTTGCTTCTGAGAACCCCCTGAGTGTTATGAAAATTCTACTGACCCATCACTATCATTAAGTATTTTATCTGTATGAAAATTGTATTCATTTATTCTTATTCTACTTATTTTTACAATAATTCCCTGAAGATCTCGCGATATCTTCACCAAAGATGTGGAAAAAAGTTGGAAATGATTAGCATGTTCAAACTCCAGAGGTGTAATGTTAATGACTGTCAACAGTTTTGCTGTCATTAAGCTTGTACAGTCCAGCCTGATATGTTTATAATGAATGCATGAGCATTTTTCCAAATGTAGGACATATTTCTTCTTCGATCTTCATGACTCAGGATGCTTTGGTAACCAAGATAACATTACAAATAATGTATAATCTTTGTGTGTACAATGACTTAGCGACTTTGTGATTTAAAATGCTTATAGTTTTACATTATTAAATTTGCATGTTACATACTGGAAAATGGTTAACTGTATTTTTGATACAGTATCCCACGACTCCAAAGATTATTGAGCTGCTACAATCCAAAAGAACCAGTTTTCCTTGGGGAACGTTATGGCTATGGACTCGGTACTGGTGGATACAGTTACATTACAGGAGGCGGAGGGTAAGTTAATTTCAGCAAAGGTGTGTGAAGACAGAATAGAAATGAAAAAGAAAAACTTTAGGCCCCAGGTGGACAAAGACCACATTAAGGTTGCAATACCAGGGTTCGATTACTTAATACATTTTAGCCAACAGCAGCAAGGTTTGTGGCTCATGTCAGCTTTGCTATCAAAAGTGAGCAGCAAACAATTTCCTGCTTCTGGGGCTACTTCTTAATTAAAATAGAATTCGTGCCACATGTTTGTAAAAGAAAAGTTCTAAAATATGTCTAACAAATAGTTTCCTTGTATAAGATAATGAAACCAAAAAGCAGGTTTATCTCACAAACACTTTTTCACAATGATGTGGCCCTCAGTTTAAAGTGTTACCTGGCCACCCACAGTTTTTGGCAAGCAGATACAAAAGACGTCTGACCATGCCAGAGACAAGTATCTGAACCTCTATGTACACAAAACATCAACACCTACTTGAGTTTTTCAGGAAACACCAATCCCCACTTCCCCCACTTCCTCCCATCGAAAAGCTAAGTTAGGAACAAAAACAGGAGTTGCTAGAAAAGCTCAGCAACTGTGAAGGAAAGTTCAGAGTTAATATTTCAAGACCAGTGATCCTCCCTCAGATATGTATCTGAAGTTGAAGTATTCATCCCATTCCTGGTACATTGGCACCAAACTCATCCATGGCAGGTTGAGAATTTGAATTAAGATTTAAAAAATTTAGAGATAAAGTTCTGGTATGGGTGAAAGTAACCAACTAGAGGGCATAATTTTAAGGTGAGAGGAGAAAGATTTAAAGGAGATTTAATAGCAGCTTTTTCACGCAGATGGTGGTTCATATGCAGAATGAACTGCTGGAGGAATTGATAGATGGAGGTATAATTACAACATTTAAAAGACATTTGGACTGGTACATGAATAGGAAGTGTTTAGAGGGATATGGGCATAATGCAAGCAAATGATACTAGTTTAGTTTGGGAAACCTAATTGGCATGGACTGTATGACTGCAAGGAAATCTACCATCCTTCTAGATCAAGCCTCTATGTAATTCAAGTCCTGCACCAATGTGGTTGACTCTTAACTGGCCTTTGAAGGACCCTACAAGACATTCAGTTTTATCATAAGAACATAAAAGTGGGAACAGGAGTAGATCATTTTATCTGCTTTTGCTTTCAGTAAGATAAAGATTCATCTTTGACCTCAACACAATCTTTTCATACCATTCCCTGGGGAATCTAAGGTCTTGAATATCAGGTGATCTTCCATGACATTGTGTGGTTAAGAATTTCAAACATTCACAATGCTGTGAGGTTTCTCCTCACTTAAGTCCTAAATGGCCAACTCTATATGTCAAGGTTGAGGTTTACTAGGACTGTGCAATAAATTGCCAGTTGTGCCAGTCCATTGACTGAGAAACAAAAAATTCATAATGATCTCCCTGATTGATATTACTCTTGTTCTCCTTTAGCTCCTCACTCAGAGCCACGCTAATCCCGTGATCCCTCAGCTCGAGACTGTCCAGCTCCAGATTCTCACCTCCAGGCTCCTGAGCACCCGACCAACCAGATGCAGATTCCAGAGGCTGCTGCTAGGCATTGATAAATATTCTACACCTTCTTGCTAAAGGTCCAGGCTGATGCAAAGTCATTATTTATTTGTAGGCTACTGCTAACTCTGCTTTCACTCAATTTACCTGCTTAGCTCCTCCCACAGCACTACATCTATGCAAATAAGGCCCAAGACCTACTATCCAGGACTACTTATGACCCACCATTCATCTACATAACAAACCAATGGAATAAAAGGGAGAGTTACAGCATGAGTATGAAGTCAGCTGACTATTGGAAAGGCAGAAAATGATGAATGATTGTTTTTCAGACTGGAAATGCAGTGGAGTTTCCTGCATGTCATACTAAAAACGTTTCTTTTTAAAATTCATTTAGTTGAAATAGAGTTGGGTATGAAGGGCACAAATTTTCAGACAGTGCAAAACATGAATGTATTGTGCGGTTGATAGAGATAGACTTCAAAAGGATATAGGCAGGCTGGTGGAACGGATGGACACATGGCAGATGAAATTTAATGCAGATAAATCTGAAATAATCATTGTGTTAAGAAAATAAAAAATGCAATTCTAAAAGGACTTAAGGAGCAGAGGGGGAGATGTATTTGCATAAATTACTGAAGGTGTTATGGCAGGTTGAGGAATCAGCCAGAGGCATATTATACCCTAGGCGTTATAGATGGACGCATCGAGTATAAAAAGCAATGAATGTATAGTAAACCTTATATAAAATATTGATTTGGTTTCAACTAAAGTACGGTATCCAATTCGGAGTACTCCAGAAAAAATGTGAAGGCACCCGGGAAGGATTTATGAGAATGGTTCCTGAGAGGTGAAACCTTATTCATGAGGATAGATTGATGAATTTGGGCCTGTTCTTCTCATTTAAGGTAAATGTTGAAATGAGATTTAATAGAGGTGTTCAAGATTGTAAAGGGCCCAGACAAAGTAGATGAGGTGAAGTTGTTGATGAAAAATTAAGTACCAGGGACTGGAGACTTGAATAGCAAAAGAACCAAGGGTGAAATGAAGAAAAACTTTTACACGCAACATATGATTAGGATCTGACTGGTTGCCTGAGAATGTGGGAGAAGAAAATAGAATCATGGCTTTTGAAATAATTAGATAGTTATCTGAAGAGAAAAGAAATGTACAGGTGTGCCAGGAAATGGCAGGCGAGTTGCACTAACTGTGTTATTCTTGCAGACAGCTGACATAGACGCAACAGCCTAAATGACCTTATTCTGCACTGTCATTCTAAGCTGTTGTTGAATCAAATTCCACTACTTTTGACATGCAAATATTTTTATTCAATCATTTCATAACCTGCCTCTTCCAATCAGATTATATTCAGCCAAATAGCCTTCTGAATTTTGCCAGTTTCTTTTCCTTCGTGCCTATTTTTTTCACCTTGTGCTAATGATCAAGCTCAATTCCTTTAGACCCATTAAATGCCGTAGGATAATGTTTGCAAAGCTCATGAGCATTACGTACTGAGGCTAACTGCCAAATCAGGCAAACTGAGGGGAGGTAATGGCCTAGCGGTATTATCGCTGGACTGTTAATCCAGAGACCCAGATAATGTTTTGGGCGGGGGATCTGGGTTCGAATCCCGTCACGGCAGATGGTTGAATTTGAATTCAATAAATATCTAGAATTAACAATGTAATGATAACCGTGAATCCATTGTCGATTGTCTGGAAAAACCCATCTGGTGCACTAATGTCCTTCAGGAAGGAAACTGCCGTCTTTACCTGGTCTGGCCTACATGTGACTTCAGACCTACAGCAATGTGGTTAACTCTTAACTGCTTTCTCGGCAGTCGGTGGGGCAATAAATGCTGGTCCAGCCAGCAATGCCCTCATCCCATGAATGAATTTTTTAAAAAATTACGGCATCATATAATGCCTGCCTTGGAAACCAGCAAAGGCTGATCCACATGCAGTAAGTTAAGAATTCAAGAACAGCACTGACGTGATTACAAGTACTTTACAAAGGCGTACACTATGGGCTGGAACCACTGCTGGGTCTGCACTAACTAGAAGGCGATGCAATGGAAGAATGCGGCCATCCTAAGTGGGCTGTGAGGCTGATCGGCTAGGCCTTGAAGGAGAGTGCAGTCCAAACTGAAGGCATTGTCTCCCTAGCTTCTTCCAATTTTCCAGCAGTCAGGCCTCTGTTGTTTGGGGTAAATTCATCTCTTGGATTACCTGTAGCTTTTGCTGAAAATGGTAACCAGTGAGGGCCTCTAAGCTTTTCTGGAAAGCGGCCCCTGTCTATTAAGCAGGGAGGCTGTCTCCATTCTGCCTGCAGGGCCTTCAAGGGGAACTCGAAAATGCCAGCCACAAGTACCAAAGGGTTGAATCTACTTGCAATTATTGGCTACGCCTACTAGCTCAGAAGTGAGGAGTGAGCCTCCTCGGCTCCACTACCTCTGGAAGCTATAAGCGAATTTCACTCAGCTTCTGCACCCGTAATTGATGATATCCTGCCTCCAAGTGCTCTACCAATCTGATAGCTGGTAGCTCTCTAGTCCTAGCAGAAGGACTGGTTAGTTATCAAATTTGAAGAGGAGAGAGCCTAGTCATATTATTAGCAGACTGTTAATCCAAAGACCCAGGTAATGTTCTGGAGACCCAGGTTCAGATCCCACGATGGGATTAAATTCAATAAAATTCTGGAATTAAGCATCTAATGATGACCCTAATCTATGGTTGATTGTTGGAAAATCCCACCTAGTTCACTAATGTTTTCTAAGGATGGAAACTGCCTGGCATGTGACTCCAGACCCACAGCAATGTAATTTACACTTACCGACCAACTGAACAATCAGGGATGGGCAAAAATGCTTGCTTATCCGGTGAAGCCCTCATCTCATGAATGAATAATAAAAAAAAGTAATTGTTTAAATATGACAGATAGGCTGCTGTGGAGTGTGTGAAATTCATCTGGTCCTTAGAAGATGAACACACACCTTGAAATTTGGAGCTGGTTTTAATTTCCAAATATGTGTAAGTCATTGAAGAAGCAAACATCATGACATTCTTCACAATCTCCACCCCTGGCTGCAGTACAAGAAGAAATGTAACGATCTCACCAGGGCTGTCATGGTAAGATTCATCTACAAACCTCTTGACCTTGATCATTTACTTAAGCTTCAATCCTTCCCCTCCCATATGTCCCATAGTTTATCACAGTTATTGTAGGACATTTCACTAGATATCACCTACTTGCACTCAGAATTTCAGTAGTCATTATCCTCCTGGTAACCACCTGCCCCCAGCTGCACTTCAGCTCTTTCTCTCTGCATGACTACTAGGGCACACTGCTTTTTGGTTGTCAGCACTCTTTAACAACACATGTTATTCTTCTATTAAAAGTAACAATAAATAAATAACTGACATTAAACAACAATCACAACAGGGAGCAGTTCATCATAAGCTGGAAAAAGATATTCGAACTATTTGAACTTCTGAGGCTATAGTGAAGCAATGGGAAGTGATTCTCTTGCTGTGCCTAAAATCACATTACTGGGTGTGGAACCAAATAGGGAGGCTCCATTGAACTGAACAGTAGAATAAGGTCACCTGTGTTGAAAAGTACAGAAAGATGCATGAAATGTTTGGTGCTCATTATGAAGAAAAACTTTCAACCAACTCAAGTATGGCTTTCAAGCTTTCAGTGAGTTTTTAAAAATAATTTCTTTAATTGTTCACTTTGAGTGTAAAGCGCAATACTGGTTATATAAGTGTCTATGTAATTGATGACTGCACTTATTCCCTCATGTGCTTTCCACTGGATAACAGCATGACACTCATTGGGCTTTCAAATATGTGTCGACTTCAATTCCTATCAGTTTTCATTTGAACAGACATGGTTTGGAAACAGACCACAACAATAGACCAAGGACATCAAATCTCCATTTCTCTATTTTCACTCACAAGGAGAATTTCATGCAATTGATGAGGCTTTGGCAATGACAGTCTGAATTTTATCACACAGGTGCACATTTTATGATCCAATAGAGAATCAGAGCTGGGGGTTCATGTCAGGAAACTGGTGCAATCAGCTGAATTCTGCATTTAACTGCAGCATCTTAAGCTATGTTCAAGCTATCAAATTCAACATATTAGTCAGTCATACCAGTGGTATGAACATGGCTGTCATAATTTAACTATGGATCCGTTGTTTTCTGACCTTCATGAAAGCAAGACAAGAACACAGTGCCAATTAAAGGGATTAAAGATATGATCAGGAAATATGCTGCTCAATGTTGAAACTTCACATCTGTGGCTCAGGAAGTGAGATGGGCATCAGATGGTGACATTTGCAACCTCTAGAGTTAAAGCCTGCTGGCCAAGTGGAGCCAAGTTTTACCTGTGGTTGTCAGAATTACCACTGTCCTCATCTGCTTTTTCAGCTCCTTCCAGAGCTCTGCTGGATACAATGGCAGTTTCCAGTAGGCAGTCCACTACAGATGTAGAGGATACATGACTGATGGCTTGTTCATCATCAAAATTCCCACTGAACTTGCCAATCACAATGGGAGGAAGCTCAGGGCATCAGCTTTGGCTGACTTCACAGAGGTTAAAGAAGCCACTGACTGCACATTTTTTAATTCAGTCACGGGATGCAGGATTACTAGCTAGAGAAATATTTGTTAGCTATACTTATGAAAAAATTATGGTGAGTTGCCTTCTTGAGCTGCCATTATCTTTAGGGTATAGATACACTCATATTACTGTTAGAAGGGGAGTTACAGATTTTCACTTAGCGAGGGAAGTTGCTGACTGGCCTGGAGAGGTATTTGCAAGTATTTACTGCCCATATTCTTATAGTTAGTAAGTGGGTAGCACAAACATGGCGGTGAAGGTGCTCTTACTGCACCATGCGTGTTCGTCAACTGCATGGCTTCCTCTTATCTAATAAAATGTGAGGCTGGACGAACACAGCAGGCCAAGCAGCATCTCAGGAGCACAAAAGCTGACGTTTCGGGCCTAGACCCTTCATCAGAGAGGGGGATGGGGGGAGGGAACTGGAATAAATAGGGAGAGAGGGGGAGGCGGACCGAAGATGGAGAGTTAAGAAGATAGGTGGAGAGAGTGTAGGTGGGGAGGTAGGGAGGGGATAGGTCAGTCCGGGGAAGACGGACAGGTCAAGGAGGTGGGATGAGGTTAGTAGGTAGCGGGGGGTGCGGCTTGGGGTGGGAGGAAGGGATGGGTGAGAGGAAGAACCGGTTAGGGAGGCAGAGACAGGTTGGACTGGTTTTGGGATGCAGTGGGTGGGGGGGAAGAGCTGGGCTGGTTGTGTGGTGCAGTGGGGGGAGGGGACGAACTGGGCTGGTTGAGGGATGCAGTAGGGGAAGGGGAGATTTTGAAACTGGTGAAGTCCACATTGATACCATATGGCTGCAGGGTTCCCAGGCGGAATATGAGTTGCTGTTCCTGCAACCTTCGGGTGGCATCATTGTGGCAGTGCAGGAGGCCCATGATGGACATGTCATCAAGAGAATGGGAGGGGGAGTGGAAATGGTTTGCGACTGGGAGGTGCAGTTGTTTTTTGCGAACTGAGCGGAGGTGTTCTGCAAAGCGGTCCCCAAGGCTTCCTCTTATGGTTTGCAAGCAGACAAAGATGTTTAAAGTATAACATTTCTGGTTAATTGGTTGGTGCTTTTGCCCTGTGACAGTTGACTCTCCTGATCTATTTACATCTCAAGTGGTGTTACCAACTGGCAGCCTAGAGAAAGTGAATATCCAATTCAAAAATCTGACTGACACCTGCTGTCCCCAACCAATGACCATCCAGTAGACTTTGATGGACTGGACATCATACTGGATGGCTGAAAACAGTCTCCAATGCTGATACCTTTTCTCTCAACTCTCAAAGGGCTAACTTTTCAGTGAATGAGAAAGACAATTCATCAAGGACACCCTGAAACTCTTCTTGAAATATGTCAGCATTCATATTACAGACTGGCTTACTTACATTTGTTCAGTATATAACAACTTGTCTGTCAGGCTGCATCATAAAGTCATTTATCATGCTTTGTTACAACAACTAATTAATGAAATTGAGCAGGAGCAGAGGGAAAAAAAGAAAAGGAAATTAGTCTTGCACTCCAGATCCCCCCAGCTGGTGAGACATCCTACCCTCTGTGTTCAAAAATCTGGAAGTCAAGAATTTGCCTGTTCAGTCACGTGAGAATTGATTGGCAAAATTTCACCTACAGAAGTGGATGGCCTCTTTGAATCTATCTGCAAGCATGCATAGTATGTCTACCAATATATTGCGTGTGGTTTGCTAGTGCTCCAAAATTATAATAGCTGAGACCCAATCTACAAGTTTGCTGGTTGCAATTGTACAGTATGACATTCCTACAGTTCTACAATGTGTTTACTGATCTGTGAAAGTAGGTTTTTGACAGACAGTAGAAGATACCTCTAGCCAAAAAAAACGCTCCACCTATCACACAAATGAGTAACGTGGTATATGAATTTCATTGATGGTATGATTTCAGGTATGTAGGCTGTACATTCCATAGATTGGCAGATGGCATAAAGGAACATGTCCCTTCTGCAACCAGCAAGGTAATCTCCATGCTCAACCAGCTGCAGTTTGGAAAATCCATAGCACAGTATGCAACTGTGAGGTGATTCTGCAACTGGACAACATTTACTGGAAAATCCTGAATGTGTGATTAAATTACACTGACATCCAATTTATAATTGTCAACCAAGCCCACTTATGGTGCTTTGTTTATACTGAAAACTGTGTATTAATATGCCAGGCCTATTCCTTGTAGACAGAAAGAACATGTACATGCACCGTACCTGTTTTAACACAGCAAAGTAGGGGATAGCTATTTCCTTGTTCACTTCTCAGAACAGCAGTGGTCAGAGTCAACCTGGCTGGTTTAAAATTGAACTAAGCCTGGCAGTTAACTGTCAATCATTGTGAATGGGTACATTCACCATGGCTGAAAACAGAGTGAGGATTTTTAGAAAGTGAAATCTGATGGCTGTTGAAATTAAGAGCATGGTTTTCAAATCTGTGAGTTGGCATGAATAATGGCAAACCTGGTGAGTTAATTGCGTGTAAGTCCAAAAATCAGATACTTGTCATCAGGATAATTTTCTAGAATTATTTACACTCTCCTTAGATGATGTGAAATGCAAATATATGCATTTCTTATTCATTGCTAGAATGTGGGTGTTGCTGGCTGGACCAGCATTTATAGTCTTTTCCTAGTTGTCCTCATGAAGGTGGTGGTGAGCTGCCTTCTTGAACCATGGTAGTTCATTTCATTTAGGTAGACCCACAATGCCATTGTTTGGGGGTTTGGGGGGGTGGGGTGATTTCCTGGATTTTGACCCAACAATTGTAAAAGAATGGTGATATATTTCTAAAATTGATAATGAGTGATTTGGAGGGCAACTTGTATCCCATTAACTATCTTCCTTTTCCTCACTAACTTGTGCTCAATCAAGATACATGATACTTCTGACTGTATATATTGAGCAAGTATCGGTTGACTTTGCTCTGTGGCCTTTAGTCTCTATAAGTACACAGCTTTGGCTGACTCAACGGAAAATTTTCAAATGTTCCTTGTCTTCACTTTTGCTGTACCCTCTACAACTGTAGTCAGAATCTCTATGGGGACTCAGGCAGAATGTGTCCCTGAACCATTGTAGAATCCAACTGGAGAATGGCAGCTCAGCGGCTGCTGCTTGTCAGGGCCGAGCAGCAGCTTTTGTGTCAGAATGGTATTTAAGTACAGAAGGCAAGATGAGCAATTTTTAGTTGAGACGGTGACTTTAACAGAAAAAGCAAGGCAGGAGCTTGAGGCTGTGAGAAACAGTGAAACACCAATTACTAGGATGAGGAGGTGTTGCTGCACAGCACAGTGCTGTGTCAACACCAACATCTCCTGCAGCTAACACATTGCTGTCTGCTTCATGCACATGCAATGTGTAAAAGGAAAAAGGGAGGCACGCTTAACGCATCAGAGTGGACTCCAGTTATCCTTAGGTACCAGCACAGTCCAAGGTCTGGATTAATTTTATCCTGGGGAGCTTAGTGCCAATCAGTGTGGGAATCATCTCCATTTCACTCCAAGAGTTTGTGGCTGTGGTCTGACCTGGAAGTCGAGCAAAATCTGTCCAGACATTGCTGGTAGATCACTGAAGGCCTCACCAGTTCATCGTGGGAAAGATGGGCCATGGTTGGTCGGAGCTGTCAAGTAAAATCTGTCTGTAGGCATTTGAAAACCTTGCCCTGATTAATGTTAGTGCTAATGTAGTTAAAAACAAAGTAAATACTTCCATTATCTCATGCTCTTGGACATTTGCACTAAAATGGTTCTTGTGTCAAAAACATTTGTGTAACAACAGGTAATTGAATCCCTGGTGAATATTACAGAACTGTCCCACGTACTGAGATTTCTCTTTAGCTGCTTCATACCCTCACTATCCCAACAATGCAATGAATATTCACTATTTCCTAACAGTGCCTCAACATCTTCTTTGACAGCACTACAAAATGTGGCTCTGTTTCTTCTATTTGTCTTCACATTTTGTCTAAATCAGCGTGTGATTTTTCCAGTGCCCACTTCATAGGCTATAATGTTATGCCATAACATTGGATCAGATATGAGAGATCATTCCCATCTGGAGTCTGTAAATGCGTAATAGATTGCACCATCACTCCAAAAGGATGTTTTAGGGGCCACCAAATGGACAGAACTGCAAATTTCATAAATTGATTGAACACCAATTAAGGTTTTATCTTCACCTTTTGCCCTCTGTCTTGCTTGAGGCCTAGCATCTGCAGCTCAGGTTAACGGAGCATGTTGAAAGGCATGCCCTGCTGACTTTGAAGATTTTGCAGCGGTCCTTAGAGAGCTTTGAGCCTAGAGAGCCTTAGACTACTGGTCATGTCCTGCATTCGTGTAGTAGCAGTCTCCTTAGCCTGAGACGTTGGAGGCAATGGACTGAGGCGAGGTGGAGGGACAGCTCAGCTCTGAAGTGTCTTGAGAAGAATCTGTAGGATGTCTGTCGGTCACTCTCCTTCCCTTTGGGTATGTCTGCTGGCACCACTGTATCACCTCCAGAGGAAGGGGCACCTGGAGTGAAGTCATGGCATCTCCTCCGCATCTCCATCTGTCAGTGATACTGAGCATCCACGACTAGAGCAATGGAGCGCAGATCTGAGCACATTTCCAGCAGGCACAGTGTTCAGCTGGATCCAGTTTCCAAACCTGCCACACTTTTTTTATGAAGGAAGCCAAGCACGTGCATTACCAGTAGTAGGAACATGGGCAATGTCCTCCAACTTTCATTCCAGTTTACTGAGTGCCTCTGATTGCCCTCCAACCCTGTCTCCAGATGGACTTTGTTTTATTGCCAAAAATAGAGGCATATCTGCATGGGGCAGAGTAGACATTCTTTCCCAGACATTCCTCTCAGTACAGAAACACCCAGATGTACTCACCAGATTGACCCCCTTGTCTAATTGAGCCGAAATACTCTCCAAAGTGATTATTTCAGTGCTAATGGATGATACAGATGAATGTGTTTAACAGTCCAAAGGATTCACTTTTATTAGTAACAGCTGTTTATTGATTTTGAAATTCAAATTCTTAGTTTCCTATTAGAGGCTTGAACCCAAATTCTCTGGATTTTCGTCCAGCCTCTGGATTGTTACTGCATTAAATGACCACAACTCTCCTATTACTTCGTGTTTTGAAGAGGGTTGAGAAGCTGATCAGCCTTTCTTGCTTGATACTTCTTTGCATTTTTTAAATGCTTACAGTGGTCTTTATCAACTGCTATTTAATTAGGCAACTGGTCAGTAAAAAGTCTTTTTTATGGTATTGTTACTGGAACAACTGAGTGCTATTCATAGAAAAATGATGCAGAATGATGACAAACTAGCTTGAAAGTTACTCAATTTTGCTATTGAAATCAAGCAATATAAATTTCTTCCTCCAGAAATTGTAGCCAGCATTTCCATTGAAATAGTCACCAATATGGATTTTAGAATCAGTAGTATGGCTGGGACTTTTCTCCCGAGATCGTCAGAGGCTGAGGGATGATTTTATAGAAGGTTATAAAATCATCAAGGGCATAGGTTTAAGGTGAGAGGGGAAAGATTAAAAAGGATCCTGAGGGGCAACTTTTTCACACAAAGCGTGGTGCATGTATGGAACAAACTGCCATAGGAAACAGTAGAGGTGAGTACAATTACAGTGTTTAAAAGACACTTGGACAGGTACAAGGATAGAAACGTTTAGAGGGATATGGGCCAAAAGAAGGCAAATGGGACTAGTTCAGTTTTGGAAACTTAGTCGGCATTGATAAATTGGGCCGAAGGATCTGTTTCCATAATTTATGACTCTATTGCATCCACAAACACCTAAATTCACAAATAGGCTTCAGATGTAGATTTTCCTGATTGATATCAGCTAGTGAGACCTAGATTGATGTTAAAATTAATCAAGTACATCATTTTCTTATTCCCATTTTTATCTTAATTCTCTTGCTTTATATTCTATAGAATTGTCTTTAGCAGAGAAGCAGTAAAGCAATTACTTGCAAGTGGATGCAGCTGTTACAGTAATGATGCACCTGACGATATGGTTCTAGGAATGTGCTTCAACAGCCTTGGTGTCCCAGTAACACACAGCCCTCTTTTCCACCAGGTAATCCCCCACTTTCAAATCATTCGTTGTGAGTAAAAAAAACAATCTTTTACATCCTAGGAGTAACTGACTATTTTGTTACTTGTACACATAGTGGATATTCTTTTCTTGTATTTACAAATGGGGAGCACTGCAAATGCCAGTCAGTACATGAAAAGAGAAATGTTAAGAGTTGTCATTTCACCTGACAGATGATTTCAGTTCCAATGCTAACCTTTTATTCTCAGATGCTGACAGTCTGTATGTTCATTTCCAATAATTAGCTTTTCTTTTCAGTGTATGTTCAGTGCTTTTAGTGTGTTCGGTGTTTTCAATTAGGTTCTGGAAATTAAAATATATGTTACAGTGCTGGAGGTGCTATTTTGCAAATTAATTCAATGTTAATATTTTTTTTGCCAAAGACAGTAGATCCTTCAGCATTATCAGATGATGCCATGTTATCTTGCTGATCACTGTCCAATAACATGGGTCATTAAAAGAACTTTGGTACCAAACGTACCATGATTCCCTTCCTAATTGAAATTCAGACAATTCCTCAAAATGAAGTGAGAGGATATTCTGTTTCAGCATCCAGTTGTATATTTGTCCCACAATTCTATCTCACTTCTAATAAATAGGTTTAAAATGAGGTGGGAAATGTTTAAAGGAGATGTGAGGCAAGTTTTTTTTGTGGAGAAAGTGGTCAGTGCCTGGAACGTACTATCAGGGGAGATAGTAGAAGCAGGTACATGAGCAAACGCTGTAGAAATGATGGGTCCTATGAGAAAAGCAGGGCTAGGGACAGACCACCAAAAAATATCACTCAAAATCACTCAAAATTCTTCCTTACCGCTCTCCTGTAAGCATTGATGCCATGCTTGTCACTTGTGAGCATTGATGCTTATAATCAAATAAAATCTATTCACCTGCAACATCGTCTGCATCACAACCTAGCCCGTTGCTGATCTGACCTGACATACCATTGGCACAGACTTCTGGATAGGTTTTCGTGTAAGTGAAGCAGAAGAATCTGATCTCTCTTTCCTATGTAGCCCATTGACATTGAAGTTAATTATAGGCTTAAAGTGTGTTTTAAACCTGAGTAACATTGTGTTCAAAATAGTGCTGAGAAAGAGCAGATTGCAACACAGACACCTTTTGGTATAAATGATTTACATGAGCAAGTTCAAAAGTTCTTACCTAATAAATATGTAACAAATCTAGACAAAAATACTACACACAAAGGTGCATGTTTTAACAGCATTCATTATTTTAAACTATAGTTCATTTGCATTTAATGTGATCATCTTAAACTCTTCAAACTAAGACTTCACATATTTTCCTAATAAGACTGTTGTTATCTGTGTGATATCAAATTTGAGGTTTATGACATAAAATCCAATTACCTTTTTCATATAAGCTCATTATGATCTACTCTGAATATTTACACCATCTGCAATGATTGAAAAAGAGAAATTTTCCTTTGATAAAGCCACAATTTTGACGTGTACTTGATGGAATCACGTTATGACCAACACAAGTTCATGCTTTAGAAATAGAGTTGCCCTGTTCAGCAATCGCATTATAACCAATTCCTGTTGCCAGAGCATGTGTTATAGCAGAACCACCTGAAATTGTTAGTTTTTTTTCAGGTTTATAACTTTAAATGATATTCCTTTACTTTTAAATCCTGCAACCAACATGAACATCTTTTTGGAACCAAACTCTTAATAACTGTGAAAATCTTGGAGTTTTGAGCGTCCCTGATATACCTCCTCCTAAAAGAGCAAATTTACATAGACAACTGGCTCATTCTGTTCCAGTGCTGACTGATCAGATCACTCTTGCTAATTTTTAAGCGCTTCCCCAAAATTGAGATGAAGCATAAAGGTGAATCACTTTTTTTTTCCAGGATAGTTATTACATTTGCTGCTTTCTAATCGAATAAGGTGTTCCTCACTTCCAGTGAGGTTTGAAAGATATTTTTAAAGGAATCTGTGATCACCTCAGCTAATTCCAATTTGCTGCTGGACAGAGATTATCAGCCTGTTTTGACTTCAGCTTCATCAAACATCATGCTATCCAGTCTTCCCACACCCACATATATCTTTCACCAATCGGTTGCCCTTCTTTCAACAATAAGTCAAAACAATTATTTAAAATCCCACAGGTTCATCTACTTTTAGATACCACTTCCCACTGCCAGGGAAAATAATTATGACCTCTCTTTATGCTCTTCCTCTTGATTTATTTGTTTGCAATGCAGAGTGATGCCGGCACTGTGGGTTCAATTTCCACACCGGCTGAGGTAACTATGAAGGTCCTACCCTCTCAACCTCTCCCTTTGCCTGAGGCATGGTGACCCTCTGGTTAACCCATCACCTGTCGCCTCTTTCTAAAGAGAGAACAGACCTTTGAGCTGAGAGGACTATGGTGACTTTATCTTTGAATTTAAAGAATTCCTTGCCATTATCCATTAGGTTTTCAATGGTGGTACTATTGGCAATCATAACTGATTCAGACTTCCTGTTACTTCCCCTCACGCAGCTTCAGCTATTGCCACCTATATAAGTCCAAAAATGCCTGGCAATGTGCAGTCTTGATGCCATTCACTATTTTTTCAACAACAGAAGTAGGAATTAAATATTTTGGGGACACAAATCATTGTACACTGCAAATTTCAGGCTACTTTTCAGGGCAGTGATAGAGCATGCAGTGAAAGAGCTCAATTAAAAACTAAAACTTTAGATTGATAATATCCAACTGATCTCCCGGACATCAAATTGTGACTTCGCCACTAATCCTGGAGAAACAGTGTATATTTCATTCACCAGGGCCTCCGCAGATTTAATGATACAAAAAAGATTGGGAGATTAGCTGTTTACTTTCTGTAGAGATTCTCAAACCTGTCCCCCATTTGAAGTGGAAGGTAATACTTGCTTATGTTTGTTTCTCGTTTACCACGTTTCTTTAATGCATCGTAGTTACTCAGCAATTATAAGGCTTGCGTCAGCAACTTTCTGCTTCAACACTTCGGTGTACGAGAGTACTCCCTTCCTCCCACCTCAAGCCGCGCCTCCATTTCCTACCTACCACCTCATCCCGCCTCCTTGACCTGTCCGTCTTCTCTGGACTGACCTATCCCCTCCCTACCTCCTCACCTATACTCTCCTCTCTACCTATCTTGTTTTCTCTCCATCTTCAGTCCGCCTCCCCCTCTCTCCCTATTTATTCCAGTTCCCTCTCCCCATCCCCCTCTCTGATGAAGGGTCTAGGCCCGAAACATCAGCTTTTGTGCTCGTGAGATGCTGGTTGGCCTGCTGTGTTCATCCAGCTCCACACTCTGTTACCTGGTTTATTAATGTCCTTTAGGGAAGGAAATCTGCTGTTCTTTTTCTGTTCTGGCATACATGTGACTTCAAAGCTGATGTGGTTGAATCTTAACTGCCCTCTGGGCAATTAAAGATGGGCAGTAAATGCACACAGAATCCCTACATTGTGGAAGCAGGCCATTCATCCCATTGAGTCACACCAACCCCCCAAACACCCCACAAAGAGCCCCCCACCCAAACCTAATCACAACCCTATTGCTGTAACTTTGCATTCTCCATGTCCAGTCCACTTAACCTGCACACCCGGGAGAAAACCAGAGTGCACAGAGAAAACCTATGGAGACATGGAGAATGCCCAAACTCCACCAGATAGTTGCCCAAAGGTAGAATCGAACCCAGGTTCCTGACAGTATGCAGCTACTGCACTAACTGCTGAGCCATCGCGCCACCCCTCTCATTACTGACCTTTCTGGCATCAGAAATGTTTCCTTATTTATTCAATGTTACTCGTGATTTTGGACATCCTGTGAACAAATAAAAATCTTAAACTTATTTAATGATATAACTGTTAATCATGACATTGTGTCAACTTGGGCAGTAGTAAAGTTCTAGATAGTAACATTGAAAGATATGAAAGGCATTCCAAGAATAACAGCTTGCAATTTTAAGCACCTCTAACATGGTGAAAATGAAACACCCTGGGGCTTCAGAAGAGAGTTATCAAACAAAACATGTGTTTGTCTGTTCTAGGTTGTGTTTTTCTCAGTCTGATATTCATGAAGTTAGCAGTACATTCATGTGACAACTCTTTCATAGAGCAATCACATCTGCTTCAACTACCCCACTTTTTATCTGTAGCTGTCAGTTCTCAAATGCACTCTACCCATCATTTCTAAAAAGAATGAGAGAAAAGATAAACTTTAAAGGTAATTTGCTAGTAATATCAAGATGAACAGAAAGAATTTCTTTAAATATGTAAAAAGGAAAAAAGGCTACAATGAGCATTGGTCCAATAGAGAACATGACTGGGGAAATAATTATGGAGAACCAGGAAACCAGGGTAGTTGAATGAATAGATTTTTAATCAAAAGTATTGAAGATCATCAAATTAGCCACCATCACACTGAGTGGTATATAAGCATATATTCCAGGCTGACAATATAGTGCACAACCAGGGGAATATTGTATCAACAGCTGCCATCTTTTGCAAGGATGTTAAATTAAAATGGGAATAAAAGAGTTCATAGCATTCTTTAAAATCTGCCTCCTGACTTTTTTAGAATTTCTTTCCTTGGTTCTATCAAATTTTGTTTGATAATTCTCTTCTGAAGTCCCAGGATGTTTCACCACGTTAGAAGTGATTTATAATTGCAAGCTGTTATTTTTGGAATGCCTTTCATACCTTTAAATGTTATTATCTAAAACTTTACTACAGCCCAAGGTTTCCCACAGTGTCCTCTTAGTGATTTTTTAAAAACAGCTCCAGGCATCTCCTCAGTATGCCAAATGAACCAATTTTCCAAATTACCTTTAGATGCAAGTCCTCAAGAAATATTAATGATGGAAGTGCTCAATAACCCTGTTCACATATATAATTCTGGAGAACTAAAACAGCTCTGGGAATGAAGTAACTAATATGTCAAGAAAATAATCTTTCTTTATAAATAATATGCACTGAAAAATCCAAATTTAAAACTTTTCTAAGGCTGATAGAATAGTTGTTAAAATTTTGACAAACCAAGCAAATTTGAACTATCTGGTAAATATGAACAGAAAAACAATATCTAACATCACCACTATTTATTTTCTAGGCACGTCCAATGGACTATCCAAAAGACTACCTTGCACATCAGGTTCCAATTTCATTCCATAAACATTGGAATATTGATCCAGTCGAAATCTATCAAACTTGGTTGGCAATAGAGGATGAACCTGTATCACATCAAGTAATAAAGGAGCCAAAAAATGGAAGAGAAGATTTATGAATGCTTTAAAGATGAAAATGCATTTTTAATGTATCGATAAATAGTTCACTTAGTTTTCACTAAGAAGGATTACAAATTGCATTGTGATTTTTGAAACCCCTTCCAAAGCTGTATGTGCATTAATAACTTTGCTTAATACCTTTTATATTACAAAGTAAAATGCTGAATTATATTTGTAATTCTCTTGGACAGTATTTGACACAGTATTTCTAGAAAGTATGTGCAATCTTTCATTTCTGTTAATGTTAAAAGTAATTATCTAATTTTGTAAAAATAAAGTCCTATCTATATATCTATATAAATAACTTGTTTTCTTGTGTACAAACTGCCATGTGCGACTTCAGTTTGCTTCTGTGATAATGAAATTTACCTAGCGAAAGCATGTTCTATGTCAGCAGGATCAGACTGGCCATCCATTTTACCTCAAGATACACTGACAATGTACAGCACAGAAAGAGGCCTATCACTCCATTGTGTTTGTGTTACCCAGAAAACAGCTATCCAGTCTGTTCCCACTTTCCACTGCTAGTTTTCTATCAATGACAGCATTTCACTTTTATATCCAGTTTTTTCTTTAGATCAACTAAGGTTTTCTGTTTATACATTTTCAGGCTGTGAGTTTGAGACTTCCACCACCCAACTCTCGGTGAAAAGAATTCTTCTCAATTCCTTGTAATCCTATTGACAATTAGTTACATTTAATGTCCTCTAATTAATGATCTATCTGCTAAGATAAACCCTTTCTTCTGTTTGCTCCTAAATCCTCACAATTCTACACTTCATTATCCTCACCCTCCTCTGTTCCAAAGTAAAGCATGATGCCCCCACTAAACTTCCCTCAACTAAAATTTTCCATTCCTGACAACATTTTCATAAAAAATGTTCTGAGGAAGGGTCACCAGACCCAAAATGTTAACACTTTTTTTCCTTCACAGATGCTGCCAGACCTCCTGAGCTTTTCCAGCAA
Organism: Stegostoma tigrinum; assembly: GCF_030684315.1. Classification (NCBI taxonomy): domain Eukaryota; kingdom Metazoa; phylum Chordata; class Chondrichthyes; order Orectolobiformes; family Stegostomatidae; genus Stegostoma; species Stegostoma tigrinum. The sequence continues at coordinate 81,014,420 of NC_081359.1, forward strand.
CTTTGTTTTTGCTCAACATTTTCATAAATCTGCTCTGTGTCCTCTCTAGTATGGTTACATCCTTTCCTCCAATAAGATGACGTAACTGTGACCTAATGTTACGCAATTCTAGTGCAACCATCCTACTATTGTAGTCTGTAGCTCAGCTAATGAAGGGATTTATCCATGTGTCACTTTAACCACCTTACATATCTGCTAGTTAGCTTCAGAGATCTACACTTCCCAATATCCTACCATTTATATGGTATTTTATTGTTTTATTCATTGTCCCCAAAATGTCTTTGAATTCAATTTACAGTTACTGCCCACCTAATCTTCTTGCAGTCTAAAATTTTCTTCCTCACCATCAATCACACACGTATTTCTACATCATCTCCAAATATCTTTTAATCATTGGTTTACAAACGGGCATAGTATTGAGCCCTTTGGAACCCACCTGGCAACAGCCTTATTGTCACAAAAACACAGCAGCTTTCGTTCTTGTCACTTAGCCATTTTTGAATCTGATGTAATATTTTCCCTTGGAGCTCATGGGCTAATACTTTTCTGAATTGTGGGCCATTTCCGAAGTCTTGTGAAAATACAGAAAAACCTAATTTTTTTTTGGAAGTTAGCAAGGATGATCAGGCAATTTAATCAGACACGATTTTCCCCTCAGTGATTCCATTCTGATTAATCTGCACCTTCCTAAGCAGCAACTTATTCTGTTTTTCAAAGATTTTACCAGTAATTTGCCTGCCACCAAGGGGACTGGCCTGTAATTACTCAATCTATCCCTTCTTCAGTTCTTGAAGAGCTACACAACAGTGCTAGATTATACTTGACACCAGTAGAATGTAAAATTAGTAGCAAGGCTTAATAGTGATTGATACACAGTAAATGGTGCAGAGCTGTGCAGATTGTGAGGAAGCAGTGAATGGGAGTCTAAACTTAAGACTTTGTTCAGATCATTGAACTTTGTACCATATTGTTGTTTGCTCAGTGATATCATACTGTGAGCTCAGGTATACTCACATCAGTGAATTCTCATGTGTGCTTAGAAAGGGTGGCACCAGAAGTGGAACACATTATAAGTGGACAAGAGAAGGTGAGAGATGTAGAGATGGCTGTTGTTTTTTTCTAATTCATTCATAGGATGTGAGCATCCATCCCTAATTGCACAGAGGACAGTTAGGATTCGGCCACATTTCAGTGGATCTGGAGTCAAATGTAGGCCAGCTGAGGATGGCAGATATCCTTCCCTGAAAGGCATTAGTGAGCCAAATGGGTTTTAACTGACAATCAGCAATGGTTTCATAATCAGCAGTTGACTCTCAAATCCAGATATGTTTCAGTAAATTCAAATTCCATCTGGTTTTGAACCTGATTCAATAGAACATCCGGTAAATCTCTGAATTACTAGTCTATATCCTCGTGTATACAACCCCATGTCAAGATGATTGACACAATTCAGCACAAAGCAGCTTGTTTGCACCCCATCCACTACCTTCAACATTTACCCTGTCCACCAATGTACAGTGGCAGCTGCGTACCATCTACAAAACGGTAGTTTGGTTAATAAATACAGCATTCAGTAAGAACAAACACCTCAATCCCATGGTCATTTCTTCCACCTGCGTCTCCATGACACTTACAAAGAATGAGGTCCACAACTCAAATGGCCCAGAAACAAATAAAACTAATCTAGCTTTCAATCCTTGCTCTTGATGGTTTTTTTTCCCTAATTCTCCAAGGATGTAAGAAATGCTGACAATGCGAGGTATTCATTGCCTAACTCTTATGTCCCGAGGTTGAGCTCTTTTATTGAATAATTGCAGTTCTTTTGAGGCAGGGACACCTGTTGTGCTGGTTGGGAAGAGAATTCCAGGATTCTAACATAGTGACAGTGCAGAAGCAATGGTATGTGGCACGGTGGCTCAGTAGATCACACTGCTGCTTCATAGTGTGAGGGACTGGGGTTCAATTCCACCCTTAGATGACTGTCTATGTGGAGTTTGCACTTTCTCCCTGTGTTGGTGTGGGTTTCGTCTGGGTGCTCTGTTTTCCTCCCACAGCCCAAAGATGTGCAGGTTAGGTGGATTGGCCATGCTAAATTGCTTATAGTGTTGTGTAGATTGGGTGGGTTAGCCATGAGAAATGCAGGGATACTGGGGTCAGAGTCTGAGTGACGTAGTTCATTATCAAGTGGCTGCTTGATCATCCTAAGCAATATCATCTTGACTGAAGTAGCATACCTTTCTCTCATACTCTATCAACCTCTCTTGTTCACTTCTGATCTGTTTTTCATCTTGTGGCATGCTTTCTAATCACACATGAGTATTCACTGATGTGCGTATATCTGTGTTTGTCGAGAGTGAACTTGAATACTGTGCTGAAATTGGCTCTATGACTTCAATATCTTCCTTTGTGGTAGCACTGATGATTTCGCCCCCTCCAGGTGCCTCTGCAGGTATGTTGAGAAGGATATTGTGGAAACCTGCCTCTGATCATACATGCCTCCATAGAGTGGAGGCTTCCCAATACACTTGAAGTTTTGGCAGGGTCTTACCCATGGGGAGTGCTCTGTATCTGCTTTAGAGTTCAATGACTTTTCAGTCTTTCCTACATCTAACCCCTCTCTCCATCATACTATTCCCCACAAGGCCTCAACTCATACTATAAAGTGATGCCTCCTCCATCCAGCAAAGGAAGGGAAATTAAAGCACTCCCTTTGCAGGTATGACTTCTTCCTGGCATTCTACGTCCACTTGTCCTGTCAGGACAAAAGAGGCAGAGCTTCTAGTGGTTCTTTTAAATAGCTGCATTAATAATCCTCAGCAGTTTTGACCTTTGCTCAACTTAGAGATTACTCGGTGCACATGTTGCAGCCCTGTTTGTGAACCTTAAGCTCGTACACTTCTAAGATGGCTCAGTTTAGGCTCTGTTTAACCCAGGATTCATTCTTTCTGTTTGCTTTTCCTTTTTCCCTTTCCTTTTTTCAATTTTTTTTGGGGTTTTCTCAAACTACTTTGGCCTGTGAAGAGAGCAGAAGCATTGCAGCAGCTGAGGGCCTGGAATAGGACAGCCAGCAATTAGGGGAGTCAGGGCAAAGCGATATGATCAGAGGGTCAGGACAGAGCAATGTGATTTGGGTGGGGGGGGGGGGGGGGGGGGGTGGTCAGGGTGGAGCGATGTGATCGGGCGGGTCGGTGTTCAGGGTGGAGCAGTGCTGGTGGCAGGCCAGAGCAAAGTGATGCGGCCAGCAGTCAGTGGGCTGGGGCAGAGTGGTCAGTGGGGTAGGGATGCGAAGGGTTGGCTGGAGACTGCAGTCAGCCTGTCATAGAACTCGAGTCTGACAGTGCAGTGAGAGTGAGACCAGGCATGGAAAGCCCACAGCATGGAGAGACTGCAGACTATAGAAGGACTGTAATGTTTATCTTTTAACTTTTTTTTATCTTCCTAATTTATACTGTGAAGAACTGTAATGTAGCGCTTTTAGCTTTTCTCTTTATTTCTCTATTTTTGTACCTAATCTATTTTAGTGCCTCAGATTTGTACTTAGTTACTTCATACCTAAAATGTGGTACCTTATGTGGCAACATTGTACACATTTAATTGTACTTCTGTACTTTGTATTTGCATACACGTGACAATAAACCCAATTCTAATTCTAATATGGCTACTGGTGGCTATAGACCTCTCATCATCATATATCATGTTGTATTCACTTTGCAAAAATAAAAATGGTTTTAGTGTTTCATACATCAAGATACTCCTGTGACAATACAGTAGCTCACATCTTCTTCTACCTCCAGCCACACCTACTGAGTTTGCATGGGTTGCTAATTCCTGCCAGCCTCTGGAAACAAGCCTTTCTCATACTGTCTCCAGCATGACATCAGGTCCAAAATCTCTGAACAGTGGGGCAGTTACAGGCAATGGCCTAGTGGTATTATCACTAGACTGTTAATACAGATACCCAGATAACATTCTGGACCCAGTTTGAATCCCGCCACAGCAGATGGTGGAATTTGAATCCAATAAAATATCTGGGATTAAGAATCTAATGATTGTTGATTGTTGGAAAAACCCATCTCGTTCACAAATGTCCTTCAGGGAAGGAAACTGCCATCCTTAGCAGGTCTGGCCTACATGTGACTTCAGACCCACAGCAATGTGGTTGACTTGCAACTGCCTTCTAGGCAATTAGGGATGAGCAATGAGTCATGCCTAGCCAGCGATGCCCTCATCCCGTTAATGAATATAGGAAGAAAAGCCCTCTTCCCTCTAACTTCCACCTGCCATGAAATTGCAAAACAACTGTCATAGTAATTCTATCATCTCTTGCAATCAGACCGACACTTTCAGCCTCTGCCTACATCTCATACCCAGTAAGTGGCTACCAAAAATGCCCTCCAGCCAACTAAGATCAAACCCAAGTTGAACCTAATAGTCCCCTTGGAAACAGGTTTTTACTTTGCAACGATTATTACATCTGGGCCCCAACTCCCAAATCTAAATCAAGCAAGCATGCTGAACTCCAGAGCACTGTACATGATATCCCAGCAACTCCTCATTACTGGGACCAGGACTGACATATCTCTGGAATGACTTTCTTCCCACTTAGCTCTAGACAATCATGCAAATTGTGCTCCTGAGATGCTGTTTGGTCTGCTGTGTTCATCCAGCTCCACACTTCGTTATATCAGATTCTGCAGCTAACGCAGTTCCCATCATCTCTGATCTAAAAAGTCTTACGCAATTTTTGACAAGAGAAGTAGCCCAAAGCTCACCAATGCCCTGTACAAAAGAGCTGGATAGTTTTGCATTGAGTTTGTATCTTGTCAGGATGCTGATGATAAAACAACACAAAATAAATTGCCTTATTCAACTTCAGGTAAAATGTACTATTGCCCTGCATTTCTATTGTTCTTGTGTGGGATGTGGATGTTGCTGGAGGGGCCAGAATTTGTAGCTGATCTTTTTTTACCCTTCAGATGAATGGCTTCGTTCAGAAGGATTGACCCACAATGGGCCTAGAGCCAGATGTAGGCTAGGCCTGGAAAGCATGGCAGATTTTTTTCACTAAAGGTCATTAATGAAACAAATAGGGTTTAGTAACAATCGTTGATCATAGTTCTGAGCCTTGCTTTAATTCCATATTTATTAACCAAATTTAAATTCCGCCATGCATGTCCTCTTGAGTTTTACTGTGGCTCCTGGATTACTAGTCTAGTGACATTAATAGACATCATCCATTCCCAGAACGACCAGAAAAATAACACTTGGAAATGGATGTATTGATTATATGGGAGCTCAATTTTAGGGTATGTAAGACGAATCGGACCAGTACTTACTACTCACAAATTTTACTGGATTTTCTTCCTGGTTTGCATTAGGTCATAGTGCTAACAAATACTTTAAAAATGTTTGTATTGTCACTGAGGTCAGAGTTGCTTCAAATGTCCTTTAACACCAATTAGATGAATTTGTGTTCATTCAGACATGGGATAATGAATCTAATTTTTAATTATGTTTTCATTCATTCATGGGATGTGAACATTGTGGGCTGTGGTAGCATTTATTGCCCATCTCTAATTGTCTTTGAGAAGGTGGCGGTGAGCTGCCTTCTTGAACTGCTGCAGCCCATTAGGGATAGGTAGCCCCACAGCACAGTTAGTGAAGGAGTTCCAGGAATTTGATTCCGCATCTCTAAACGAACAGTGATACATTTCCATGACTGGATGTTGGGTAGCTTTCAGGGGAGTTTTCAGGTGCCAGTGCTCCATCTGTTTGCTGCCTTTGAACTTCTAGGTGATAAGGGTCATATGATTGGAACTGCTGTATATCTACCCTTGTGGCTTGTAATGAATAATTAACATCTATCCCAGTGACAAGCCAAGATAACAAAGTGTGAAGCTGAAAGAACACAGCAGGCCAAGTCTGTTTAACCAGCCTTCAATGTGCATCAATATAACGCAAATTATTTCAAATGTTTTTAAAATGCAAGACAAAGTAAAATGTGCAAAGTCACGTGTTACCTTACACAGCAAAAACATTTGATTATTTGTTTCAGAAATATTGTTGGAACAGCATTTTCTTACTCATGAAGAGACATTGATGAAACACTACAGAAATTTTGCTGAATTTTGAAATAAAGGATAATAGTCGTGAAGTTAGAGCTATTATTTGGGACACATATGTCTCCCATTACACTTCAAAGCTGAAGACTGCTTGGACATTGTTATTTATGGAAAAGGTTTAAATATTCATATGGTGCGGTTCATTTCTGGCAGACACAATAATCACTTCCTATTTCAAGGAAGTAAAATTAATTTGCTATCTTGTGAATCTTTGCCTTTTCTTGGTGAATTCATAACAATGGCAAAATATTTGAAAATTTAGAACAGGTTATCTAGCTCCCTAGGCACATCAACATTTCTGTAAGAACTAAGGTAAATAAGTCCAGTATCCAAAACCAATCACTCACAAGGATGTAAGAAGTGCATAGTTTACACAGGAAAATAAATTATTAGTCTTTACATAAATCAAGTTAATATTTGAAAAAGACTGTTACAGGCCTCAGAAAGAAGTAAGCATGCAATGTGTTGTATACCAGGCCTAAGCTCAATGCTTTCTATGCTTGGTTCAAGCAGAATGCCAGTGGCATGGTGTCACCTTCCCTGATAGCTCTGGACACACCTGTGTCCATTGTCATCGCTGCATCCATCAGATTGGTTTTACTGGGAGTCAACCCAAGGAAAGCAATGGGCCATGACAGAGTCCCCGGCTGAGTACTCAGATCCTGGGCAGACCAACAGACAGAAGTATTCACTGACATCTTTAAACCCTCGCCGCTGCAAGCTGAAGTCTCCACCTGCTTCAGGAAGATGACCATCATCTCAATACCTAAGAAAACACATGCAAAGTTCCTTAATAACTACCGCCCAGTGGTTCTGACCTCCATAATTATGAAGTGCTTTGAGAAACTGGTCACAGCCTACATCAACTCTTGTCTCCCAACCTGTCTTGATCCCCTACAGTTTGCCTTCTAACACAAACAGATCCACAGCAAATGCCATTTCCCTAACCCTGCGCTTATCCCTGGAAAGTCTGGGCAGCAAGAACACCTACGACAGACTCCTGCTCATTGACTGCAGCTCTGCCTTCAACATAATTATCCCCTCCAGACTGAGCTCAAAACTCCATGACCTTGATCTCAGCTCCACTCCCTACAACTGGATCCTCAGCTTTCTGACCCACAGACAGCAATCTGTGAGGATAGACAACTGCCCCACCTCCATGATAGAACTCAACACTGGGGCACCCAAAGAATGAATTCTCAGCCCCCTACTGTACCCTGTACATAAACGATCGCATTGTCAAATTTTGAACGAATGCCACCTACAAGTTTGCTGACGAGATCACCATGGTAGGCCAGGAATCAAACAACACTAGTCACAAGACAGAAAAGAGATAGAGGGCTTGGTAATGTGGTGCAATAATAACAACCTCTCTCCCAATTTCAGCGAACACTGAAGAACTGATCATTGACTTCAGACAGAAAGGACGAGAACTCGTCCCCATCTACATCAACAGAGCTGAGATTGAGAGGATGGAGACCGTCAAGTGTGTCAAGGTGTGATAAATGACAATTTGTTCTGGACTTCCCATGTAGATGTGATGGTCAAGAAGGCACAATAATGCCTCTTCTTCCTCAGGTGGCACAGGAAATTTGGCATGTTCACAAGGTCCCTCACCAACCTTTATAGATGCACTGTTGAAAGCACATTGTCCAGGTGCATAAAGGCCTTGCATGGCAACTGCTCTGTTCAGGACCGTCTTGTCGGTCTTCCAGCTGAGTTAATAGTAATGCTTTGGAGCCACCCTTGGTGATGGCCATTGAAGTTCCCCACCCAGAGTACTTTCTGCTCCCTAGGTACCATCACTGTTTTTACCCAAGTGATGTTATCCACAAAAACCGAGGTGTAGTGTCTGAAAGACATGGAGTCTATCCTCTCTTTTGTTGCATCATCCTTCAGTCTTTCCCAGGTCAGATTCTCTTTACTAACACCTGCAGCACATTCTCCGGACAGTCCCAGTGAAGAACTGCAGGAAAGATTTGTGTCCTCCATCTATTTCAATACTGCCCCCTCTACTGACAGCCCCATTAAGTAACCAAGACAACAAAGTGTGAAGCTGGATGAACACAGCAGGCCAAGCAGCATCTCAGAAGCACAAAAGCTGACGTTTCGGGCCTAGACCCTTCATCAGAGAGGGGGATGGGGAGAGGGTTCTAGAATAAATAGGGAGAGAGGGGGGAGATGGACCGAACATGGAGAGAAAAGAAGATAGGTGGAGAGGAGAGTATAGGTGGGGAGGGCGGGAGGGGATAGGTCAGTCCAGGGAAGACTGGCAGGTCAAGGAGGTGGGATGAGGTTAGTAGGTAGAAAATGGAGGTGTGGCTTGAGGTGGGAGGAAGGGATGGGTGAGAGGAAGAACAGGTTAGGGAGGCGGGGACTGGCTGGGCTGGTTTTCAGATGCAGTGGGAGAAGGGGAGATTTTGAAGCTTGTGAAGTCTACATTGATACCATTGAGCTGCAGGGTTCCCAAGTGGAATATGAGTTGCTGTTCCTGCAACCTTCGGGTGGCATCATTGTGGCACTGCAGGATGCCCATGATGGACATGTCATCTAAAGAATGGGAGGGGGAGTTGAAATGGTTTGCGACTGGGAGGTGCAGTTGTTTATTGCGAACCGAGCGGAGGTGTTCTACAAAGCGGTCCCCAAGCCTCCGCTTGGTTTCCCCGATGTAGAGGAAGCCACACTGGGTGCAATGGATACAGTATACCACATTGGCAGATGTGCAGGTGAACATCTGCTTGACATGGAAGGTCATCTTGGAGCCTGGAATGGGGGTGAGGGAGGAGGTGTGGGGGCAAGTGTAGCACTTCCTGCGGTTGCAGGGGAAGGTGCCGGGTGTGGTGCGGTTGGAGGGGAGTGTGGGGCGAACAAGGGAGTCACGGAGAGAGTGGTCTTTACATGCTGGATGCAATGGTTATTCAAATGAACAAACAGCAGAGTTGGAATGCTGCCAACATTGCAATCAATGGTTGTGAGTTAATTGCTTTACAATCCCTGCACTCATTTTCCAAGACCATCCAATTTAACTCTCACTTTGTTTTAAATTTGTTACAAAGACAGAATTTTCATCAGCAGCTTATCCTTGACATTTTCCACTTTGTGAAACTGATAATTAAATTCCCTACTTTAATATTTTCCAACCATCACTGACCGAAAACAAATTACTTTTCAAATGTTCTGATTGATTGATAGATTGATTATTGTCACATGTACCTAAGTACAGTGAAAAGCTCTGTTTGTAAGCAGTACAGGCAGATCACAGTAAGCAAGGATATATACCTTGTAGGGTGAATAAAAACTAGACAGAAGCGTACAAGTTACCTCACACAGGGCATGCGCTAGGCAATATCAACATTAGCAACATGGAGACACCAGATTGATTATAAATGTTGACAGGGTATTTGTGGTCATTTGCAGAACTGGCAGCACCACAATGCCACATTTTTTGCAAAAGACCATTTGCATCTCAGGCACTTTCAAACCAGTGGCAAGCCACTTATTGAAATCAAGGCAGAGGTGTCATTCACCATAAACAACCAAGCATCAGATGCAAGCCCTGTCCAGCAGCACCAGCAATGGCTGCTTCAAGTATTACATCAAACTGAATCCTCAGATCCAGGATGAATGCCAGCAATAGGTGGGAAGAGGTATAACAGGGGAGAAGAGAGGTATAGAGAGTGGTCTGCAGTAAGTTCAGGGGATGTTGAGTCCTCCATTGACTGGTGGGTTAGTAACAGTGTCAGTGGGTTCTGTGTGAAGTGGACACTCATTTCCCATGTAAGGGCCCCATTGGTGGTGAGGTGGGAAGGCTATCCATAATCCTTCCCACATAGATTTAAATCAGTGACAACTCATCTGATTAAACTGGCTTTGGAGCAGAGCAGAAGATTCTGAAGTATGTTTTTAGAAGGGTATTAAGGAAATTTACATAGAATTTTTCATTTGCTCCATTGTACTGGTGCCATTTGAGGAAAAGAATCAGCCTAATCATGCTTTCTTGCTCTTTTCAAGTGAACATGCAAGCACTTTTTAAGTATATTAGGGATTTTGGCTTCTATGACCTTTTCCCTCATTATGTTCTAGTCTGGGTAAAATGTGCTCACCAACACCCCAAATCAGCTCACTTGAGGATTACTTAAGTAATTACTTTAAAATTTTCTACTGGTTATTGAATTCTCTGCAAAAGATCATTGGTCCTGATTTTTGCAAGTCCACACAATCTAGGCACTTCTTTATTTTATACAATTTAATAGAATCTCTCTTCACCTCACTTTGTTCTGAAGAGATAATCTCAACCTCTCTAATCATTCCTCAAATCTAAAATCTTCTTCCCTGACAGTATACTCAAAAATCCCCTTTGTACCTTCCATAATTAGATCACATTATTCCTGCCTGGCAGTGACAGCTGCTGAATGCAGTGGTCTGGCTGTGTCTTAACTGGGGTTTTGTTATAGCCCTAGCATAGCCCCCAGTTCTTACATTCTGTGCCTCAGCTAATAAAGGAAAAGAATCCTGCATGCCTTTCTGAACACCTTGTTTACCCATCCTGCTACCTTTAAGGATCTGTGGTTATGAATACATGGTTAAGCTGTTCCTTTGCCAGGAGCAAGCTTACCCTCTAGACCAGCCCTCGATCGAGGGGTCCCCGACGGGCAGAAGAGCATGAGATTTACTGTTTCTTTCCTCTCTTTGTCACTTGTTTTATTTACTTAACAAATGCTCTTTTCTTTTTTCATCTTTTGTTATTACTCAATAAGCATTCATATCCAAGCAAATTGATGATGCTGATCCTTCTCTTAACTACATTTAACCAAATCTGAAAAGAACTGTTTGAGTATACTCTATGATCCAAGACACCAATGAAGGCAAGTATGTCAAACACCACCTTCGCCACTCACCACTACCTGTGGCTCCACTTCTAAAGAACTATGCACCTGCTCTCCTAGGTCACTTTGGCAGGGAAGGAAACTACCATCTGTACCTAGTTTGATCCATGTATGACTGCAGACCCATCCCTAATTGCCCAGAGGGCAATTAGGGATGGGCAAAAAATGTTGGACAAGCCAATGACACCCTCATGCTGTGAATCAATTTTAAAAATTGAGTTCAACCAGGACTATTTTGAACTGAACATAAAGCTTTCCTCTCTATGGATTCTTCCCCTAAGAAGAAAACAATCAATTGCTGATTCTTGTAAATTGAGAGCAATGATTTTCAACGTTTACTCTGTGAAATCGTAAACTTTTCAGTGCGAACAAATTCCCATTATCACTCCAGAAGCATTCTCTGTCTCTCTGTCTCTCTCTCACTCTTACTGATTCTAAAAGAAATCATGGCTCCACAAAGACTTACAGGCTAAAAATTACACTCCTCACATGCACAGACCAAAAGCCTTATGCTGCTCGTTCAAACTCTAAGCTCTAGAGTAAACAATTTTATATCATATAATACCCATGCAGCTTGGTGTTTGGTGCTGCAAATGTGTGAAATAGGATGGCTTAAAGATTATACTTATAAAGGAAGGTGCTCAATTGTTCCTTTAGTTAATCAAGAAAAATACTGTCCTTGGGATCCTAATCCAGGAAAGTCTCACTATACTCCACTAATTTGCAGAATCATGGAATTGTATATTGCTGAACGGAGCCATCTAGACAACTGGGTTTGGACTGCTTCTTTGAGCATTTTAACTTTTTGTGTCCAGCTCCTGCCATTTTTCCTGCAGCCCTGTACATTGTTTCCTTTTTAAATTATCATGCAGTGCACTCGTGAATGCCTGACATGAACCTTCCTCCACCACACTTGTAAGTGATGTGTTTCATACCATAACTCGTCATTGTGTGAGAAAGTTTTGTCTCACCTCACATTTGCTTCCTTCACAAAGTACTTTAAAACTATGCCCTCTGGTTCCCACTGTTTACAATTCTCCCTACAATTTTGTGTCATCACGAACTTTGAAATTGTCACTCGCTCACCAAGAGCTAGAATATGTACATGTATCAGAGAAAAGCATAGGTCCCAATATTAACTCCTGGGGAGCTCCACCACAAGCATCAGTGATTATTACATCAATTTAGCGTGTATTCTGCTACATGGTTTCAGGTGAATTTCATTTGACACTTTTTTTCCTGCTTGAATTTTAGTAGAGTAATGTAATGACGGCCATGAGCATTTAAGAATTCAGTACAGCCAGGATGGGAAGGATTACGGCCCAGAAATATTCCAAGTAGTATCAAACATATTAGACCTCTTTCAAATGATCAATTTACCTGTGGTGGCTTTCCCAGCCATGATTCTGAGCCTGACCTCTCCTAAACGAGTTCATTGGTAAAAACCTGGGGAAGTCCATTCCATACAGGAGTAGAATTGCAGGCCAAGGCACACTATCTTAAATAGTAACATTATTGCACTTCAGGAATCAAAGATCTCAGAGGAATTGTGGTAGTGACTGAGAAAAGTTGCAATGTAAGATCAGTCTGTAAGAATGGGCACAGTGACATCGGTAGGTGAGAGGGTAGATTGCCAGGTGGGTAGGATTCCATGAGGCTGAAGGAGGTAGGTTGCCATTTGGATAGGAAGGGGGTTATATGTGTCAGCTGGGTATGGTTCTGGAGAGTAAAGGGGTAAGTTTCTAGAGAAGTAGCTCAGCACTAACAGTAACTAGGGTCAGGAGAGTGGTGTGGGACCAGAATGATGATGATGTCAGTTTCAACTGGGTTAGGTTGAGTGGTAGCAGTGAACTGTGATGCTGGAGAGTGGGTGGTGGTTGGTGGTGCCAGATCTGGCAGGGTGTGGTCTGGAAGTTCGGTTGGGGTGAGGCTGGTGAGTGCTGGTTTGTAAAGTGCAACAGTGTTTGGGGTTGTAGTTGAAGGGGTCATCAGTGGAGAGTCAGGGTGCATTTTAATAGTTATCCATGAGTTAGAATAAATTTTTAATCTTCTAACATATCCTGGGTAGCTATTAAGCTTAAGTGATTGGGTACCCTCCAACATCTCTGTAGTTTAGGGATTTCCCCACAGGGTTCCAGTCACACTTTGGAATTGGCCATTAGAGGTTTCAATTGCTGAGGTATTTACAATGGAGTCAGCTGCATTGGGAATTCCACATTATCCCAACCTACCAATCTGGTCGATGCTACTCCGATCAGTTCCTGGCCATCAGAATATCTGGGTTAACATTTTAGGCATCAACTACAAAATGCGGAATAACAACATATAAATGACAAAAAGCAAAATATCAATAACACATCTCCCCCATGAATTCCACAAAAGTCTCCAGCCCTGTGCATCTACTCATTGTTGATTTTATTTAGTATGAGGTCTAATATAGCATTCGGATCACTGCATACTATCAAGGGACTACATTCTTGGTCTGGATAAAACAGAAGCAATATTAAATATGTGCATGTTAGTTGTGATTAATTCTTATTCACTGCTAATTCAATGAGCTGTCAACTGGATTGATTGCATCATTTTGAAGTATTTTATAAAATATTGATAAGTTCAGTAGCTCATTTAAGATAATACTCATCCTTCATTATCTTGGCTGTACAGCCTCAATAGAATCTGTCTATTGAAGCAAACTAAGGTCACAAAAAGCTTAACTTTACCAATGTTTTAGATTTATTTTTAGAGCTATTAATTCCTTCTACCTTGAGACAACAAAGTCAATTTCATACACATGCACAAAGCCTGAACACATTTCGTGTGTTTCTTACTCCTCTCCTGAACTCGCCAATGTAAGTGAGCAGGTGATCAAACACTATGCCTGATTTATATTTACCTCATAAAATCAGATAATTCAGTGCATTCAAACCCATAGCAAGCATCAAGCAGTGACAGGGAAACTAAAAGGAATCTTTGCCTTTTCAACAGGAATAAATCTGTAAAAACTTAGGAAACCCACTCTTAAGGAAATATTAGATAACAAAGTGTGGAGCTGGATGAACACAGCAGGCCAAGCAGCATCTCAGGAGCACAAAAGCTGACGTTTCGGGCCTAGACCCTTCATCAGAGAGGGGGATGGGGGGGAGGGTTCTGGAATACATAGGGAGAGAGGGGGAGGCGGACTGAAGATGGAGAGTAAAGAAGATAGGTAGAGAGAGTATAGGTGGGGAGGTAGGGAGGGGATAGGTCAGTCCAGGGAAGACGGACAGGTCAAGGAGGTGAAATGAGGTTAGTAGGTAGGAAATGGAGGTGCGGCTTGAGGTGGGAGGAAGGGATGGGTGAGAGGAAGAACAGGTTAGGGAGGCAGAGACAGGCTGGGCTGGTTTTGGGATGCAGTGGGGAAGGGGATGAGCTGGGCTGGTTGTGTGGTGCAGTGGGGGGAGGGGATGAACTGGGCTGGTTTTGGGATGCGGTGGGGGAAGGGGAGATTTTGAAGCTTGTGAAGTCCACATTGATACCATTGGGCTGCAGGGTTCCCAGGCGGAATATGAGTTGCTGTTCCTGCAACTTTCAGGTGACATCCTTGTGGCACTGCAGGAGGCCCATGACGGACATGTCGTCTAAGGAATGGGAGGGGGAGTTAAAATGGTTCGTGACTGGGAGGTGCAGTTGTTTATTGCGAACTGAGCGGAGGTGTTTTGCAAAGCAGTCCCCAAGCCTCCACTTGGTTTCCCCAATGTAGAGGAAGCCACACCGGGTACAATGGATGCAGTATACCACATTGGCAGATGTGCAGGTGAACCTCTGCTTAATATGGAAAGTCATCTTGGGGCCTGGGATAGGGGTGAGGGAGGAGGTGTGGGGACAAGTGTAGCATTTCCTGCGGTTGCAGGGGAAGGTGCCGGGTGTGGTGGAGTTGGAGGGCAGTGTGGAGCGAACAAGGAAGTCACGGACAGAGTGGTCTCTCCGGAAGGCAGAGAAGGGTGGGGATGGAAAAATGTCTTGGCTGGTGGGGTCGGATTGTAGATGGCAGAAGTGTCGGAGGATGATGCGTTGTATCCGGAGATTGGTGGGGTGGTGTGTGAGAATGAGGGGGATCCTCTTGGGGCGGTTGTGGCAGGCGCGGGGTGTGAGGGATGTGTTGCGGGAAATGCGGGAGACTCGGTCAAGGGCGTTCTCGACCACTGTGGGGGGAAAGTTACGGTCCTTGAAGAACTTGGACATCTGGGATGTGCGGGAGTGGAATGTCTTATCGTGGGAGCAGATGCGGCGGAGGCGGGGGAATTGGGAATAGGGGATGGAATTTTTGCAGGGGGGTGGGTGGGAGGAGGTGTATTCTAGGTAGCTGTAGAGGTCAGTGCGCCATACTACCACTGCGCCTCCTTTGTCTGCGGGTTTGATGGTAACGTTGCGGTTGGAGTGGAGGGCTGCCCGTTTTGCGACGGTGAGGTTGGAGTGGGTGAGAGGGGTGGAGAAGTTGAGGCGGTTAATGTCTTGACGCCAGTTGGACATGAAGAGGTCGAGGGAGGGTAGGAGGCCTGGGGGTGGTGTCCAGGAGGAGGACTTGTGTTGGAGGCGGGAGAAGGGGTCAATGGAAGTGGGTTAGGCTCCCGGTTGAAGAAGTAAGCGTGGAGGCGAAGGCTGCGGAAAAACTGCTCTATGTCCAAACGTGACTGGTATTCATTGATGTGTGGTTGTAGGGGGACAAAGGTGAGCCCCTTGCTTAGTACTGACCATTCGTCCTCAGTCAGTGGGCGGTCTCGGGGGATGGTGAAGATGCGGCAGGGCTCAGTGTGGCTGTCTTCTCTGGGGTTGCTGGCTGTGGGGGCTGTGGACAGAGCGATAAGATTGTTGGCTGTGGGCGGGGTTCCATCGGCATCGGCATCGGCTGTGGGCGGGGCTCCGTCGGCTGTGGGCAGGGTTCCGTTGGCGTCCATTTCAAGCCCACCGACTCCCACAGCTACCTAGAATACACCTCCTCCCACCCACCCCCCTGCAAAAATTCTATCCCTTATTCCCAATTCCTCTGCCTCCACCGCATCTGCTCCCACGATGAGGCATTCCACTCCCGCACATCCTAGATGTCCAAGTTCTTCAAGGACCGCAACTTTCCCCCCACAGTGGTCGAGAACGCCCTTGACCGCGTCTCCCACATTTCCCGCAATACATTCGTCACACTCCACCCCTGCCACAAGCGCCCAAAGAGGATCCCCCTCGTTCTCACACACCACCCCACCAACCTCCGGATACAACGCATCATCCTCCGACACTTCTGCCATCTACAATCCGACCCCACCACCCGAGACATTTTTCTATCCCCACCCTTGTCTGCTTTCCGGAGAGACCACTCTCTCCATGACTCCCTTGTTCGCTCCACACTCCCCTCCAACCCCACCACACCCGGCACCTTCCCCTGCAACCGCAGGAAGTGCTACACTTGCCCCTACACCTCCTCCCTCACCCCCATCCCAGGCCCCAAGATGACTTTCCACATTAAGCAGAGGTTCACCTGCACATCTGCCAATGTGGTATACTGTATCCATTGTACCCGGTGTGGCTTCCTCTACATTGGGGAAACCAAGTTGAGGCTTGGGGACCGCTTTGCAGAACACCTTCACTTGGTTCACAATAAACAACTACATCTCCCAGCCGCGAACCATTTTAACTCCCCCTCCCATTCCTCAGACGACATGTCTGTCATGGGCCTCCCGCAGTGCCACAAAGATGCCACCCGAAGGTTGCAGGAACAGCAACTCAGATTCCGCTTGGGAACCCTGCAGCCCAATGGTATCAATGTGGACTTCACCAGCTTCAAAATCTCCCCTTCCCCCACCGCATCCCAAAACCAGCCCAGTTCATCCCCTTCCCCCACTGCATCACACAACCAGCCCAGCTCATCCCCTTTCCCCACTGCATCCCAAAACCAGCCCAGCCTGTCTCTGCCTCCCTGACCTGTTCTTCCTCTCACCCATCCCTTCCTCCCACCTCAATCCGCACCTCCATTTCCTACTTACTAACCTCATCCCACCTCCTTGACCTGCCCGTCTTCCCTGGACTGGCCTATCCCCTCCCTACCTCCCCACCTATACTCTCCTCTCCACCTATCTTCTTTTCTCTCCATCTTCAGTCCGCCTCCCCCTCTCTCCCAATTTATTCCAGAACCCTCACCCCATCCCCCTCTCTGATGAAGGGTTTAGGCCCGAAACGTCAGCTTTTGTGCTCCTGAGATGCTGCTTGGCCTGCTGTGTTCATCCAACTCCACACTTTGTTATCTTGGATTCTCCAGCATCTGCAGTTCCCATTATCTCTTAAGGGAATATTGTTTATTGCAAAACACCAAAATAGAGCCACAACTCATCGCACTGGGTCTTTTTTTTATATTCAGACCTGTATCGCACAACCAATTAGATTTTATCCCCAGAACCAAATCAACCTGATTTTTTTGTCTTTTTTTCACTTTCACTTTGATGGAGACCAACGTGCTCCCTGTGCAGGACCCCGGGCTCATATGTAACTACAGAAGGGGAATGGACAGTCAGCAGGTATGACTGCCTCCATAGCCCACTGTCTGCAGCTGTTAATAGTCAACCTAACCAAGCCCAGGAGCAGCTGGGCCTGCTTTATCCTTTTTAAATTTATTTGAGAGTCCAGAAATGTTCTTATACACAACTGAATTGTGCTTTCCCCATCACCAAATCACCATGACCTTTTTTTTTGTTTTTAACTATTAACTGCCACCAGTAAAGCACCCATGTCACTAATTAAATATTTATAATCAAAGCCCATTAAGGGAAATGCAAACCATTACAAATGAGAGAGACCGGAAAAGGGGCTAAATCAAAACACAGTTGGAGTGGGATATAAAGCACAGTGGTGCCCACTGATCAATAAAAGGCATCAAGAGCATCGATGGACACTGTGTGCTCACTTCCCAAAGACTGCCAGGTAAGAACATAACCATAGAAGAGATATAGCCCCCTCCACAGTCCGCTGCCTTGAGCTGTTAATAGCCAACTTGGCCAAGCCCAGGAGCAGCTGGATTTGCATTATTAAATTTAAATTTGTACCCAGATCTCTGGATAAATAGTCTTGTGATAATACCACTCATTCACCCAGTACTGGGCCTGCTCTATATTTTTCCAAATCAACCTGTGGATGCGTTATGATACACCTCTGGAGCAGATGGGACTAAAACAGGCCTCCAGGCTCTGCGATAAGGACATTACCATTGCATCACAACTGCCCTTCTGGGTCTGTTTTATTATTGTTTTTCTTCATATTTGGACGTTTTATCAAACACAACTGAATTGCTTTACCACCACCAAATCACAATAGTCTTTTTTTCAACTAGGTCTGGTCTTTGTTTTCTGTAGATCTAAAAGTGTTCTCTCATGCAACAAAATGGGTTTTTCCACCATTAAGTTGCTGTGACTTTTTATTTCGTTTTTAACTATTAACCACCACCAGTAAAATCACCGTGCAGCCAGTTAGACACTTACATGCAAAGCCCATTGCAGGCAATAGATATGCTTACTTTTTATTTTGCTTCCTTTACACCCAGAAAAGTAATAGACAATAGACAATAGGTGCAGGAGTAGGCCATTCGGCCCTTCGAGCCAGCACCACCATCATTGTGATAATGGCTGATCATCCACAATCACTTTCCTGTTCCTGCCTTATCCCCATAACCCTTGATTCCACTATCTTTAAGAGCTCTATCCATCTCTATCTTGAAAGTATCCAGCCACTGCCTTCTGGGGCAAAGCATTCCATATATCCACCACTCTCTGGGTGAAGAAGTTTTTCCTCAACTCTGTTCTAAATGACCTACCCCTTATTTTTAAACTGTGTCCTCTGGTTCTGTAGTCACCCATCAGTGGAAATATGCTTCCTGCTTCCAAAGTGTCCAATCCCTTAATAATCTTATACGTCTCAATCAGATCCCCTCTCATCCTTCTAAACTCAAGGGTATACAAGCCCAGTGGCTCCAATCTTTCAACATATGATAGTCCCGCCATTCCAGGAATTGACCTCGTGAATCAGACACAACTGAGTGACTTTCTGACCACAAAAATTACCACGACTTTTTTAAAAACAAATTTATTCCTCTAAATCAGCAGTAATCACTGTGTGGCCGTTCAAATATTTACAAACAAAGCCCATTATGGGCAATGCAAACCATCAAAAATCTGGATCTGCTTTACACGTCTTATTTTTCTGGGTCTGTTTTTTTTAACCAGTTTTCTAATCAACCTATTCAGAGATGTTAAAATATTTTATAAAATATGGATAAGTTCAGTAGCGCAATTAAGATAATACCTACCCTTCATTATCTTGGCTGTACAGCCTCAATAGAATCTGTCTATTGAAGCAAACTCAGGTCACAAAAAGCTTAACTTTACCAATGTTTTAGATTTATTTTAACAGCTATTAATTCCTTCTACGTTGAGACAACAAAGTCAATTTCATATACATGCTCAAAGCTTGTTATAAAATCTTAAAATGTATTTGCATTTTTTCCAGCATCACCAAATAGTAATTATCTGATCTTTTTCAATGTTGAGCAACCATAACAAATTTGTACATTGTCATTCCCTGCTTCAGTATAAAGGGCTGAATTTTTGAAGTGGTTTGATGAGTGAGATTCATGGCATGTTGGCCATTGTGGCTTCGAGTGACCTTTCTGGTGTAATCTTCTGCTCTTCACCTCATTAATTATATAATTAGGCTCTTTGTGCCCTTCTCATGATTTGTGCTGCTAGATAGGCAGAGATTTTTGACAATGCCAGTACAATTCCCAATACTGAGGACATATCTAAAACCAAACTGCACTCAACTTTCGACACTGCAAGCCTGGAACTGCCTCCCTCACTATGTACTCTGAGAAAATGCCCACAGAGAGGCCTCACTACCAGACACAGCCAGCCTGAGCACAGTGAATGTTGCAGGTCAGTGCTGTGTAACAAGTTGAATAGAAAGAGTAACAGTAGAGGAAGAAAGTAATGATCTTCTGCACTCTGCAGAACTCTGGAGGGAGTCATACTTGCTGACTGTCCATCATTTCTCTGCAGCACTATAGTCAGCGTAGGTACTCATTATAACCACCATACACTTATGTCTCCAAGACACACATATTGCATGCCTCGTGTCCACTCAATGGTTCTCACCCATTTCATCCTCCCAAACTACCAACCCTCCTCTCTCACTGAGGACACTTCACCATCGCTCCTGTCCCTACATCAGCACTAACTGCTTTTCCAGCCACTGTTATTGCAGGTCCAAGACCAGAGGGCAAAGATTAGGATGAGACAGGCAGGTGAGGAGCAATGACAGACACCAAGATCCCCCAAGATTTTGTGGAAAAGATACTCAATTTGGTCAGAAAAAAGTAGGACCACTAACACGAGGAGAGGAAGACCTCAGTGACCAACCACCCCAGTAAACTTCATTGTTCTGTGCCACATTGCTCTCCCTGTGACCCCAGTACTTACTCAATCTGCACAAGCTTTTCCTGTATGCCTAATTTCTTCTCTTATTTCATGCAGGGAATAACAGCATTCAGCAAACATCTGCTAAGTAGAGATTGGTTTTAGAGAGTAATTATGGCTGAGGAGGAAGCCATCAATGTTCAGAGGATGCACTGATATGTCTATCTCCTGCACCCTTTAGCAGCTCAGAGATTTCCACCTCAGGGGTTCTGTTTCCAGATCAGACTCAGGAGCGTGATCTGGAAAGCATATCATTGACATGAGTCCTCAGGTAATCGCATGACAAACACCCCAGGTCACTGGTGCTCAGAGGACTGTTGGGTTCCAGATACATGCCCACTCACAGGCAAAAGATTAAAAAAAGGAACTGTAGAGGCTGGAAATCCAAAACAAATCAGAACTTGCTGAAGAAACTCAGCAGGTGTGGCAGCATCGGTGGAGAGTTAAAATAACTGGGCCAGTAACGCTTCTTCAGAACTCAGATACAAATATGAATTGTTTCTGTCTCTATAGAGGCTGCCAGACCTGCTGGGTTCCTCAACCACTTTCTGCTTTCATATTTTGTTAGAGTGATGCTGGCATACTTGTGTCTGGCCATCTCCATGCAGATGTTAGTGACCTAGGTCCAGCACACTCAATATCTGACAAATATGTGCATAGATCTGTGCTTTATTGCCCAACTTATAGGTGTGCAGTAAGAATAACAAGGTGAGAAATGACTGAGAGACCTCATCATCTCTCTTTCCTCTCAAGGAGACAGGCTGGGGCCAATAAGCATCCATAGGGGTAACAGAAACATAACCAGATAAAACCCCTCCTTCTTCTCAGGGCCAGAAGATATCAAGCAGACAATTAGATGGATGATTAGACATCCATGTAGCAACAGAAATATCAAGCTCTGCAAATAACAAGGTCCCCATGTCCTTTGTTCTAAACAGGGGCTGATTGCCATTTGGCCAACAGAATCTTAAACAATAAACAAAATACAAATTCACTTCCTAATCCTGGAGGCAAATTTTAATGAGGGTATTGCTAGCTTCTTGCACACAACAATAGATTCTCTGTCATGCTGTAAGAAAGATCAGCAAGATATCATTGTTTATTGAAGGAATTCCTGATCGTTCATATCCATCACAATGAATGCTATATTATGCCCTGACAAAGTGTGCCACGGAGGTTTTGCTGGGAGGCCAATGGTGTGCCTCCATTATTGCACAACCAGAGCTGCCATGCTGCAGTGAGTGAATAGAATACTAGTTAGCCAACCCTCACTCCAAACTAAAAGCACACTTGTATATATCAGAATGCCATTTTTTAGTGTCTTGTCCAGCAATGGGTAGGTGGTTATAACCATGGGCCAAACTGAGACAGCAGAAATACTCGCATTGCTTCCTCAGTCCTAGGTAAAGGGTAAACATCCTTATCCGTCTTTACATTGTGTGCCCCCCCCCCCAAGTAATCAACACAGATCTTCAGTTTTAAAACTTTCTTCCTTGTACAGTCTATGGGGAAGGTATACAGGCTTGACTGCCCCGGGGGGACACCTGGCTCCAAAGATTCTGAAAGTACTCCAGGACTTGGTCCCAGTGATGGGGTGGGATCCAGTCTGAAGGAATCTTTACCAGACTGAGATCTTCAGTTCTGTGGCCCACCAGATTACAATACACAACGTTAACTTCACTGAATGTTGTCCCGCATTGGCGAGAGGAGAAACAAGCTGCTTCCTCTGGATGTCCTCCAGCTTGCCAATGTATATCGCTGAAATGAATTCAGATTGGGAAAGTTCAAAGGAGATGTGAGGGGCAAATGTTTTACTCGGAGAATGGTAGGAGTCTGGAACGCACCGTCAGGGGTGGTGGTGGAGACACACTCGGCAGGGGTGTTTATGGAACTTTTGCTCGGCACAAGGCCGGTACACCGAACAAGGTTCTAGTCTCCTGATCCCCATCTGCAATCAACATACGTGCTTTCCAAGGACAGCCAGCTTTCTCATAGCACATTGACTCTGACACTGTGGGTATTCTCAACTTTATTACTTTCATTGAAGTATTTAGCAGGTCATAAACTAGGAGAAACCCCAGGTTATGAAAAGTGTGATTGAGGACAGATAGGAGAGCTCAATGTAGCCATGATAAGGTATGCCCGACTCCTGTGAAGCAGAGATTTGGATCAGGAAACAGACATGAATCAGCTTGCACTCCTTAGCATGATGCTCATGGAAAAACTGGTGAGTGATGATTAGATCATGGAACATAAAACAGTACAGCACTGGAAAGGGCCATTCAGCCCACATGTTGCGCCAAACATGAAACCAAATTAAACTAGTCCCTTATGCCTGCCATTGGTCCATATTAAGACCTTCACTCCTGTGTCAATAAAGCACAAAGATTCCATCTTGCCAAATTTCAAACTCATAATAGGTCAAATCCCTATCACGCTTTATAAGACTGATCCTCTTCATGAAGCAACCTCACTCACCACCTGGTTCTCAGTAGGCAACCCGATTGGTTTAATGAGAAGGGGAGGCCATTGCATGGGTGTCTGTGAGCCTAGTGGCTGCTGATGTTCACTTGTGTGGACAAAGGGTTGAGGAGGATGGCTGTCCATGCTGGGTAATTGTGATGAAGACACAGTTGGGTGATGGCCGAGACAAACAATCTGACTTGCCAGGAAGGGTTTATGCTGTCTAATATCTCAGGGAAGGACAGAATTAAAAATAGCATAAAAACTGGGCAAATGAAAGCAAATTACTACAGATGCTGAAGATCTGCACCAAACACAAAAAACGCAGTTTATTCTTATGGCTCCCAAATCTGAGTCTGTATCCATTCCCTCTTAAGAAATAATATTCTGAGGATGTGCACCTAGCAAATGAGGTTCATCATCGCCAGTAGGAATTGGAATACACTATATCACTCTAATTTCATCTGTGTTTTGTTGTTTTTGCCTTTAGCTGTGCAAACAATTTAACAATAATGTATTTCTTGTGTATTTCAGGGACACAAGGACATTGTTGTCTCCATAGTTACAAACATTTTGATCCATGTGCTTTCTAAGCAAGGGCTGGTGAATTTTTTTCTCTCATTTGCTAACGCTTGTTATTTTAAAGCAAAATCTAGTGAACACAGTTGTCTCACATTAATATCATAATAAATTGATTGACGCTTTTAAGGTATTTCACTTTTCACTCAAGAATCAAATTAACTTACCCAGCGGATACAACATAAAAGGTGAAGTGAAATCGTAAAATCAACTGTAGCCTAGAAATTACATTTTGCTGGTTATTATCCAGCGAGAATTTGTATGTTGTGAAAGTAATAGCTTCTACTGACCCAGCTCAATATTCTCATTCCAGGTACAGAGTTGGGTTTGTGCTTTCTGAAACAACTAAACCTCAGAGATTTGCATTTTAATGAGTACAGACTCTGTAAATTTTAATTCTCAGAAGCATGTTACAGTATAACCATGATACGAAGGTACCAGTGGACTGGGCTGAACAAAGTCAGAAGTTGCATGACACCAGGTTATAGACCAACAGGTTTATTTGAAGTCACAAGCTGACAGAGGAGGAGTGCTCCAAAACCTTGTGATTTCAAATAAACCTGTTTGAGATAACCTGGCGTCGTGTGACCTCTGGCAGTATAACCAGAGAGAGAAGATAATCCTGTACATACGGATATCCCCTCTTTAGCATAACATGAGCAATAACAAGAAAGTTGGGGAATTGCAGCAAGAATGGCAAAGATCAGAATCTCAACGTTGAAAATGTCGTTTCTGATTATCCTCATAATTGTAAAATGGCAAGGTCAGAATCTTGCTGGCACAGGGTAACTATTCAGAGATGCTTGTTGTATTTCTATCCACTAGCATCTTATCATTATTCCAACTCGTCCTATCTCTAACAAACACAGAAGATGCTGGACAACCTCTGCAGGTCTGAGACAGTCTGGAGAGATAAACAGTGTTAATGTTTTGAGTTTAATATAAGCTCTTCAGAACAGGAAGAACAGTCATACTGGGCAGGGAACCCAGTTACAATGGCAAGACTTTCTCACCAAACATAGGAAGATGATTTGTGATGGTCTATTGATGTACAAAAGATCACCTTCTATGCCATTTTTTAACGATATAACCGCAAAAATTATCATAAGTGTCTGAATATTAAATGGTTAGATTTCTTTGGGTAAATATTGATATCAGTCATCTCCACTTTTGATTCACTCTGAACAACATTTCGTAGACTCTCAGGAATCAAGGTAACAGTGCTACTGGATAAACTTTCAAAGTCTTCTAAATTTGGATTCTCTCAGATTCCCTCATTGAAATAGGAACTGATTATCTTTTCTTTTATGGGTATTATTGAGCTTTGCAATTTTTACTCTTTGCATATACACTGAAATTATAGGTTTCCTTTTAAGAGAAATTTTACGGTTTTGGGTATAATTTAAATTGTCTCATCTAACCCTCAGTGAGCCTGACTGATGTTGCTTTGGTCTGGGGATATTTTCTAAGGAATTTCACCCGGGCTCTTACAATAGTCAGGGCAATTACAATCTAGCTAAACTAATTGTATTTTAAGCAATCGGGAAGAATAGCTTTCTCTCTTTGAAAGGGGTGAGGAGGGGTTCAATGTTAGAACTAGTTGTCTCCATGGGCCCAGATTACTTGTCCTAGAGTCTGAGACCCTCTGTCTGAAGTTAGAAAAAGTTATTTGAGAGATTTTCCAGATTTCAATAGCTCCAGGTGAGGAGTTACGATTTAAAAACACCACAAAATACATCTTGTTGGTGATATGCGCTGCAGATACAACAAAAGATCCTGCCAAAGGTAGCTTCTCATCATAACCAATTGCCTGTCTCTGTTTTTCATAACAGTCTCTTTCCAGTCTGCGGCAGGCAGCACCAACAGCATCTCCTACATTGCTATGCTCAATTGCATTATAGGCCAGCAAATCTCTACAATCACTTCAACACTGTGAAGTGCAGGTGTATGCCCACATTATAGGTTCCCAAAAGATGTCAGGAACCATATTTTACACTTATATGGAATCATGGTTTGAGCTCCGAAGGAAGGCACTTAGCTCACTATGCCTGTGCTGATCACAAGCAAAGGTAACTCAGTTATTCCCATTCCCCAACCCTTTCCCTATAACCCTGCAGTTTTGCTTTCTCTTCAGCTTACCCAATTTCATTTGGAAAGTCCCAATTTTTGTCTGTCTCCAAGGTGTTCTTAGATACAGCACTTTAGGCTCTAATTACAGTCTATATGATGAGGTCTTTCCTTATGTCACTTGGATCTTTTATCAATTAGTCTATATCAGGTTCCTCTTCTAGCTATGGGAACAGGCTCTTTATACTTTGTTCAAATGAGGCCTAGCTAGAATTTGATAATTCTATAATTGGGAACCTTTGTATCGTGCAGGATGGATACTGAGTGCCACATTTATGTTTATTGCCATTTTGCCCCAGGCTTTTCAAGATAAAGGCCAGAGACCCACTTGAATTAAGCAGTATTTAATAACAGTAGCAGATTATTTAGCCTCTTACAATTGCTACATTATCTAATGAGAGAATTAGATACTTCGTCCTTGCTTTTTGCACTCTACACTTCTGATTATTAAACGAAGATTGTATTTGACATTTTAACCACTTCGTCAATCTTTCACAGTGCTTTCAACAATTTCTGCATATATGATGCTGGGTCTCTCTGCTTCCAAAGTTTCTTTTGAATTGTGCCTTACATTTTGTAACGTTTCTTCTAACTTTTCTAACTAAAATGCACAATGTCACATTTCTCAACATTAAATTCAATCTGCCGTTCCACAAACCTGCCTAAATCCTCTTGAAGTTTATATTACTGGTTTTGTTTCATGTGCAAATTTTGAAATTGTGTTTTGCACAGCCAAGTCTAAGTTATTAATACATATCCAGAAAAGAAATGATAACAACGCAAACCCCAGTGGAGTCCCATTGTAAACTATCCAGTTTGACAAAGCTAAGTGAAAATATAAGATTGTGGAGAACATAATGGGTAAGCAAAGAAATATAGACAGGTTAATCTCATTAGATAATATAGCAATTGTAAGAGGCTAAATAATCTGCTACTGTTATTAAATACTGCTTAATTCAAGTGGGTCTCTGACCTTATCTTGAAAAGCCTAGGGCAAAATGGCAATAAACATAAATGTGGCACTCAGTATCCATCCCGCTTGCTACAAAGATTCCCAATTAAACAGAATAGGCACTGTCATCCAATTTAAATATAAACCCCACTAAGTCCAGATAAAACTTTAAAACTTAATTCTATCAGTATACTTCTTTGAATCATCTGGAAAATTAAATAGATGTTTCACTTTCTATTAATCAGGTATTTCTGTGATATGATGACGTGGTGAGTTTGAATGATGATTCTATAGCCTTCTTCTGTCCCTGCAACAGTACCAATATCTAACAAAGTCACTTTCCAAGTTTTAAGTTACTTTTGTTCTGCATGCAATTTTGGAGAATTTGGAGTCATACTTATTAAAAGCTTGAACATCTAATTTTCAGTTTTTGAGACGGTATGTTGCTGTGATCTCATTTATCATTGGGATGTAGAATTACTCGTAACTTTAAGTTACTGCACAAAAATCAAGAAAGTTGCATCCTTAAGGAACATGTAACAGAACATTTGCACATATGCTGAATAGTACCTAAAAGGGAGACTCAATACACCATTTTCTTTTAATTTTCAGTTGTAAACAAACGTTATGCAAAGCAAACTGGCTGAGCTAAGGAAGTACAAATGTAATGTCAGAAGAAAAAATCACAAAGTTAACCTTTGCAGCCAAATAGAGTAGAAAACAATTTAAGGCAGGTGTTGTATAGGTGTTTGGTTCAAGGGGTTAATGCATCAATCTCTGCCCCGTATGATCTTGTTCTAAGCATGTGGTTTTCAAGAACAGCTCAGGATCTCATAGGACATAGAGCTACCATCTAGATCTCCTCATAGACTTTGTAACAATGTGCATCATACCAATATAACTATTACCTGACTGCTATCATACAATATATCACAAGATAATAAAATGTGAAGCTGGATGAACACAGCAGGCCAAGCAGCATCTCAGGAGCACAAAAGCTGACGTTTCGGGCCTAGACCCTTCATCAGAGAGCCCGAAACGTCAGCTTTTGTGCTCCTGAGATGCTGCTTGGCCTGCTGTGTTCATCCAGCCTCACATTTTATTATCTTGGAATCTCCAGCATCTGCAGTTCCCATTATCTCTGATACAATATATCACATCCTGTTTAAGATAACAGCCTCTTCTCATTATACAATCTTCTGCTTTTCCTCTACCACACCAGACAGAGCAGGTTCTTCGGATCCTGACTTAAAAGGATTTGATGGCCAGAAAACTACCTGGCGGTGACCAGGCTAGAACATACAATGTGATGAGCAGTGGTAAGGAATCATCTCACAAAAACATGGATTGGAATTCTGCTGGACCTGGCTACACCACATTAAAATATAGGCAACAGTGAAATTGCAGTGAACCCAGAAGAATTTTCCAGACACAGTGTTAAGAGAGCGATACCTGCTGACAATCAGCAGCTGAGAGAGCTGAATAGTGCAAGAACCTGCAGGACAGCAACTCCTGGCATGTTTCGACAAGGCAGAAATGGTATCATTGATAAAAGCCTTTCCAACCTAATAAGAGAATCACGAAGGCAAGTGTGAGTTGGTAGCTAAAAGCAGTTGGAGCATGAATTGGATGCCATGATCTATTGGGTTTGTCCCAAATTGAGGTTCAGCTGGAGGATGAATGGGCATTAGAAGCTCTGTGAGGAAACTTCAATTCCCTATTGGAAAAAAGGATTTTATCTTAAAATCTCAGCATACTTTAAGGCAAGGAAAGCCAGACATAAGCAAAATATTAATAGCTCAGAGCACACATTACTGCCATAACAGGTGGCCACTGTGAGGCATGGCTACAGCAAGGAAAATCAAGAGACTGCAGCAGAGGAGTGTTGCATAGCAAGAATGAAAGCCATATAGATGGAATTTAGAAGCTTGAGCAAATAAAGTCTAACAGGAGAAAATTATAAAAAGACAACTGAGGGCAAATTAAGAGCATGGGATCCATAAATGAAACTTCTCCAAAGGCAGGAAAATATTATCAAAGCCACAGGGATTCATTCAGTACAGTCATTAGAGAGAACAGAATTTAGCTTTAAAACCACAGGCAGCAGGACTGATTCAGTAAATCTTTTCAAGAGAACAGGAATCATTGCAGAACTGTACAGTAATATGGAAGTGCTCCAGACTACACAAATTGGCTGAGGTAGGCCATTCAGAGAATAGAATTCTGCTTTAAAACAATAGGCAGTGGGATTTGTTCACTAAAGACATTAAAGAAGATGGGAATCATATATTAAGATGTAAGAGACCATTTTAGATTTTTAAGCGTAGGAAAACCCTATAATTCAGTAACACAGAGCAGCGGCCATTACACTGTAGAATTAAAACCTTTAAAGGAAGGAGAATAAATCAGCATTAATCTGCTGCAGAATTTAAAGTTACAAAATAAGTAATTGTGTTAGGAAGAAATGGCAGCAGAGGTAATCCTGCCTGGATTATTTAATTTCAGAGATGGGCCATACACCGAATTTGATATCTTGGGAAAGATCTTAAGATACAAAATAACATTCAAACAAGACACTGAATCAGAAACTGAACAAATAAATTCACTTTTGTTTTCATTTGGCATTATAGCTGCTGACTTTATAGAGCATCAACACATAAAAGAAGACATACATTTGAATAAGTTCCACAAGATTTTGACAATTGCTTTATTAGAACAAATAAAATATTTAAAAGAGGAAGATTTAACAAGGGAATTCAGTACTCAGGGGAATCCACCAATAATTTTGTTCTTGTCTTCTTCACATTCGTGGAGAAATGTTGCTATGGAGTTTTGACATCAGAATTCATAAGATATCAAATTGTTTTTAGATTACTGATGAGATGTAATCAAATTTATTACCATCTAAAGATGATTTTACTGGAGAGAAAGCCATTCAGATAGCACAGGAAACAGAAATCAGAAAAATGACTGCAGTGTAATGTTAAGGTGAGAAGTGCTGCCTTATTACAGGAAAATAAAAAAATCCATTCAATTCATGGGTTTCAAAAATCCTAAAGGCATACATGATAAATATATGCAGAGACTAAGTCTGACAGGAGACACTAAGAAACAGTGTCAGAGCTGTGGAGCAAGGAAATTTCATTGCAAGCTGTGAAAAATAATGCTATATCTAGAAAACAATAAGTTGTTTTCGGAAGATGTACAGAAGTAGGACACAGCAACAGTGCAGTAAAAAGTCAAATAACTTCACACTCAGAGATTTCGGTTTAGTAGAACAAGTACAATAGAGCAGAAATCAAATGCATTCCTCAAAGAAATTGGTGACCCAAGGCAAATGTTTTGGTGAGAAAAGCTTTACGGCAGGCTGGGCATTAAATTATTTTTCAGCTTAATAGTGGAGTGAGTGCCTTTATGTTATCACAGTATACTCCATGGATAATAAAGCAGGGGTTACATCTCACAATAGTGAAACAATCTGTCCAAGAGGTATAAACCTCATTGTTACTATTTGTTGCACAATGGGTGTCAAATAATAATAACTGCATATTTAATTCACAATAAGGAAATTCACTCAGGAGTGTGGATTGAGCAGTCTTGAGTTCAATCTTATTCAGATGGCAAAATGAATCCAGTCATCAGTAAACTGACAAAGATTAAGCCAGGAATGCCTTAACTGTTCATGGAAACGCCAGACATAAAACAACTAGTCAAGGAATGGGTGTTCATTGAACCACAGGAAAAAGAAGTGTTAGTTTTTGAACAGCAGGTCAATTGACAAGTCAAGACTGCTCTTGGCTTACTATGCTAAGAGCCCCTGAGTGAAGGATATTCCCCTTGACTTGACTGAGGCCTGCTAACAACAATTACAATCTTCTGTCCTTTGTATCTGAGCTAAATAGCTAGGCCAAACGTAGGTTTTGGTGCCAAGAGCTTAATATCTCTTGCTGAGGGTGTGAAGTGCATCAGTGATACTGCAAGCATCTAAGTAGACACAGGATGAGTATGCTTTTTGACAGCAAATAATGAGTCCTGAGATGCAGCCTGGTCCAGTATCTGAGCTGGGTGCATGTTGATGAACACTCAGTGTTCTTGCTGCAGTATTGCAATGACAATTCTTGGTGCATTCTAAGGGGCAACATTGAAGTGAAGTAGTAGCCTGCACATGGGTCAGAGATACAGCACATGGGTCCTCAGAGGCTGTCTCACATTGGATTAGTCGGGGAATCGAGTGGATATGGGCTGCATGTGGCCGGTGTCTGTGGAATGTTCCTGAGAGCTTGTTGCCCAGTGCCCAATGTTGAAGGCCTTTCAGAGCAAGCAGCAAATGGTAACCGTTTCGCTTCCCAGGCCAAGTGTTCTCAATGCCTAGCTTGTTGATGAGTTTGGTAAGACAGAAAACTGAACACTAATGAGGCCATTTGGGACATTTAATAACCAATAACCAATCTTAACTGGCCACTTGCTACTGCTTAGTGAGAAAATTGGTGTTCCAACTATGAAAAGCATAAAAGGTGCAATGAGGTGCTGACATAGAGGTTGGCCTAAGTGGGCTTCATATCCAATTCTGTCACATATCTCACCACTGCCCATGTCATTCTGACCCCTATAAGACCTGCCCAATGTCTACCATACCAATGTAACTTGAACTTGATTGTTTACATAGAATATACATTGGATAAGATAAAAGCTGCTTCTCATTACAATACCTGTGATAATGGGAACTGCAGATGCTGGAGAATCCAAGATAACAAAGTGTGGAGCTGGATGAACACAGCAGGCCAAGCAGCATCTCAGGAGCACAAAAGCTGATGTTTCGGGCCTAGATCCTTCTCTGATGAAGGGTCTAGGCACGAAATGTCAGCTTTTGTGCTCCTGAGATGCTGCTTGGCCTGCTGTGTTCATCCAGCTCCACACTTTGTTATCTCTCATTACAATACCTACTGGTTTTCCTCTACAACACCAGATCAAACAGGTCATACAGATCCCAACCTGACTGGAGGATTGTGGCACCAAATCTATCATGTGGTAACCAAGAGTCCTGTTACCTCATACAATGTAATGAGCACTGATCTGGATTCATCATGCAACAGAATGATCCCACTACTGAGGTTTAGTTCTCCCTGTTGTGCTACCTCAATATTTATTGACATCAAAGTGACTTCTTAGTCCATTAAAGTCAGTTGAAATTTTTTAATGTACATTCTTCTTCATTGCTACGGTAAATTTAGCTTCCATAAAATATGTCAAATGAAAAGCCACTCTTTCATTATCAGAGCAAACCGTATTAGGTGGTAATCTGCTGTTCACATCTCAAGATTTATAAAGGAACTCTTAAATTAAATTTCATAAAGAACACTTCTTAGCTTTACTTTGGAACATCTAGATGAATGCAATTGGAAAATATCAAGATCTATTTATCTCCAATACACATAATAAATTAATCTTTGAAAGAGAACATTGTGTTCCATGTGTTTTGTCTAGAACTTGGAACATTTTGTTCATGGTGTAGTCTATGAGCACAATGAAAATTGCTCATAAAGGATTTACAATTGGCTTCAGGAAAGAAATGATAGGAAAAGAGAAAAGTTCAAGTAAGGACTTCCCTATTCAGGATTCTTTTTCTCCCTTTCTTCTTTCAGGAGATGTAAGCATTGCTGGCATGTCCAACATTTGCTGCCCACCCCTTGTTGTCCTTGAATGGATTGGCTTCTCAGTTAATTTCAGAGGGCTGTTAAGAGTCAAGCACATTGCTATGTGGAATCACACGAAAGCCAAATCAAGTAGATGTCCTTCTCTAAAGTATATTAGGGGGCCAGATGGTTTTTATGACAATCAATGTTTCTTTCATGCTGACAGTTACTGAGACTAGCATTATACTTCTGCTGGCTAGTGAGATTCAAGCATCCCCAGTTTATCTGGATCTCTGGAACACTAATCCATTACACAAAACCATCACACCATTACCTCCACCTAAGTGGAGATGGTTATTGTATATTTGTAAAAGTTATGGCATCTGCCCACATTTGAGGAGGATTTGGGAGAACTCCTCTTGCATAAATCCTGAAATTCGTTTCAAAGTTTAAATGAAAACCAGGTAATTTCTTTATCTTCATGTCAATTCACATGAAATTAGCAAAATAAATGCAAAAAGCCGTGGAATTTAAGCAAAAATTATATTCAATCCAAGTCAAATTTCTTATCTTTTGAACTTGTCCAGAAAACATTGTGCCCATCCAAATTGGTGACACCCCCATCTTCAAGCAATTTCCATTTTGAATTTTGGTCATTTGCACTCATTTTGAGCTTTTGAGGAGACATAAAAATGATGACATTCAAAGACACTAATAGCGGCATATGTTTTTACTTTACTCACAAGTTGACTACATCTATGTACCTAGTAAAGGCAAACCCTCAAACTGAAGACGTAGGACCGGGATTAAACTATTGAGTCCTACATTCATACCTATCCCCAATAACTTGACTCTTTTGATATTCAAGAACATACCTACATTTCCTTTAAAAATATTGAATGCCCCTGACTCCAACGATCAGTGGGGAAGCATGTTCCTCAGGTTTGTGACTCCCTGAGAGAAAATAAATCCTTTAATCTCCAAACTATAGAGCAGATGCCTTAATTTTAAGCTGTGTTCCCTAACTCTAGTCAAGACACAAAGGGGGAAACATCCTTACAGAATCAATACTGTCAAGCCCCCTTAGGAAGATAAATGGTTTAAAAAGCTGACTTGTAAATCTTTGCAAGGCCAATGGCTACAGGCCTAATCTATGCAACCTTTTCTTCATAACATATTCCCTTATCCCATGAATTAGTTGAAGTTCCTTTACTTTGCTGGAGGCAGCGGCATTATTATATTGTCTGTGAATGAGAGGTTCAGATTAGCCCAGCTTCGCTGGGAATTTGTGTTCAAATTTCACCACAGCCAATGGTCTACTTATGGGACTGGATATTACATTGTGAAGGGCCTCTGCCTGGTATGTTTTTAGCAGTGTTAAGGAGAAGCATGATAAGTTGGATGAATCACCCACCATCTTCCCACCCACCCCATAGTGTAGAGGATGTTGGATACTCAACAGGCTCCAATATATGTGGCCCATGCCTTGACAGATTGGTGTGGGCAGACCAATGGAAAGGTCATTCTGTGCTTTGTTAATGGCAAGAACGAGCGATCACTGTATTTGGAATGTACCTTTTTCCCACCGATGATATCCTCACATGAAGATAAGACATCTCTTCCTTCGTAACCAGTTATAATATAAAACCCAGCCCTGCTACCTCACAGTGTGATGGCATAAACCTTCTCCTCAAAGGCCCCCTCACTCTATTGGACCTCCTTTATGAGCACACCTACTGTCCCAGCACAATCACAGCTGTGGCTTGGTGCTGCCAGGACTGCAGGAGCTGTCATCCACCTTTCCAACTGTTACCCCATCCCCCATGACAACTTTCTGCCCATCGTCTCACCACTGTTCATCATTGTACAGGTCAAAACCTTACTAGTTTCATTTACCATTCCCTTTGCAATAATCACCAACATATAATTTACCTTCCTAACCTCTTGCTGTATGTTCAAACCAACTTTTGGTAATATGGGTTCCATGAATCCCAGATCCCGCTGTATTTTACAATTCTGCAGTCTCTGTCTCCATTTAAATGTGCTTTTTCATTCTTCCCATCTAAGTGGACAAGTTTTGCATTTTCCAGTAATTTATTCCGTTGACCAAATTCTTGCCTGATTGCTTTATCTTCACGTATCCATTTGCAAACTTCAATGACCCCCTTCACAACTTATCCCTATGACATCAGTAAATTTAGCAATCATTTGATTCCTTCATTCAAGTCGAAGTTCTATGTTGTGTTCAAATCATTTTCAGGTTTTAAAATCGGGTTATCTGTAAGTACTGAACAAGATTCTCTGATTAAAAATGCTTATTTTCCAAACTCTTTTCAGCTGTATTAATGAATTTGCATGTAGCTACTGTGGGATAGGGGCCTGAGAGGCTTAATGCTGAGGAATGTCATTAGAGCAACTCACTCTGAGGATATTAAATGAATATTTGGGCAGAACAGCTTAGGATCTTGATGAAGAGTGGTTGCAATACATTCTTCTGGGGGAGGGTGAACAGTCAGATCTTTAATTCCATGTTGCTACTAATGGCTTAGGTAGGAAGGGGGATGTGGTCCCTCAAACAGAATTTCATGAACCAGGTAATATATTAGCAAGCAGGCCTGCGACTGTAGCCATCTCCAAATAACTTCTAATTCCCTGTATCGCACGCCAGTGAGAACAGAGGATAAAGCAAAGAATGCGTGGCTGGAAATGTGATAAAAGAGAGAGGGCTTTAGATTCCTTGGGCACTGTATTGGCTCTGGAGGTGAAGGGACTTGTACAAGCCAGTGTGGGTCATACCTAAACAGAGCTGGGACAGAATTCTTTGAAACCTGTTTTGTTAGTGCTGCTGAGGGGGTTTTAATTAGTTCAACAGTGATGAGGAAAACAGAAGAGAATATCAGAGTGGAATATCAAGGTGCACAAAATACTGGGAGCAAGAGAGGCAAATTCGGAGTAAGGGAGAAAATAATGAAGGCTGAATCAGGGCTGTACTTCCTGTATGTGAATTATCAGAGCACAATGAACAAGGTTAGTGAGATACAGGTGCAGATTGCCATGTAGAATTATGATATGTGGTAACAGAGACCTGGCTCAAGGAAAGGCAGACTGAGAGTTACATATCTTTGGGTACAAGGCATTCAGTAGGGATAGGAAAGGAAGTAAAGTAGGAGATGCTAGGTATTTGTTATGGAAGGCATTGCAATGCTGAAGAAAGAGAAGAGCTCTAAGGGTTTAATGACAGAATTAACTTGGCTGGAGCTAAGGAACAAAACGTGTGCAATTACATTGCTCAGTGTAGTCTGTAAACCACCATTTATGGCAAGAATGCCAAGAAACCAATCTGCAGGGAAAGTACAGGGAAGTGCAAACACTTTGACATAATTATAATTTTTTTTAACATGAATATAGATGGGATAGAAGTAGGGTAACAGAGAGAGAGGATCAAGCTGTCACAGGATCATACAGCACGGAAACAAATCCTTTGGTCCAACCCGTCTCTGTTGACCAGGTTTCCCAAACTAAACTAGCCCCATTTGCCTTATAGGAGAGATTAGGACCTGACAGCACAGCATCAGTGTGCATGGACAGTCCTTTAGAAATGAGATGTGGAAGAATTTTGTCAGCCAGAGGGTGGTTAATTTGTGAAAATCATTGTCGCAGAGGGCTGTGGAGGCCAAGTCATTGAGTGTATTTAAGACAGAGATAGATAGGCTCTTGATTAGTAAGGGGATCAGGAGTTACAAAGAGAAGGCAGCAGAATTGGGTTTAGAAACATATCAGCCACAATTGAATGATGGAGCAGAATCAGTTGACTGAATAGCCTATTCCTGCTCCTATATTTAACGGTCTTATTACTTTGTTCTGAAACCAAAAGAAAATCTGATTTTAAATTGCTCTTGGCCTACTGCTTGTGCCAAAAGACACACATAGTGCGTGACATGTGAAGGTGCTGTCACTCAGCACTTATTATTGAATCAACCACGTTACCATTGGCAATAGTCAGGTTGGTGTGTAATGAGGAGAAAAGAAAGAAATGAACAGTTTCACAATCATTAACAATACTGACTTGGTCAAGTTGACCTAAAGCTTTGACAACATTTTAAATCAAATGTCTTTTAAATGTGAGAATCAGTTCTGTTTCCAACACTGTGTCTGGGCATTCAGCACTTGAGCTCTGAACAATATAAGATCTCTAACGCTTATGTTGTATCTTCTTATTATGTCTTTGAATTTATGCCTTTGGGTTATGTATAGGAAATAGTATTTTTTCAACTTACTGCATCAAAACTCATTATTATTTTAAATACCCTCTTGGAAGCTTTTTTAAAAAAATAAATTGTGAGTCTTTCTTCATTCTTTTGTTCTAATAAAGAGAATTCTCTTCCTCTAGATCAACCTCACCATTACTTCTCTAGATGAGTTCCCTGAACCTAAGAGACAAACCTGGTGAAACGACATCCAGTACTATCAATAATTGCGTCCATTTAAGTATTGGGAAGACTGAAACCACAATAAAAAAGAAATTTTTGTTCACTGATGTCCTTTAGGGAAGTAGAAGCTTCCAGCCTCACCTGGTCTGGCCTCCGTGAGACACCAGAGATGAAGCAATTGGCTATTAAATGCTATTTGATTCATAGACTAGTACACATTTACAGAGTAGAAGAAGGCAATTCAGCCCATTGTGTCCACTCGTGTCAATATAGATCTGACTTCACTATCTCATTTTGATCCATAGCCTAGAAGGCTATGGTAATGTAAGAGAATTTTTAAATACTTCATCAGTGTTACAAAGGTGTCACCCATTCCAGACTTCCACTATCCTTTGAATGAAAATACAACTTTCCTCTTGCCATCTATCTCTCACATTAAAGCTTTGCCCCCTGGTTATTTACACCTCTACTAATTGGAAATGTCTCTCCGTCATGGTAGTTGGAGTTCAATCTGGATAAATGTGAGGTATTTTGGTACAACAAACAGGAACAGGACTAATACAATTAATGGTAGGGCCTTGGGTATTGTTGTAGAACAGAAGGACCTAGGGGGTTCAGGTACATTATTCTTTGACGTTTGCATCACAGGTAGACAGGATGGTTTAAAAGGCATTTGGCACACGTATCTTCATTGCCCTGTCCTTTGAGTATAGGAGTTGGGAAGTCGTCTTGAGGTTGTACACAACATTGGTGAAGCCTCTTCTGGAATACTGAGTCCAGTTCTGGTTGCCCAGTTATAGGAAAGACATTATTAAGCCAGAGAGGGTCAGATGAGATTTACCAGGTTATTTCCAGATATAGAGGGTTTGAGTTATAAAGAAAGTCTGGATAGGCTGGGACTCGTTTCACTGAAGTATGGAATGTTGAGAGGTGACCTTTTAGAGGTCTAGAAAATCTTGAGTGGCATAGGTAGGGTTAATGCTACAGAGATAGCAAGAACTGCAGATGCTGGAGAATCTGAGATAACAAGGTATAGGCCTGGATGAACTCAGCAGGCCAAGCAGCATCATAGGAGCAGGAAAGATGATGTTTCAGGCCTAGACTGAAGGGGAGCTCTGTGGGATAGGCAATAAATGTTGGCTTAGCTGACACCAGATATCACGAATGAGTTAAAAAAAAGTCTCAATTCTAAATGCCACTGCCCTGTTTACCTCCTACCTCTCCCTGATTTGGTGTCATATTTGATCCTGAGATAAGCCTCAGCTCCATATCTGTACTTTCATTAAGAGAGCCTATTTCCACAGCTATAACATCACCTAACCTTTCACCTCTCTCAGGACAGCTGCTGCTGAAACCCACACTCATGTTTACATTAGCTCTAAACTTAACTATTCCAATGTAAGCCTGGCTGGTCTCCCACATTCTATCTTCCTTAAACTTGAGGTTACACAAACTCTGCTGCCCGTATGCTAG
Organism: Stegostoma tigrinum; assembly: GCF_030684315.1. NCBI lineage: Eukaryota > Metazoa > Chordata > Chondrichthyes > Orectolobiformes > Stegostomatidae > Stegostoma > Stegostoma tigrinum. The sequence continues at coordinate 81,052,570 of NC_081359.1, forward strand.
CTTGTAGTAAGTCCCATTCACCCATCTCCACTGTGTTGACCTACATTGGCTGTAAGTCAAGCAATGGCTTCATTATTACATCCTCATTGTTGTTTTCAATTCCCTGTTGCTGTTCTTTATCTGTTCTAATCTCCTGCAACCTCACAACATTTCAGAATTTCTACACTTTACATTTAATCCTTGACCACTGTACATCCCAAATTTTAGTCATTCTCTATCATTTGCTTCAATCTGAAACTCTAGAATGGCCTCCTTACACCACTCTGAGTCACTACCTTGTTTTCTTCCCTTAAGACACTTCTTTCATCATGTTTATCATCTGAACTAATGTCTCCCAATATTGTTCCATGTCATGCTTTGTTTTATAGTGTGCCTCCGAAGCACCTTAGGAATTTTCTTTATGTTAATGATGCTTTATAAATATAAATTATTATTATTTTTGTTAAATGTCTGAACTTTCTGGTGTTTGGCAAAGATTGATTCAATTTAAATTCCACTCCCTCACAGTTGGTGTGAAAGATAAGCTTCAGCTGATTTAAATAGCCGAAGAGACAGTTTTTGACAAGACAATTTAAAATTAACGATATTTTACAAACTATTTAAATCACAGTATTTACTGGAGGATGTCGTACAAATTAAAATAGGGTTACTATTTGGCAGGCAACATTTCTTTCTATGTTTTGCTGATCACTGACTAGCTGTATCTCCATGTAATTAATGCTGTTTGGACTTCTGCTATGATATTGCAAAAGACGTTGGCTTTGTGCAACAGTGTGAAGTGGATGAGAGAGAATAGACATTTTATTTCTCCCAAGTTTTATTTCCTTTGGCACCATTACAGCATAAATTTGTCTATGCTGCCATTTCTGGAAGACGGTAAAAAGAGATGGCAGTATTTAGTGTAGGTAATGGGGGTCTTGCCCACTGGCTGGAGAGGACCCAAGTTGCCTCCTTTCATGGAGACTGTATTAGTTGCCCAACAGGCTGCAATAAGTTTTCTCTGCGGTTAAAGCGCTGCCAATTAAGAGATGGCACCCAGTCAAAAGCTGCTAAGCTGAGCATTGTAGACAGTGCCAGAAGGAGCACGGGCAGCTGCCAGCAATGCATGCCACCAGAAGCCCAGAATCAGTGAGGGACTCGGATTAAAGATGCATGAGGGAGTTGTGGGGTGGGGCTTGACTGCAAGGAGAGCCATGGAGTTCAGGGTTGCAAGTAAAGTCTGGAGGGTGGCTCTCAACAGACTTTCATGATGCTAGGGGTCCTTCAAACAAACACTGGGTAATTTTGGGAGAGGATTGGCTGTCCTAGGAGCCTGCCCAGGATATTTTCCCAGATGGCATACCTGATAGTATTTGCCACTTTTATCAGAATGTAGTTGTTATCGTTTGCAGTGAACAATCTTTCTGTGTCTTTACTTTGTTTTGGGTCTATCTAGAGATTTGTGATAGAGAATACACCACTACAGAGCATCTACAGAAGAATCGTTGCTCTTAAATAACAAGAAGATTTTTTTTCCATATTGTTAAGTACAACTAAATTTCATCAGGCATAATTTCTAGAAATTTAGGGAGCTGGGACAGATACACCTGCACCCTCTGAAAGTTAGAATAGACCTCATTGTCTCCACCCAAAAACTTTGTGAGGCATCATCAGATTGAGTGGAGCGACTGCATCTTCAACTGCAATTCTTTCAGTCTCTTACATTACACACTAGAGCTCAAAGAGATAATGGGAACTGCAGATGCTGGAGAAGCCAAGATAACAAAGTGTGGAGCTGGATGAACACAGCAGGCCAAACAGCATCTTAGGCGCACAAAAGCTGACGTTTTGGGCCTAGACCCTTTATCAAAGAAGCCTTTTCTGATGAAGAGTCTAGGCCCGAAACGTCAGCTTTTGTGCGCCTAAGATGCTGTTTGGCCTGCTGTGTTCATCCAGCTCCACACTTTGTTATCCTAGAGCTCACACAGTTTGGCTTTCCCATGTGCTTCCCATTTGGCAACTTCCTTGTCCACTGTTAGTTTAAATGCCACTGGCGGCAGTTAGAGGGTCTTCATTGGGCCATCATTGTCCATTTAAGCACTTTAAATGATGGGGCAGGAAGACTGTCTATTAGTCTTCCTTTCAAGACTTAATTGGGCAGAAGTGAGAAGACAATGGAGTCCCCATTTGCTACAGTGTTGCCTGATTACATGGCTCTCCACCAAATTTGGCACAAGGGACAAGATTCAATCCTGCCCGAGTTTTCCAGTTGCATCTGAGCAACTGATTGGAAAATGGTTTTGTTACGTGGCCTGGATTACCACTTCTGTGCTTACTAGCACTAAATATTGTTTGTATATATGAAAGTGACAGTGCAGCAGTAGAAAATAAAAACCACTTTCCTCTGATCAAAATTGTTTGATATTATTCCCCCTTCCTAAAACTTTTCTATGTCATCTTCATGTGCAACTAACAGCAGGAGAAAATAATAGAACATAGAACATAGAACATAGAACAGTACAGCACAGAACAGGCCCTTCAGCCCACAATGTTGTGCCGACCATTGATCCTCATGTATGCACCCTCAAATTTCTGTGACCATATACATGTCCAGCAGTCTCTTAAATGACCCCAATGACCTTGCTTCCACAACTGCTGCTGGCAACGCATTCCATGCTCTCACAACTCTCTGCGTAAAGAACCTGCCTCTGACATCCCCTCTATACTTTCCACCAACCTGCTTAAAACTATGACCCCTCATGTTAGCCATTTCTGCCCTGGGAAATAGTCTCTGGCTATCAACTCTATCTATGCCTCTCATTATCTTGTATACCTCAATTAGGTCCCCTCTCCTCCTCCTTTTCTCCAATGAAAAGAGACCGAGCTCAGTCAACCTCTCTTCATAAGATAAGCCCTCTAGTCCAGGCAGCATCCTGGTAAACCTCCTCTGAACCCTCTCCAAAGCATCCACATCTTTCCTATAATAGGGCGCCTAGAACTGGACGCAGTATTCCAAGTGCGGTCTAACCAAAGTTTTATAGAGCTGCAACAAGATCTCACGACTCTTAAACTCAATCCCCCTGTTAATGAAAGCCAAAACACCATATGCTTTCTTAACAACCCTGTCCACTTGGGTGGCCATTTTAAGGGATCTATGTATCTGCACACCAAGATCCCTCTGTTCCTCCACACTGCCAAGAATCCTATCCTTAATCCTGTACTCAGCTTTCAAATTCGACCTTCCAAAATGCATCACCTCGCATTTAATGTAGTCATTTGGTTCTAACAGCCTGAGGTCCACCCTCTAATCATAAATATTTTCATCTTGATCATCTCGTGTTCTGTTAAAGAGATTGTTTTGTTTCTGAAATGTTGGTAACCTAGCAGCTGAGAATATTTTTGAAAACTGTGTCTATTATTGACATGAGCACTGTAATACATAAATCTTTTTGTTTAATGCAGGGCCTAAAAAATGGGTCAACTGTAGTTTGTTTGTGAACTGATTTTACACATAGACCTACAAGGTCTAGATTATGTTCTTTTGTCTGTGCTACGTCTCCTTGAGTTCTTTGTTCAAAGGTAAGTCCGACACATAGCACGACAATCTCAACTATGGATCAGGTAAAGAGACAGGACCTGAATCTTCCCCTGCCATAACAGAACATTGAATTCCATACCGTTGACACCAATCTGATCTAATCATTAAAGCTAGTTGACCTTCCAAAAGGTCTATGTAGTCTGGAGTTACAAATAGTGTTGGTAGAGGTTCCATCATGTGACCAACTCTACACTTAACACCTGTCAATGGCAGTGGTTAGGAGAGGCAATGGCCCTAGTGGTTTGAATCCTACCAGGGTCAATGGTGGAATTTGAATTCAATAAAAATCTGAAATTAAGAGTCTAATGATGACCATGGGACCATTGTCAGTTGTCGGGAAAAATCCACCTGATTCACTAATGTCCTTTAGGGAAGGAAACTGCCATCCTTACCTGATCTGGCCTACATGTGACTCAGACACACAGCAATGTGGTTGACTGTCAACTGCCCTCTGGGCAAATTAGAAACGGGCAAATAAATGCTAGCCTAGCCCGTGATGCCCATATCTAGTGAATGAATAAAAACCAATTCATTTGAAGTGTCATTTTATGAATAGGAAGCAAGTGATAAAATTATATCATGTCCACCAGAATTCTTGTCAATGAAACTAAATTGCTGAAAACGATACCTGATAGTAAATCCTCCGTTTGGATTTCAGTCTAGATCGTAGCCTCTGGAAAGTGGCTACAGTTCAGTGTTTCAGGGTTAACAAGATAGTCAGAAATACTGACATTTGGGAACTTTATCATGATGGCAGAAATTTGTGTGGCGAGATGGAGTGAGATGGAAGGAGTTGCCAGACATTGATCTATACAGAGGCCCTCATAGAAACATCAAAGATAGAAGCAGGAGGAGGCCATTTGGCCCTTTGAGTTTGCTCTACCATTCTTCACGATCATGGCTGATCATCCAACTCAATAGCCTAATCCTGCTTTCTCCCCATCACCTGTGATCCCATCCATGATTTTCTAGCAGTTAAGGACCATAAAATATATCTGTCATCTCCCTAAAAGCTTTGCTTTTCTTTTCTCCAAAGTCAATTGATCTTCTGTCTACAGCAGATAAACCGCAGCACATATTAAACTGTTGATTTCATTTCCATTTAGCACATGGTTAAAATTCTTTTCAGCTCAAAAAAGTGTCCATACAGTTTCATAACTTTCAATTTTTCACAGTCTGTAAATACGAATAAACATTCCCAAAACAAAAGTCTGAATTTATGAAGATAACATTACGCATTCTTCGCTAAGTAACTGTTAATAATAATGAACTCTTGAGTTAAAATATTTCTGCACATGCTCACTAAGTCCTTCTATACATGCATGCTCTTTTGAGCTGTGACAGTAAATATATACTATTTTTCCCATCCTACTGCCAAAAAACATTCCTCACATCTCTCTGTATTAAACTTCATCTGTCATCCCACTCAGGTTTAGCCATTGATTAGTAATAACCTCACTATTTGCCATACCTCCAAGATTATTATTCACCAAATTTTGATTTTCCTCTCTTTATTCTAATATACAGGTGATTTCTATGAAAATAAATAGGTATATGGAATGGGCAATAAATTCTGGCAACTTAGCAATATAGATATGTGAATATCAAAATATATCAGAAAAGCATTGGTCCTAGCTGTTATAAAAACCAAAACCAGTTTGATTTATCTCCACAGATGCTGCAATTTCTATTTTTATTCCATACATTATGTTATGCCTCAAGTTAATATGCAGTGTTATCTTTAGAGCATATGCTTATGATATCATCACTGTTTCATAACATGTGACCTGAAGGTATCAAGGTCTCAGACTCCATCTTAACTAGAGCCACTTGAAGCATGACATGCTGATGAAAGCATTCTACTTTTGTAACTGAATAGATTAAGATTAGATCAGACATCCACTAAGCTTTACCTCTATTGAATCTTTCAAAGTATATTATCCATGTTTTGTTAATATGTTACAGAGCTATTATCAGCATTATATACATCTGGAATGAATATCCTGCTCGAGGAAATTTTCCCATCACAGTGGCAATTTACCAGTGCTAACATTTGGGGAGCACCAATATCTATCATCATCTAGTCTAATAAACAACAAAACTCACTGTTTTCTGTCCTCAGATTAATTGTTTCAATCGAATATTTCATGGATCTCAATTTTATTAACCAGCCTTATATGTGATATTTTGTCAAAAACCTTCCTAAAGACTAAATACAATGGGCTGCATTTCTTACATCAATCTTCTTCATCACTTGATCAAAATATTCGCTTCAAGCACAGTTTTGCAAATCCATGCTGGCTCTCCTCAAACCCAAAATTCATCAAGCGCCTGTTAAATTTTGTCCCTTTTATTTCATTTGCTGATGTTAAACTGACTGGCCCTTGGTTACTTGAGCTGTCCTTACCTCCTCTCTTAAATAATCAGGACATAAGCCACTCTGAACCTTGTGGTCTCCCCTGCTCTGAAGTATATGGGAAGTTTATAACAGGCCCATCTTTGCTTCCATGACCCTTCCCTTAGCAACATTGAGCCTGGCAACCTAGCCACTCAAAGCATAACCAGCCTTTCTAGTACATCCTGTCAGTCAATTCTCACCCCATCCATTATTCCCACTATTTCTTCTTCTACCAGTATTTTGTTATCATTGTCTTTCTTAGTAAACATTGATACAAAGTACTTGTTAAGTATTCTTGCCTTGCTTTCCACCTCTAACAGTATACAGCAATATTTATCCCTAATAGGCAGGTCTCTTACTATTTGCTTACTATTTACATGCAAAAGTAAGTTTACTGGTTGTTCTCTAACATTCATTAATGTCTTTTCTAATTCTGTCTTTTCGGGTGCTGAAAAAATCTGACAGAGGAACCTCAGTAGTTGCCCTCTTTGCTATTGGTACTGATGTGTACCACAATTCCTGACTCTCAATCTTCCCTGTGCTAAATATTCTATATCTCTTCCATGATGTCCTTTCTCCTGCAATCAGGGAGCCACCTCCTGGAAAGTATGATCCAGGAAATTCTCAGCTTCCATTTGCTCTTCAAGCTCGGATATCTGGAGTTCAAACTCAAACATACCGAAGACATTCACTATTCTTTATTCATTCATGGGATAAGGGCATCGCTGACCAGGCAGCATTTATTGTCCATCCAAGAAGGCAATTAAGAGTCAACCACATTGCTGTGGGTCTGGAGTCACAGACCAGACCAGGTAAGGATGGCAGTTTCCTTCCCTAAAGGACATTAGTGAGCCAGGATAACAAAGTATGGAGCTGGATAAATACAGCAGGCCAAGCAGCAGATGCTGCTTGGCCTGCTGTGTTCATCCAGCTCCACACTTTGTTATCTCGGATTCTGCAGCATCTACAGTTCCCATTATTTTTGATGACATCAGTGAGCCAGATGGGTTTTCCCCAACAATCGGCAATGGATTTACAGTCATCCTTAGACTCTTAATTCCAGATATTTATTGAATTAAAATTCTACCATCTGCCATGGCAGGATTCAAACCCAGGTCCCCAGAACATCATCTGGGTCTCTGGATTAACAGTCCAACGGTAATGCCACTAGGCCATCGCCTCCCCTACATTTGTGATCCTACAACATATGAAATTCTCTCATGTTTCTGCATGGTGCAGTAACTGCATGTAACGGATTTCAACTGCCCATCCTTGATTAAAATTAGCTTTATTCTCTCTGTTAGAATCTAGCTTGTACTTCATTTAAATTATTAATTTTGAATACTGCCTGCAGGTGTCAGCTCTCTGGCCTCACAGGGCAGAGTATTCAAATCAGCTTGGATGTTAAACCAGAGATTACAGCAACAGAAATTATCAGCAGAGAGTGGTGTTCTGGCTTGTTTGACATACTCCCTCCTCCAGCCAATTTTTAAAAAGTGGCTGACTCAGGTTGGAGAGGAGGTGGAGGGAGAAAAGTTAATTGGAGCAGAGAGCCAAAGCTCCAGAATCATTTTAGGTACCTCACCACCTCCATCCCATCAGAACTGACATACTGAGATGATCACAGCTGAAACCACAAGTTGCCCTGTAATGGGGTTTCTCCATCGTAGCTCCTGGTATGCAACTTTGGACATGTCCTGTTTTGAAAAATTGTGGAGAATAAAGCATCCTCTTTCCCTTCCTATTGCCCACATCAGCTGTGGTCTCTTCTGATGGTGATGTTTCAGCTCTCTCAGTGTTGGAGTGCCTTCTTTGGCCATCCACCATGAAGGCGCTGTTCATTGTTTTTAATAGGATGGTGAGGGTGTGCACATTGATTTGCATCTCCGTCAAAGTTGTGTTAATTATCTGACAACAATATGGTGCAGAGCCAGGACCTAGAACTGCTCCCAATGTCAGAGTTCTGACCCCCAACATAAAATTTCAGCCCAATGTTTCCTGGTCCCTCTCTCAGTCCATCCCATATTAGAGTAAGTCTTAGGCCAGAGCACTGAATTTCCTTGGTTTAGTACTCCGCACAACAAATAATACAATAAATAAAATTAGACTGCATGGTACTGATTCCTTCAACAACAATATCTGATATTTATATAGCACCTTTATCATAATGAAATATCCCAAGACGATTTATGAATGTGTTATTAACCAAAGTTTGAAGATGAGCCATCTTCTTCTAACATGTCTATAGCAAACTCTGCCGAATGTCTGCACATAGTGATGTAAGATAAGGATAAGATTCAATTTGAAGTCCTGTCCTTTAATAGACTGCTAAGTTGCACTGCCATGCCTGAAACGTGAAAATTGCTATTTTGGAAAAAAAGTGTCAGTGGAATCAAAAGATTCTGTGATTTTTTGAGTGAAGGATACAGGCAACAAAATGTTGTAGAAAAAGGGTAGAAAATGGTATTAATTTTCATTCTGATTTTAATGGTAGAATTGAAAATGTTGTCAGCTGAAGATACTAATTATGTTAAATCAGGATAGCCAAAACTTCAAAGGTCCCTCTCATGAAAAGATTCAAATCTGAATGTAATGGACTGACAGGCACTTATTTTAAGATGAGTGCCTTCTGCTTTCATCTTCCTCTTCCCAAAGCCTTATACTGTTGCTGGGTTTCAGTTTCATGGGAGCTTGCCGCTATCCAGGAGGTCACCAAGTCACTTTTCCTCGTAAGAAGAAAATAAAGTGTAAAATGGCCTGATTCTTTCTGATGGAAGATGTACAATTTATATTTCCTGAGGCAAGTGGCCAAACGTAGATAAAATTTCAAAGAAATCAAGGCTGTAAATCAGCAAACATAATTCTCATGTTCTGTCAAACAAGCCTCCTTATGCTACATCAACCAGTAAATAATAAGTGCTTCAATGCAGCCTTGTAACCTTCAGTTTCATTTCCAGCTAGATCATTCTGCGTACCTATGATCATCCAGTTCCTTTCCAATAGAATAAAATTGCAAACTTATTTCACACTTCAAACATTTCTGGAAAAAAGCAAGCCAGGCAGCATCAGAGGAGTAGGAAGGTTGATGTTTCGAGTCAGGACCCTTCTTCATAAATGTGAATCAATACCAAGAAATACCAATCAAAAATTTCTGAAGAAGGGTCTTGACCCGAAATGTCAACTTTCCCGCTCCTCTGATGCTGCCTGGCCTGCTGTGCTCCTCCAGCTCCACACTGTGTTATCTCTGACTCCAGCATCTGCAGTTCTTATTATTTCTGGAAAAATAAATCTCTACAACTTCCTACTTCAAAGAAAGATTTACATTTAAATCACCTTAAGTACATTGTACTTAAAGTTGAAATCTATTTTCTCATCCTTGCCTTGTGTTGGTGTCTTGGGTATAGTGTGCATCAATCTCTTTCTATCCAATGAAAATTAAATTTAAGTTCTGTGCATCCGTACTATGACGGTTAGTTTGAGTTCCTAATTTCCTTTTTTCAGGTAATTAAGGTAAAATTGAACTTTAACAAAAGAGGATGTCTGGATGTGTAGACACACCACATCATACAGAAATGGGGTGCATAAGATTATGAGGGGCATGGACAGCATAGATTGGAGGCAACTGTTCCCCATAGTAGAACAGTCAACAACAATAATTTAAAGGCGAAAGGCAGGAGGTTTGGAGGGGATTTGAGGAAATATTGTTCTACCAAGATGGTAGTGGAAGTCTGGAATACATTGCTTGGAGTCCTTGAGATAGAAAACATTTAAAAATTACTAGGTATAATCTCTATAGTGTGGAAACAGGCCCTTCAGCCCAACAAGTCCACACTGACCCTCAGAACATCCCTGAACACGACAGACAATTTAACATTGCCAATCCACCTAGCCTGCACATCTTTGGACTATGGAAGGAAATCCATGCCAACACAGGGAGAATGTGCAAACTCCACACAGACAGTCACCCAAGGGCAGAAATAAACACAGGCCCCTGGTGCTGTGAGGCAGCAATGCTAACCATTAAGCCACCATGTCACCACTATAGTTGGATGAGAACTTGGAATGCCATAACACTCAAGGCTATGAGTCAATGCTAGGAAGTAGGATTAGTGTTGATAGTTTGATGTAGACTCAATGGGCTGAAGGGCCTCATATGTACTATATAATTCTATAAGAAATTGTGCATCTACGCTTGGGAATGTCACTAACCCATCCTCTGTGCCCCCAGCGCCCCCAGACAAAATTCAAATTAGTTGTCAACTTCATATTGTTTGCAGTTGTTCCAGTACGGGGGAATGGAGTGGATTGCCATGCTGTCCTATGACCTGCCATTTATCTTTCCACTAATTTCTATGACATAACAAGATGATCAATTCAATCACAGGCAGTCTGTTCTCTCAGGTTATCATCCAATCAGTCAAGCTGGAAACTTACCCAATAGCATTTTCTGTAATATTAAGACTTTTAAAAACATTTTTAAACATTATTTCAAACTATTCAAACTATTTCACTGTGGGAGTTGGCATTGATAATATCACTTTTGTTACCAATCAATAAATTCTACCTAAATGACTTTTGTCACCTTACGCTTTATGGTTATACCCACCCCTTTCAGTATCCGTTATGTTCTTCCATATTCACTGTCACCATTTTTATCCTCGGCTATTAAACACATTTTATCAATCTCCAAATGTCAGTACTGTTGACTAGTTTACAGAGTAGGGTGACTTCTGAATCTTATTCTGCAGTGACCCAATATTAACAAATGAACACTTAAAGGTAGAAGGCTTTTAAGTACAGTTGGAAAAGGGACACAAGGTTCCCTTACCTAGCTCAGAAAATAAGAAAAAATAATTTTTTAAAACATCAAGAGATGATCTATCCTGTGCTGGGACTAGCCTATGTATGCCATGAATAGTGGCTACATTTTGGTGTTGAACAATAAGTGACGTTCCTTTCCAGTTGGGCTTCTTGAGTTATTGCATTAGCAACGGAAGTAAAGGGAAGTTTTGGACAGCTTTGCCTTTCAACGGACCGAATAATATCATGATGGGAAAATATTGGAAATGCTGCTGTTTGGGAAACTGGAACCCAATGATGCGGATGGCGGATTGACCCCAGTTTGCTGAAAGAAGGAGATACTTTCTTAAGGAAAATAGGGTAGAATGGGATCTCTGACACAGTAATTGTCCTGACTGCTTGTGGGTCCTGACATTCACCATCATAAAGAGATTAATCTACCCAGCAGCCTCAGAGTGAAAATTTTTGATGAACTGATAGATATGATAGTGGAACAGTACAATTCCAGTTCATTGGTTACATTGTGACAATACAAGTTTTACACTTCCTTGGGAACCAATCGCTGTATACTTGGCAACTTGGTCCATCTCTGTGGAGATTATGAGTTGATAGTCAACATGATTTCCTGTTTTGTTAAAAGAATGAAAGAATGAATGAATGAATTTTTTGCCATGTGTTTTTTACAGTAGCAATACAATAAAATGCAGTGAAAAGCTTTCATTTGTCGTGATATGGTGGCATTTTGAATAATTTAAGAACAAGGAAATTAGGAAAAGACTGTCCATTCAGGTCAACGCATTGGGAAATGTTAAGCGATTAATTAGCTTGTGAAAATAATAATACTGCAACCCAAAGAAAGCTACTGACTGAACCAGATTTGGACCTCAAGAAAGCCAGAGAACTGGCCCTTTCCCTCAGAAACTTGGAAAAAGGGGTTCAAGAGCTTCTGGGGTCAATAGACAGTCTAATCCTCAGCCTTGGGCTACTCCCATGCTGCAGAGCCAAACCCCCAGTGGATAACATTCACAGGTCCCATCTGTTGCCAAAGAAGTGCAATTGGAGTTGGAGGCCGCAAGGTTCCAGAATGGATGGGAAGTTTCTCCACAGAATAGTGAGGAGTGCGAATATTCATGCCACACTTGCAGTCAAATGACCTTCCCCGGGCAAGGCAACTAAAACAGGCAAAGTACTGCCTGAGTACTGCCCAGGCAAAAGGACAGAGTCACCTCAAGACAAGACTTTGCAAATAATTTAGTCTGAGGATGAGGAATTGATACAGCTAAATCACATCACTTCTCCCATAGTGTCCCCAGTTAAGATAAAATCATTAAGGTAAATGGCCACCCTATTAGACATGGAGGCAGTCATAGGTGTCGCCCCATCTATTGCTTGGGAGCAAACCTTTTGGAAACTCTGATGGGGCATCCCATTTGTAAGCTGGCGTGACACCAAGGCTAGATTGCCGATTACACTTGGGAGCTTTTAAGTATTAATGGTAGCTTTGTAACCTTAGTTATGCACGGGCAACAGATGATCTGATTCCTCCATATGGTGATGGAAGGGGCTGGCTACAGAACATGCACCTGGTTTGGGAACAGATTTTAAAATGAGGGCTGATGATCCTTATGAAGTTATTCGGAAGTAATCCAAAGTGTTTCAAGAGAATCTTAAGAAGATTAATGGTGCCATGGCTGAAACCTATGTAGACCTCGAGGCCCGATCTAAATACCTCAAGGTATGACTAGTCTCCTATGTACTATGCACCAAAGTGGAGCATCTAGAAGAACTAGGCATCATATGTGTAGTACAATTTTCTGAATGAGCTGTGCCAGTGGCCTCAGTTGCAAAACCTGGCAACTTGGCCCACTTCTGTAGAGATTATGAGTTGATAGTCAACCTGGCTTCCTCTTTTGATAAAAGAATGAATGAATGAATGAATTTATTCACAGTAAGAATACAATAAAATGCAGTGAAAGGCTTTCATTTGTCATGATATGGTGGGATTTTGAATAATTTAAGAATAAGGAAATAAAGAAAAGAAAGAAACATAAAGATTAAAGACAGTCCATCAGTCCTGAGCCAGCTCACCACTATGAACACTGCCTATGCCTCCATTCCTCCTCCACCACTTCACCACCATCCACACCCAACCAACATCCTCAGGCACTATCTTTGCTGCTGGGCTGAAATTTGTCTGGCAGCACGTTGCCACTACTTGTGCTGAGCCAACCAATGTTGGAGTTGTGTCTCTTGCTGCTGGGCCCACCTCGTCGATATTGCTATGATGTCCTTCCACCAATAACTCACTACTACCAGCGCTGGACCTAAGTAGTAACAAAATCCCTGATCCTCCGGCACCATCTTTAGCCACTGAACCCAACTCTCCCACATCACCTATGCCAATAAATACTGTATGCCATGCAAAGAAGACTCATGTGGAAAGCTTGCTGGGGGTCACAGGTTTTTCAAATTGTATATGAGCCAAACCTACCTGCAACCGAGGCTTGAGGTGTCATCCAGGAAGTATGTTACTATAAAAACTTAGAAAGGATTGTATGAGAAACTCTCTGGCCCTTTGGACTATTTTTGGCTTGCATTATCTTTCAAAGGGTAATGGAGGACATCCTCCGAAGGGTGCTCAGAGTGGCAGTCTGTCTGGACGACACTTTAATCTCAGAAGCTGCTGCAGAGGAGCATGTGGAGATTTTGGAGGAGGTTTTACTTCACTGAGGCTGTCATCTGGCCATTATGGGAAAAATGTGTATTCCGGGTAAACGAGACAATGTACCACACTACAGAGTTGGCAAGGACAAATTATACCCTGTTGAAGAGAAGATGAACACCCTAATAATGGGCTCCAAATCCACAAAACACAATGGAGGCAAAGTTTTTCAGTGTTCTCAAAATTTACCAGGTGGAGATACAGCCCATATAAGGCTTCAGGGATCCCTAGAGTTATCCTTAAAAAAGAAAAGAGATCTGTACAATACATGGTCAAAACTAGGGAGAAGATTGCAAAACCAAACACATTGACCACCTCTGGCAAGAACTCTCCATAGACGCAATTGTTTCAATGGACATGCCACCAAGGAGGAGCAGTGATTCTTTGACAGACTTCATGGAAGGGACTTTGCCTCCTGATTATACACACCTCAGCCAGACCTGAAAAGCAACAGGAATGGGGCCATAGGCAAAATGATGCAGGAGGGTCCTACATCACAGGCCCAAGGAGGAACCCTGGATGCAAAGAACGCAGGATGTGATAATCTTTACACAGCCCATGGGGAATCACTAGTTAATCTCCTCATGGAGCTCACTGAGCACGAGTTCTTTTGATAACAGGTAATGGCCTGCCCTGCTCAAACTCATCACCTGAGCCCCTTATGAAGCAGATCCATGGACGGGTCTGTAGAGCTGTATATTCCAGGCTGGGACTAGCCTATGTATGCCACAAGCAGTGGCTGTATTTTTGTGCTCAACAATAAATGAAGTTCCTTTTCAGTCAGGCTTCCCGAGTTATTACACAGAACAAGGTTGAAAGAAAGTCCAGTCTTGGCTTCTGTACTAACCAAGAATTATTATTTATTACAAGTATTTACAGTATAGTTACAGGGAAGTGGACATAAACCATTGGCTTGTAACTCTGCCAACTAAAACTCTAATCCCCCTATAGATTCCCCCTTAAGTACATGCACACAACCAAACAAACAAACAAGGAATATCACTTGTTGATGAATGTGTAAAAACTGAAAAGTCATTTCAATAGTCTTTGCCTCCTGTTCTGGAGTTATGATAAACCTCCTTCAGCTGGCCAGATAACTGCTGCATAAGAGCAACTGGGTTTTTTTTGGGGTTTAAACTGCGCTTTTAACAGCAGAGAGCAGCAGTTTCCATTCTAGGAGAAGATTGGCATACTGCTTTCGCACCCTTCAGCTTGCTATTGCTGTAACTTGTTTCCAGCTCCAAGCTGTTCAGTCACCCAAGAGCCAATCACACAGTTTTGGCAAGCAAAAGATCTCTGTCATTGGTAACTGTCACTAATGGCCACTGGCCAATCAACTTCTTGTTCCCAACAGGAGCTGCATCAGTACACACCCTTGGCTCCAGATTGTCTGCGATCTGAACTTCAATTACTGTGTTCTGAGGAAGGGTCACCGGACCCGAAATGTCAACTCTGTTTTCTCCTCCACAGATGCTGTCAGGCCTGCTGAGCTTTTCCAGCAACTTTGTTTTTGTTCTTGATTTACAGTTCTTTTGGTTTTTATTCAATTACCTCTTGTTCAAGCAGTTGTTTACAATGTCTGCATTGAGTGTTAGGTTACTTGCACTCGACATTTTTTTTTTCTCATTTCAGTCCCCACTTTTTACAAAAGGCAAAAATAAATGTCAAGGCCATTGCAACTCATGTCGGTGTCTATGGCTGGGCCAGCCTTTGTTACCTATCTGGAATAACTCTTAAACTGAATGTCTTACTAGGTCATTTTAGAAGGAAGTTAATGAGACACCCAGATTACTGTTTGGATTCACTTGTAGGCTGGACCAAGTAAATATGGCAGATTTCCTTCCCACAAGGACATTTGTGAACCAGATGGATTTTTGACAATCAGCAAAAGTTAGAGAGTTGCCATTAGACTTAGTTTTATTTCCATGTGTTTTAAACAAATAACTTGAATTTTACCATCTGCTATGGTGGGATTCAAAGCCATAGCCACAGAACATCAATCTGAATATCCTGCCAGTGACATTATCACTCTGCCACGGCTTCTCCCACTATTGTCTGCAATAGTGTTCAGGGAAATTACATAGCAGCTTCACCGCTTGCAGTTTGCAACAACTTTCAAACAGATCCTAGCTTGGAAATTTTCTAAAACATAATTCAGAATATTGAGTAATTAAAGTAATCTTTAGTGTAAATATAGATTCTCCTGTGTTGCCATAGAATGAAAACTGAAAGCATGGCAAACAAATGGTTCAGATTTCAGATATTCCATTAGATTGCAATGAATGAGATTTTGCTCTGTGGTGGAGCTGTCTATTCAGATCATTTGTTTTTATATCCACCACTGGGATATTGTGAATTTTAGATTAAAATGGAAAAGAATTATAGACACAGAGAGCATTGCAATAGTTCAAAAGGAGGCTATTTGACCTGTTAGATCTACGCTGGCTCTCTGCAAGGACAACCCAGCTATTTCCAAATCTCTGCCCTTTCCTTGCAGCAAATTTATTTCCATTTTGCTGCTTATTATTCCACAAAGTTAACTTTCTTAATAAAACTATCACGATTATTGTTGTACTGTGATTTGTTGCCTGATCCCACATCAACAATATGTAGTACTCATAAATTTCCAGATAGGGTACAATAGAGATATAAAATATAAGTCACTAAATATAAGCTACAGTAAATATTCAGAGCAATAATAACAAAGCAAAACACAAGTTTAAAATATTGAAATATCAGTTACAGTGCTAATCAGAATCTGAAAGACAATCTGAAATTAACATTTCAAGGGTTTTTCACTAGAATTCTACAGTGCTCAGCAAGGTATTGTGACAAAGATTTGAAAGCTATAGGGAAAATGGATATTATCAGCAAATTAACCACAAGACCAGCAGCAAATCTAACTCTGCTTGAAGTGACTCCGTTTTTTTTTCCCTTATGTAACATATTATGCTGCAGGTAGTATTGTGACATTATTGCGGTGTGAAAAATATCTCCATATATGGAGGTCTCAATCCTTCTGAATATCTTTAATTATCGTCTGAACAGGTAAATAACTGCTATCAGCTAGTGAATTATACAACACAACTACTTTGTAGAGCTGAGGGAAAACTTTTCAAACTGTTGTTTCTTCGACAAGAGCACCATTCACTGGGTAATATCATCATGATGCATATTGTGAGAAAAGTTACAAATAAACTTAGAATGAACATTGAGGCAGTGGAGCTGCAATCTGCCCTAACTCAATTTCCAGTGATGGGTCATTCCTACAAAGCCAGAAGTGGTTTGATGGTTAGGGTATATGGATGGCATCATGGTATTTATGCTGGATGAATAAACCAGAGACCCAAGAGATTTTCTAAAGACCTATTCAAATCTCACCAAAGCAGACTGTGAAATTTGAGTTCAATAAAATATCTAGAATAAAAAGTCTAATGATAACCATGAAGCAACAACTGAATTTAATAGATAGTAGGAACTGCAGATGCTGGAGAATCTGAGATAACAAGGTGTAGAGCTGAATGAACACAGCAGGCCAAGCAGCATCAGAGGAGAAGGAAGACTGATGTTTTGGGCCTAGATCCTTCTTCAGGAATAGATCTAGGCCTGAAACACCAACATTCCTGCTCCTCTGATGCTGCTTGGCCTGCTGTGTTCATCCAGCTCTACACCTTGTTATAACTGAATTTAATACACTCCCATCTGGTACACTATTATCCTTTAGAGAAGGAATTCTGTTGTCCCATTACCAGGAGCAAACTTTACTCTAAATTCCCAAGTGAATGACCCACCTTAGCCTCCTCTAACATTCTCCAGCATCATAGATGACTGTTCAGACAATTACATTCACTCGGCATGACACCAAGATGTGGCTGAAGACACTGGACACAAGATAGGCTGTGAGCATGGACAACATTCCAGCAGTAGTATTGAAGATGCGTGCTCCAGAACTTGGTATGCCACAATCAAGCTGTTCCAGTATAGCAACAACAATGGCATCTATCTGACAGTGTGGAAAGTTGCGTAGACATTTGTACACAAAATGTAGGGCAAACACAACCTGGACAATTACCACCCCATCATAGTCTACTCTTAATCATCAGTAAAGTGATGGAAGGTGTCATTAACAGTGTTATCAAACAGTACTTTCTTAACAATAACCCACCATCTAGCTCCTGACTTTGTTAAAGCCTTGGTTCAATCGTGGATAAAAGCACTGAATTTCAGAGGGTGATGTGAAAGTGACTGCTCTTGACATCTAGGGCTCATTTGACCACCATGAATTCTCAGCAGCAGTGTGTACCATCTCCAGGATTCACCAGGACTCCTTAGATGGCACCTTCCAAAGTCACGATCACTACCATCTGGAAGGGAGTAGGTACTTGGGAACAGCAGCACCAGCAAGTTTGCCTCCAAGCCACTCAACGTTCTGATATAGAAATATATCATCATTCCTTCACTATTGCTGGGGCAAAATCCTGAAGATCTGTCCCTAACATTGTGGAGGTGCTTACCCAAATGAAGCAGTGGCTCAACATGGCTGTTCAACATCACCTTTCAAGGGCAAATGGAGATGGACAATAAATGCTGGTCCAACTAACAATACCCACGTCTCATGAATGAAAAAATAATATGAACACTTTGTGATGGAGACTTGTTGTACTTCTGGCAGTTGATTCCGTCCTGCCTGTCATTCCAACTCTCCTAATCACAGAAGTGTTACAGTGCAGAAACAGGCCATTTGGCCCATTGTGTTTGCACTGGCTCATTAACCAAGTATGATTACTCTGAGGTATTAACCCTATTTCTCTCTTCACAGATGATACCACACTTAATGAGTCTCTCCAGCACATTCTGTTATTGTTACGAGCACAGTTTTGTTGATCTTGTATTATTTTCTAACGTTTCTAGTTGTTGCTCTGCATTTGGTACATGTGCATATATATTTACATGTACACTTACCTGATCTCAACATTGTTTCACACTCAAAATTTGCAAGAATGCTTTTCAATTGTTCAGATCAGCTTGCAAGAAAACAACTTTTGAAAGTTTACAGAAAGTATCATCTCTCCACTTAACACAAATAAAAAGATATTTATTAAGCAAACTCGTTAATGGAGATAATCAAATTTCAAACCATGCTTACAATTCTGAAGAATTGATTCATTAGGATTCTGCACTTCCTAGGGCTAACTAACTTGGTGTCCTGATCAGAAGATATCATCTGTGTTAGTTGGCTGGTTCTTATTGTCAATGTTTATAAAGAAGTATGCTTATTTTGCACATTTAATTTATTCCTTCAATTTAAAAATTATTTGCTTAGACAAGGATGAAGTAGTGATGACAAATCATAGCTTAAGTATCCCATGAGATGTAAAAAGGTGATCAGTTTCATTGCAATGTTGACATATAAAATCATCAGAATTCATGCATGTATTGATATGCATATCATTACATTAGAGGAAAGATGTAGCAGATTGTTCTCAGTCTCATGGTGATAGGCTTTGAAGAGGGAGAATAGTGGGATATTTGATTATCTCCATAAACATTTTCCATGGTACAGGGACATAGAGCTCATGTGCAGAAATAAGGATCCAATTTTCAGGGCACCAGGAGCTGATTCCCCCAGAGGGTTTGTCTCTCCATTCCATAGGGTCATCTACCTTTCCTGCTCTTCGCTGAAAAGATAATTTTATGCCTTTGAGGGTGTTCGTCTTGAGCAGCACCTTCAAGATTTCCTACATGACCTTTTCATTTCCATTTCCAATAACATTTGAAAATGACGAATACTGTTCTGATCTGGAGGTCTGCTTTATATATATTCGCTTCAGGCTTTCTTCACCGTCCTAGTGAAGCTGCCAAGGATCCCGATCTGCTGGCATTGTACTTCAGCATTGGAAATCCATTTGCCATCTTTACTAAATAAGAACCAAAAGAACTGTGGATGCTGTAAATCAGGAACAAAAACAAAGTTGCTGGAAAAGTTCAGCAGGTCTGGTAGCATCTGTGGAGAAGAAAACAGAGTTAACGCTTTGGGTCTGGTGATCCTTCCTCAGAACTGGTCACCGGACCCGAAACATTATCTCTGTTTTCTCCTCCACAGATGCTGCCAGACCTGCTGAGCTTTTCCAGCAACTTTGTTTTTGTGCCATCTTTTTCCTCGGGTGACAATCATGGAAGTAACCACTTGGGAGGCTGCTTCAAGAAAAACAGCCCTGGAATTCTGGTTCCCAGAAACTGTGAGCTTACCCTGAATCTCCTGCCCACGTAATCTGATAAATATTCATCGCTTGCCATAATGAGCCAAACTTCACCCCGAGTTAGGCATTGCTATACTTTATAATCAGATGAAAAGTATTATAAATTAATGGGCCAAAAAGCTCATGTTGTACATTACAGTCCAAAAATTGCCAAGGTTTTACTACTTAAATGTATTTTTATAAACTATAGAGGCAACACAGAAGTACTCAATTAGTCGTCAACCCTGCTACAATAGGTCACTGCACCTTAACTGGGACCTCCTATAAAATAACCCAAGTGATCATAATATTTGAGAATAAACATTCTTGCCATAGCCCAGGAGAGTTGTTGTTGCTAGGTGCATCATCCACATGCTGTCACTATGATAATATAACATTACTTTCCTTTGCATACAATGTTTTAGATGATACAAGGTGAATATTTATTTGAACTTTTCATAAATCTAACAGATTATGTTGCCGTTAGTGGAAGTAATTTTTAATTAAGTGGTAAACCTGGAGATGCTGCTTGGCCTGCTGTGTTCATCCAGCCTCACATTTTATTATCTTGGAATGGATTCCCTGCTCCCTATAGAAATTTCTTACTTTCAAGGTGTGACTGCAGCTACTGACCAGATAATGAATTACCTTCAATATTGAGAAGAGGAATTGACAATCCACTTTAGTTCACCACTGATCCTTCAGTAAAAATTGAATTTTCATGTATGTAATCAAAAGGATGTTTCAGTGTACCTGAGGTAGCAATAATTGCAATTTTCTAAACAATATGAAAATTGAAGATTTTCAAAAGATATTCAAGAAATGAGTGATCATGTACCAATTAAAGCTAATGGAATCTTCTTAGATCTCTGATTGATGGCACATGCTTGGAGCTGAATTTTCCCAAAATTTGGCAGTGTGAATTTTGGGAGTGTTTCGTGGGGGGTTTCTATGAAACCTTGTGAGTTTTCTTGTACAATTTTACAATATTCACCTCATTAAGAATCATCATGCTTTCATGGCATGACTCCTGCACAATCTTGTGCTCAGAGGGGTGGAGGGCTTGCTAGTGCCATGATATTAAAGCATTCATGTTGCTGTACCGTATTTAATGAGCCCAGTATGCACCATTTCAGACACTGCTGGCCAGGTCTGAAGTATCCACATGGGCCTAAATGGGGTCCCGAGACTTGTGCTGCGCAGCAGTAAATGCCACCATTTCCTTGCTGTAGCTCACACTCTAATTCTATTATTAAGTGAACCTCTCACCAAAATTCATGGTCTAACACTTTCAATATTGAATACAGCATCTTTTCTCAATGTCTTTCACCCATCCCATCTCTCCACACTACTAAAGCTTGCTAGCCTTTGCAGTTCCTATTCATTAAAACAGGACACTTCAATATCTGTCCTCACTGAGGATACGTCAGTCCCTTGACTGATCATAAGTCCTGCTTGACTGGACAAAGGACTACTTCCTTTAGCCATCTGGCTGAATCAAATGTAGTGTTCTTGCCCTGTGAACTGTCGTCACATGCTGTAGGTATGATGTTGATCTACATGGTGCTGCTCACCAACATCTCCATCCCCTTGACTATTCATTGCTGCTAAACATGACAAGTTGCTTGCCATTTATGAAGAAGGGTCGTGACCTGAAATGTTAGCTTTCCTGCTTCTCTGATGCTGCCTGGCCTAATGGTTTCCTCCAGCTCCACACAGTGTTATTTCTGACTCTAGCATCAGCAGTTCTTACTATCTCGAAGTTGCTTGGCTTTCCGTGTGTGCTAACAGGAAAGGTAGGCAAAGCAGAGATACTATGAGCATCCTAGTAAGCACAAAGTGAGTGAGCGTTAAGGAAGCAAGTTAAGAGCCCTGGGATGTACTGTGTTCTGGTGTATTGGATTAGATTGGCAGCAGCAGTGCAATGAAAAGTGTTGGCACTCCAAAGTGCAGTATTGAGGTAGTGAACTGTATTCTAAATGAGAGATAATAGGAACTGCAGATGCTGGAGAATCCAAGATAACAGGTTGTGGAGCTGGATGAATACAGCAGGCCAAGCATCTTAGGAACAGAAAAGCTTACATTTCAGGCCTAGACACTTCATCAGAAAAATTACTTTAATTAAAAATTAAATTTTAATTAAGAATTAATAATTTAAAATAATATTCTAAATGAGTCCAAGGTGTGCCAGGAAGATGTGGTGATGCTGGTGCTGTGCAGATGCCAATCTCTGCAAATGGAAGGTGCAGACTGTGTATAGAAAGTGTCTGAAATGTTGGCGAATGCTACCCAGAGAAGCTGCTGGAGAGCTGCAGCCACCAGATACTCGTGCTGAGTTACAAGTGAGCACCTGTCTGTTAGTCTCTTTTAGTTTCTGTTAGGAAGTGCAGGATTGTCTCTGCTACCTTGAAAAATAGCAGCCTGCGTGTAAATGAGGTGAGATTAGGTGATAATGAGATGTTGATGCAAGCCTCTCCACTCACAGGCAGGATTCAAGATTAAAGCCTTAAGTGGAAAATTGGTGTAGAAATTTCATTTTTTCATTTCAGTGAATAATCCAACTGTCCTGTCATTCATGCATTGCTTAGAGGCTGGAAAAATTCTATCCTTAGTGATTATTTGCTATAGCTCTGAAAG
The DNA here is from genome assembly GCF_030684315.1 of Stegostoma tigrinum. Classification (NCBI taxonomy): domain Eukaryota; kingdom Metazoa; phylum Chordata; class Chondrichthyes; order Orectolobiformes; family Stegostomatidae; genus Stegostoma; species Stegostoma tigrinum. The sequence goes on from NC_081359.1 coordinate 81,074,943, forward strand.
TTGCTACAATTTTTCACTATGGGTAGGGTGAGGAGATAAGTCCCAAATCTACCTCAGCCTCAATAATGATTGAAATTTCTGCTATTGGTGCTAATTTGTTCAACATGCTAACCATCTAGCCAAGTGAGTGAAACAGAAATTGTTGGAGAAACTCAGCAAGTCTGGCAACATCAGTGGGGAGTAAACAGTGTTAAAGTTTTAAGTCCAGTGACTCATGTGATGAAGAGTCTGTGGAGCAGAAACATTAATTCTGCTTTCTCCCCACAGATGCTGCCAGACCTACTGAGTTTCTCTAGCAATGTCTGTTTTTGCTTCCCAGTTCCAGCATCTGCATTTCTTTGTTTTATTTGAGCCAACTGAGCTGACTGGGCATCCAAAATGGGTGTACAAGGTCAAACACAGTTTATCTTTTAAAGGCAGCTGTGTACCAGGTTAAAAACTCCTGGTAAATGTTATATTAATGTGCACCACTCCAGTATAGTGAACTAATCACAGTGAGATTTACAAACAAATGAAAGAAACAAGCAGTGAACCCATTTTAAAACAACTTGGACCTTAGTTTTTATGAGTGAGATGGGATAAAATAGTAGAATTTTTAGGGTTTTTAAAGTACGAGGTGGAAACATAAAAACTTGAATGCCCCTTTCTGAGTGTTGGTAGAGATGAAATACCTTATCGTTGTTTTCATAATTATTCATGTAGGTTCCAGACCTAAGAAAACCTTTAAAAGCAATGAGTAAACATGGGAAGACCCTAATGTGTTCACATGCCTTTTATATCAAAGGACAGGTTAGGAAATGATGGCTGTTTGGCTTGTATCAGTATTTGGGACATCCTCACAGTGCCATAGTGCTGTGGGCAAAGAATGCAGGAAGGCAATCTTGATCTGAATGATTTTTCATAAGGAAATGAACATAAAGTTTGAAGAAGACTATGAAAGTAGTTACATATCTCCTAGCAGCTAGCACTATTTTGGAACCAGGGCTGTTCCTAAGTTAGAGTAAGTAGAATTGTTAGTGGGATCCATTCCTGGAGTGAAGGCATTAAAATCTTCACCAGTTAGTGCTAGTGGAAGAGATTAGCAGTGGAATCCTCACACAGAGCGGGATCATCCTGAAGTCAGACTAAGAAATTGAGAATAATCAAAATGAATTATTGAGAGTATGGTCCCAGGAGAATTGAAAAACCTTCAAAATTAGTGAAAATATAGCGGAATTCTTGAATGGGGTTAAACACATGATGGAATATGGCCTCAGAGATAATGGGAACTGCAGATGCTGGAGAATTCCAAGATAATAAAATGTGAGGCTGGATGAACACAGCAGGCCAAGCAGCATCTCAGGAGCACAAAAGCTGACGTTTCGGGCCTAGGCCCTTCATCAGAGAGGGGGATGGGGAGAGGGAACTGGAATAAATAGGGAGAGAGGGGGAGGCGTTCCGAAGATGGAGAGTAAAGAAGATAGGTGGAGAGAGTATAGGTGGGGAGGTAGGGAGGGGATAGGTCAGTCCAGGGAAGACGGACAGGTCAAGGAGGTGGGATGAGGTTAGTAGGTAGATGGGGGTGCGGCTTGGGGTGGGAGGAAGGGATGGATGAGAAGAAGAACGGGTTAGGGAGGCAGAGACAGGTTGGACTGGTTTTGGGATGCAGTGGGTGGAGGGGAAGAGCTGGGCTGGTTGTGTGGTGCAGTGGGGGGAGGGGACGAACTGGGCTGGTTTAGGGATGCAGTAGGGGAAGGGGAGATTTTGAAACTGGTGAAGTCCACATTGATACCATTAGGCTGCAGGGTTCCCAGGCGGAATATGAGTTGCTGTTCCTGCAACCTTCGAGTGGCATCATTGTGGCACTGCAGGAGGCCCATGATGGACATGTCATCTAGAGAATGGGAGGGGGAGTGGAAATGGTTTGCTCCCACCCCAAGCCGCACCCCCATCTACCTACTAACCTCATCCCACCTCCTTGACCTGTCCGTCTTCCCTGGACTGACCTATCCCCTCCCTACCTCCCCACCTATAATCTCCTCTCCACCTATCTTCTTTACTCTCCATCTTTGGTCCGCCTCCCCCTCGCTCCCTATTTTTTCCAGAACCCTCACCCCATCCCCCTCTCTGATGAAGGGTCTAGGCCCGAAACGTCAGCTTTTGTGCTCCTGAGATGCTGCTTGGCCTGCTGTGTTCATCCAGCCTCACATGGAATATGGTCTCCTGAGTTTCATGTCATTTCTGCGCAAGGATAATTAGTTCTGATGCAAATATTTAGTGGCGGGCCAATAGTTATTGGTAAATAAACCCAGTACGATAGTTTACCTTCGCCTGCTGTAATTATAAGTCATTGCACCTAAGCCAAACTGTACTTAAATTCAATAAATCCCCTCTTCTATTGTACATACAACATTTGAAGCAGAAATTGTAGCTCATCATTTAGTCACATTGTCGGAGGAAATGTTGGAAAAACTGCTGCTGAAACAAAGGTTATTATCCTTCTCTGGCCTATATTTCTTGATCAAGTTCTCTTTTTGAAAGAAATGGAAGTTTTTGAGGGAGGAATGTATCAATTAAATTATCAAAAAGTAATTAATCCCCATATTTTAATGAAAATAGCATTCTGCCGTGAAAGTGATCCTCAGGGTGAAAATACAATCTGACAAATGTTTATCTCATAAACAACAAAGCATGTTCTTCTCCCCTAAAATATAACTTCATATTGAACATCCCAATGTAATTTCATTTGCATGAACCTGTGTTGTGCAAGGATATAATCAGTATTACAGCTTAAGCGGTCTCTCTAATTTAAGCCTCAATTGATTTGTGTTTTAATATTTCAATAAAATATGAATGAAACATTTCATTTTCTGAGCTACTCTTTTTGCTTAGCTAGCTAAAATAATTTAGGTGATTTTTAGTTTCATTTATTGGATATGCTGGGTCAGCTTTTCCTGCCCATATCTCAGTAGCCTGGAAAAGATGGTAGTGTGCTCCTTAAACTACACCAGTCCTCAGGGTGTAAGGACACCCAGAGTGTTGTTAGGTAGTAGTTCCAGGATTTTGACCCGGTGGCAGAGAAGGGACAATGACAAACAAGTCAGGATGAAGGGAACTTGATCGTGTTTCCATGCATGTGCTGCCCTTGTCCTTCTAGGTGGTAGAGGTCAGGTTTGGAAAGAACTAATGGAGGAGAGTTACTGCAGTATATCTTATAGATGGTACTCACTGTGTATCAGTTGGTGAATATTGTTGAAATTGGTGGAAGAAGTGCCAATCAAGCAGGCTGCTTTTTTCTGGATGGTATCAAACTTCTTGATAGTTATAGGTGCTGCACTTCCATGTAAGTGGGCAGTATTCCATCAAGCTCTTGATTTGTGCCTTGCAAATGGCGTGGGTTATTTGCTTCAGAATTCCAAGTTATTGACCTGCCCTTATGACCACATTATTTATGTAACTATTCCAGGTCAGTTTCTGTTGAATGGGAACCCCAAAATGTTGATAGTAGGGGATTCAGTGATGGCAGCGCAATTGAACATCAAGGACTGATAGTTAGAGTCTTTCTTTTTGGAAATAGTCATTGCCTGGCAATTTTATCGTGCAAATATTATTTGCCACTTATCAGCCCAAACCTGGGTGCTGACTACATCTTAAGGTCAGCATAGTCAGCTGCATATAAACAGGCACTGCTTTAGAATCTGAGAAATTATGAATAGTGTTGGACATTATGCAATCATCAGTGAATATTCCCTCTTCTGACCTTATGATGGAGAGACATCAATGATGATGCAGCTGAAGATAGTTGAGCCTAGGACACTATCCTGAGGAGATGCCGTGGAGTAGAGATAACTGATCTCCAAACACTATGACCATCTTTCAAACTAATGGAGAGCTTTCCCCTTGATTCCTAATGCCTGTAGTTTTGCTAAGGCTCCTTTGTGTGATACTCTGCCTTGACATCAAGGGCAGTCACTCTTAGGTTATTTCTTTAGGTTAGTTCAGTTCCTTTGTCCATGTTTGAACCTAAACTCTAATAAGGACAGGAGCTGAGTGAGCCTAATTGTCAGTTATTCCTTTGTAGGTGCTGCTTGAGTTAAGTTTCTGCTCCCTGACTACCCTCAGAGTTTCCTCTGAATGGAGCATTGATTCATCAGCAGAGGAGGGGAATTAATTCTTCTTTGGCAGGAGGATTCCTTGTCCGTATTTGACTTGAATCCATGAGCCTTCATGGGAACTAGAGTCAACATTGAGAACTCCCAGGCCAATTCCTTCCAGAGATGTTCCACCGGTCCCACTACCTCTAGTGGATCTGCCTTGTCGGTGGGCCAGGGATAATGATGGTGTTGCCTAGGACATTGTCTGTATGCCATGATTCTGTATCACTGTGTCAGGCTGTCACTTGACTGGTTTTTATGACATGCATTCCAAGCCCTGTATGTTGGTATGGAGAATTTTGCAGAGTTTACACAGCTGAATTTGCCATTCTCATTTCTGGTTCCTTGCTCAAAGTCACATGTCTGTCTGGCTTCTTTCCTATCTTGAGGATTTTTAGCTGTTTGGTACAACTGTTGGATTGAACTATTGGAGGTCATTTACAGAGGAGATATCAGAGCTAACCACATCATAGTTGGTCAGGAGTTTCATGTTGGCCTGACTAGATAAGGAGGCAGATTTCCTTCCCTAAAAGACATAGTGAAACAGATATATCTTTAAGACAATCGACAATTTTTAAAAAAATATTGAATTCAAATTTTACTATCTGTCATGTGAGATTCAAACCACTGTTCCCAGAAAAATAGCCAGGGTCCTGGATTATTAGTCCAGCAAAAGAAAACATTATTCCTCACTATTTTCATTATTCCTTACATGTTTTCGTTGTTTCTCCCAAGTTGTTAGAATTTTCAAGTTTTACACTTAGAAATTACTGGGAAGAAAAGGGCTGTCAATATAATAGATTAACACTGTTTTCTTAACAGTTGCAATGCAGAAATGAAAGTTGGAATACTAATAGATAAGTAATTAATGAACTCGAATGACATTTCACACCTGCAATCTGGGTGAAGGCATCAACTTCTATGTAACAAAAAATTTCCCATTAATTGTTCAAATGGCTGAAAATCCCTGTTTATGGTCAGATTTTACTCATTCCTACTTCATTTGCCAGGGGATTGCTAGCTCTCTCACAGGCTTGCTCCCATTCCGTACATTAATAATTGTGATTCCACCTGCCATCTATGCCAGGTCTCTGCCCGAGCCAGACACACTGGACATTTTTGAAGATATTTTGACAGTATGCCAGTGGTGCTCGATGCTGTAAGTTTATAGAATTCATAGCTGATGATGAGCTAGTCTGGTTAACAGATGCGATACTTCCTGCCTTTAATTAGTTCTGACATTCACAACTCTCTATTTAATGGAGCCTGGAAGAAAGATAATGTATTTCTCAGTGGTTTATCATTGGGGCAACCTGGTTCCCAGACTTTACAGGTGGTGACTCGGATAAATAAATCCATTTCAACTGCGCCTATAAAGTCCCAGCTTTAAAAGATAAATAAACTTTTAAAGCTATTTGGTGGTTTGCTTGTCAATCGAATTTTATTCTCATTCCCATCTCCCTCTTCTCATTCTTCTAATTTCTCACTTTATCTAAGGGTGGCACAGTGGTTAGTACTGGTGCCTCACAGCCCCAGGGACCCAGGTTCACCTCCAGCCTTGGATGACTAGGTGGGTTAGGCATGGTCAGTGCAGGATCCTGGGGATAGGATGGGGGGCTGGGTCTGGATGGAACACTCTTTGGAGGGCTGGTGCAGACTCAATGACCTAAGGGCCTCCTTACGCACTATAGGGATTCTAGCTTCTTTTGGTGTGTCTAGACCGATTATTGCAGCTTGTATCTTAAAATCTCTACGAATGTGATCATGGGGCAAGAGAAATAGAGACTGAAGAAATTGAATTGCATTCCTTTCTCTGTTTCACAGGAAAGGCTGAACAGGAAGCAGTTCTTCTCTTGTGTGTCTTCTATCTCTGGGTGTCTTCCTTTCAGGATCAGGGGTCTCTCTGGGGTTGGCCTTCCAGTATCTCATATGAGCATATGAATTCAGAGCAGAAGTAGGCTAGGTCGGAGGCTGAAGAAGGATGCAAAGATACTTCAGCGTGATTTGGACAAGTTGAGTCAGAGAGAAAATGCATGGTAGATGAAATATAATGTGGATAATTGTGAGGCTTTTCCAGTTCAGTAGCAAAAACATGAAGGCAAATCTGTGATAGATGAGGAAAAGGGGAGATACAACAAAACCTTGAGGGGGGCAGTGGGTCCTTGAACATCTGTCACTGAAAGCCAACAGGGCTTTGAAGAAGGCAAATGGTATGTTGGTCTCTATAGCAAGAGGAAAAAAGTAGAGGAGCAGTGATGTCTTGCTGCATTTGTACAGGGCCTTGGTGAGACCATACCTGGACTGTTGTGTGCAGTTTTAATTTCTCTATCTCAGGAAGGATAAAGGTGGGAGGTCAATAAAGGTATACCAGATTGATTCTTGGGATTGCAGCGCTGACAAATGAAGAGGTACTGGATCGGTTAGGACTATACTTACTGGAGTTTTGAAGAATGAGGGGAATTTAATGGAAATCTGTAAAATTTGAACAGGACTCGACAGAGTAAATGCTGAAAGAATATTCCCGATGACTGGTGAGTCCAGAACCTTGGGTCACAGTCTAAGTATATGGGGTAGACCATTAAGGACTGCGATGAAGAGAAAGATTTTCACCTAGAGAGTGGTGAACCTGTGGAATTCTCTGCCACAGAAAGCAGCTAAGGCAAAAGCATTGAATGCTTTTAAGAAGGAGTTAATTATGGTTCTTAAGGCTGAGGGGTTCAAAGGGTATAGGCAAAGGGGAACTGGGGACTGAGTAGGATGATCAGCACAATCATATTAAAGGCAAAGCACACTTGAAGGGCCAAATGCCTTACTCCTGCTTCTCTTTTTACATTTCTAAGTTTCTCAGACCTTTGGTCATATGACTACTTAAACCTGTTCTGCCATTCAATAAGATCGCGACCGAATGTGTTTCAAATTCTGCATTCCTACCCATCTCTGATAACTTTTGATTTCTTTCCCTGTCAGAATCCTAACAACTTCTATCTTAAAAGATTCAATGACCCCCATTGTCTTGAGTAGCAGTAGAGTTCCAAGGTCACACATTTCTCTAAGAAAAACAAATTCTCTGCAAATTTGTCATGGAAGAGCGATCCCCAGTTTTAAGCATCCTTTCTACATCTACCTTATGAAGAACATTTAAGATCTTATACACTTCAATTAAATCACTCTCACTCTTCTTAACTCCAAGGGAAATAAGCCCAGCCTGCACAATCTTCCTTCATAAGACAACCCATTCATTCCAGGTATCAATCTCGTAAAACTTCCCTGCACCATCTCTAATGGTTTTACATCCTTCCTTAAATAGAGACAAAAATTGTCTTCCCAATAAAATGAGGCAGATCATTTCTCTCATAACAAAAAATAACATTCCATTATATTTCTTAATTACTGCTGCTGACGTACTTTTGTGATGGCAGATCATAGCCCAAATAACTTAGGGCTTTGAACTTGTAAATAAAACAAGTTTTTTTTAGAGAAACGGATGTGCATGTCCAAGATGGATGGGAAAATAATTCAGCAATAAAAATAGAAATGCCAGAGGAACTTTCCGGTCTAGAAGTTTCTGTGGAGAGCAAAACAATGTTAACATTTCAAGTCTGATCTGACTCATCTTCAGAATTCTGGCTCTGAAACAAAACGGCGTTATATTAAACTCAGAGCAATAATTCCATTTCTCCAGTACTTTTAGATTTTATTTCAGATTCCCAGCAACTGCAGTAATGTGCTTTTATCTGAGAGCATAAATTCAGTGACTAACTGGAAAATTCCTGTGTGGATTGCACACAGCCTCAAGAGACACCCTAGAATGTCACACCTGGAACAGTGTCAAGGAATTTCAGTGAAATATTTCACTGGAAGAAACACAACGCAAAAACCTGAAGTAAGATACATGCCAGACTGTAGACATAGTGTGAAGTTATCGAAATCAGTCGAGGAAATAGACAATTTTCTGTCCTCCCTTGTTAGCTAAATGCAAAGAAGGGGCAAAAAAAATCACTGCCTCTCTGGTGTGAGTATACGAGCCTAATGTTCAAGTGCTAATGAGCTAGAGTGTGCTGTGAAGGTTACAGTTGGGTACATCAACTATATCTATGATTTCAGGAATAAAGAAAAAAGGACATAAAATCTCTCGTTGATTACTGTAATCAAGTCCCCAGTCAAAAGCCAGAGTTATACAGGAAAACAGGCAACTCCTTTGACTCAACTCTGAATCAGTTGGAATAATATGGTGATTTTAGAAAAATGAGATTCTTAACGTCAAGAAGAAAAGGTCTGATTCTGCTACATCGTTTTGGATGTAGATGAGAATCTCATTAATGAGCAGTTAGAGGCCATTTGCTTGCATTTGCATGTGATCAGTACTCAATCTTACCTCAGCGACATGCAGTTTCCATTCAGCTGCACACAGGAAAGAAACCAGTCAGCAACAATTCCTGACATGAAAGCCAGAATGGGTAGCTGGTTGCTCCAGCTTACCATTTGTTTCTCCAGGCCTCCATCTCAGACAGCAGTCACTAAAGTCACACTGAATGCTCCACTGTCTTCATCTCTTGTCCAGAGATGTTAGCATTGAATATGCACAGCATTAGCACATCATCACTGCATGCCTTTGACCCACATAAGATATAATTCTCCATTTTAATGTTGCCCTTTGGAGCACACTGGTGTCTTTCACTACAACACCACTGCCAGGTCACTTTTCACACAGAGACAGGTACCTCATTCATGGGTTGGACCAGCATCCATCTTAGGGCTCCTCACTTGCTCTCTTGGTTCTCACTCACATTTTGTGCAAGCTTGAGACAGCTTGGTATAATTGTCAGTAGTGATCAGTCAAAGAGGTTCAAATGTTGGTGTGCTGTACCATGCAACAGCAATAACCCACCTATATCATGTGCCACCAGCTTACCTGGCATACACACTGCATATGCTCCGATCAAATGGACATGTCTCAATATGTAGTTCTTAGACTAATCAAGAGGAACTATGGTCAGTCAGGGGGCTGGTACAGCCTTATTCTATGGGAGGCGATGACCTAATGGTATTATCACTAGACTGTTAATCCAGAGACCCCAGATAACAATCTCACCAGGGCAGATGGTAGAATTTGAATCCAATAAATATCTGGAATCAAGAGTCTAATGATGACAATGAATCCATTTTTGATTGTTGGAAAAACCCATTTGGTACACTAATGTCCTTTAGGGAAGGAAACTGCCATCCTTACCTGGTATGGCCTACATGTGATCCAGGCCCACAGCAATATGGTTGACTCTCAACTGCTGTCGGGTCATTTAAGGATGGGCAATAAATGCCACCTAGTCAGCAACACTCTCATCCCATGAATGGATTTTAAAAAGTTCAGAAAAGGTGGTAAGGTGTGCTGAGTCAGTAGGAAGTGCAGAGGGCAAGAGAGGTTAGTTTTTTGGAGGGTGAGGGCTGTTAAAGGAAGATGCTGCCTGCAATATTGAGAATGTTAGACCATGAGCCTTGGTGAGATGTGGGTGCAATGGCATTTTTAAAGTGAGTGTGACGTAGCAGAGAGAACGTGGTGGCACCAACATAAGTGTAACAAAAAAATTATTCGCCTTCTTGTCAGTCAGGGGTGTCCCACTACAGTCAAGAGCATTGTCTGAGCTCAGTCCAGGGGCTTGCTAATGGTCAGTTTGCTGCTTGGGTTGGTCAGTGTGAGGGATCCTATATCACTTCAGTCCAGGGAATGAACCACATCAGTCTTACAGATTACTCTAGGAGGGGGAGTTATCACTTGTGGTAGAGTCGACTAGGGAACTGGCAATCTAGATTTGATAATGTGTAATGAGGCAGATTTGATTAGGGAGCTCAACATGAAGGAGCCCCTAGGGGCCATGACCATAATACAATAGAATTCACTCCGCTGTTTAAGAGGGAGAAGCTGGAATCAGATGTAACATCATCACAGTTGAGTAACTGAAGGAGGAGCTGGCCAGGGTTATAGAGTCACAGAGTCACACAGCACAGAAACGGAGCCTTCAGTCCAACCTGTTCATACTGACCATAATCCCAAACTAAACTAGCTTCACCTGCCTGTGCTTGGCCCATGTCCTTCCAAACATTTGCTATTCATGCACTCATCCAAATGTCTTTAAATATTGTGACTGTACTTATATCCACTACTTCCTCTAGAAGTTCATTCCACACATAAACCACTCTCTATGTAAAAAAATTGCCCCTCATGTCTTTTTTAAATCTTCCTCCTCTCACCTTGAAAACATTCCCCTGGCCTTGAAATCCCCCACACTAGGGAGAAAACAAAGTGTAGAGCTGGATGAACACAGCAGGCCAAGCAGCATCAGAGCAGCACGAAAGCTGATGTTTCGAGAAATTTCTGAAGAAAGGTCCAGACCTGAAACATCAGCTTTCCTGTTCGTCTGATGTTGCTTGGCCTGCTGTGTTCATCCAGCTCCACACCTTGTTGTCTCAGATTCTCCAGCATTGGCAGTTGCTACCAGCTCTGTAGGGAAAAGACACCTGCTTTTCATCTTAACTATACCTCTACAGCGTCACATCCTGAGACCTCATATGCTCCAGTGAAAAAAGTCCCAGCCTCTCCTTATAACTCAATTCCATTCCTAAAAACATCCTGGTAAATCTCTTCCAAACCATCACCAGCTTATTATCATCTTTCCTATAACCAATAAGTTGAGTAATATATACTAATATAGATTAATGAAATTAATGTCTATTAATATAAAAATACAATAAGTAGATTAGAAGGGAAGCCTAGCAGGGAAGACGATGGAGCAGCAATGGCAGGAGGGACAGCAATTTGGGAGGTTCAGCGGAAATACATCCCAAAGATGAAGAAACATACTAAGGAGAGGATGAGGCCATCACAGCTAACAAGGGGATTCAGGGGCAGCATAAAAGTGAAAGAAAAATCATACATTATGGTGAACACCTGGGGAAGCCATAGGATTGGGAAGGCTTTAAAAAACAATTAAAGAAGAATAAGGGTCAGAAGATTAAATATGAGGGTAAACTACCTTTGTAGAATGAAATAGTACTGCAACAGATTTTTTTACATATGTAAAAGGCAAGACAGGGGCAAGAGTGGACACTGTACCACTGAAAAATGAGGGTGAAAGAGTAGTAATGGGGAACAAAGAAATGGCGGAGGAACTGAGTAGATACTTTGGACATTTTCACAGAAGGAGACACTAGCTGCATACCAGAACATCAAGAGAGTCATGGGGTAGAGGTGAACATAGTGAAAATCATTAAGGAGAAGGTGCAAGGGAAGCTGTAAGGTCTGAAAGTTGATAAATCACCCAGACCAGGTGGACCACATCCCAGAGTTCTTAAAGAGATAGCTGAAGAGATTGTGGAAATGTGGGTGGTGACCTTTCAGGAATCACTGGAGCCAGGGAGTGACATAGGGAACTGGAAAATGGATAATGTTTAAGAAGGGACAGAGGCAGAGACAGGAAATTATAGGCCAGTAAGCCTGGCCTCAGTCGTTGGTAAGATTTTAGAGTGTATTATTAAGGATGAGATTGCGGAAGCACTTGGAAACGCATAGTAAAATAGGGCTGAGTCAGCGTGGCTTCATCAAGGGTTGGTCATGCCTGGCAAAGCAGTTAGAATTCTTTGAGGAGGTAATGAGCAAGTTAGACAAGTCAGCTGATCTGATCTATTTGGATTTCAAGGATGTCCTCGAAAAGGTGTTGCACAGGAGTCTGCAGAACAAAACAAGAGCCCATGGTGTTAGAGGCGAGATATTGGCATGGATAGAGGATAGGCTGACTGGCAGAAAGCAGAGAATAGGATAAAGAGGTATTTTTCAGGCTGGCAGCTAGTGACTTGTTGGAGTTCTGCAGGGATCAGTGTTGGAACCACAAATATTCACCTTCTAAAACAATGATCTGGATGAAGGAACTGAGGGCATTGTTGCTAAGTTTTCAGATAACACAGAGATAGTTGGAGGGGCAGGTAGTATTGAGAAGGCAGAGAGGCTGCAGAAGGACCTGGACAGGCTAGGAGAGTGGGTAAAGAAGTGGCAGATGGAATACAATATGGGAAAGTGTGAGGTTATGCACTTTGTTAAGAAGAATACAGATGTAGATTATTTTCTAAATGGGGAAAGGCTTCAGAAATCTGGAACACAAAGGGACTTGGAAGTCCTAGTTCAGAACTCTGTTAAGGTTAACACACAGGTTCAGTTGACATTTAAGAAGGCAAATGCAATGTTGATATTCATTTTGAGAGAGCTAGAATATAAGAGCAGAGATGTATTGCTGAGGATGCTTTCTTTTAATCTTGTTCAGTGGGAAATCTGCTAATAAGCTGAGTTGGAGAGAATTGTTTCAGAGGTAATAGGAACTGCAGATGCTGGAGAATCTGAGATAACAAGGAGTAGAGCTGGATGAACACAGCAGGCCAAGCAGCATCAGAGGAGCAGGAAAGCTGACTTTTCAGGCCTGAACCCTTCTTCAGAAACGGGGGAGGGGAAGGAGGTTCTGAAATAAATAGGGAGAGAGGGGGAGGCAGATAGAAGGTGAATAGAGGAGAAGATAGGTAGAGAGGAGACAGACAGGTCAGAGAGGTGGGGATGGAGCCAGTAAAAGCAAGTGTATGTGGGGAGGTAGGGAGGGGATAAGTCAGTCCAGGGAGGATGGACAGGTCAAAGTGGTGGGATGAGGTTGGCAGGTAGGAGATGAGGGTGGGGCTTGAGGTGGGAGGAGGGGATAGATGGGAAGAAGGACAGATTAGGGAGGTGGGGATGAGCTGGGCTGGTTTTTGGATGCGGTAGAGGGAGGGAACATTTTGAAGCTTGTGAAGTCCACATGGATACCATTAGGCTGCAGGGTTCCCAAGCGGAATATGAGTTGCTGTTCCTGCAACCTTCGGGTGACATTGTTGTGGCACTGCAGGAGGCCCAGGATGGAAATGGCGTCTGAGGAATGGGAGGGGGAGTTGAGATGGTTTGTGACTGGGAGGTGCAGTTGTTTGTTGGGAATCAAGCATAAGTGTTCTGCAAAGCGGTCCCCAAGCTTCCACTTGGTTTGGCTTGGGAACCCTGAAGCCCAATGGTATCAATGTGGACTTCACAAGTTTCAAAATCTCCCCGCCCCCGACCGCATCCCAAAACCAGCCCAGCTCGCCCACGCCTCCCTAACCTGCTCTTCCTCTCACCTAACCCCTCCTCCCACCTCAAGCCCCACCTTCATCTCCTACCTACTAACCTCATCCCACCCCTTTGACCTGTCCGTCCTCCCTAGACTGGCCTATCTCCTCCCTACCTCCCCACATACACTCACCTTTACTGGCTCCATCCCTGTCTGTTTGACCTGTCTGTCTCCTCTCTACCTATCTTCTCCACTATCCATCTTCTATCCGCCTCCCCCTCTCTCCCTATTTATTTCAGAACCCTCTACCCAGCCCCCCCTTTGAAGAAGGGTCTAGGCCCGAAATGTCAGCTTTTCTCCTCCTCTGATGCTGCTTGGCCTGCTGTGTTCATCCAGCTCCACACTTTGTTATCTGAGTTGGAGAGAAGATTGCTAAGAACAGACTGTCCAACTGAACTCTCTCATTTCTGAAAATGAAACCAACTAATTAAGTTTAGATTGGAACTTTTTTTGTTTGAAAGATTACTTGAAGAAACAGCTCAATTATATTTCCTAAGCAAGCAGTGTCTGCAAGACATAGGAATAGGTTGAAGCCATTCAGCTTGTCGAGCTGTGCCACTTTACCTCATAGAGGTTTTGTTCCAGAAGGCAACAAGATGTAATTAGGTACTTGACCATTTATCTGAAATTTTGATCACTCTCATTCTGGTGAATGACTGTAGCACCAACTAGAGCCAATTTGTTTCAGGCTGGTCTCTCAGCCACAAAGCCATTAGTCCAAGTACTACTAAGGAATGAAGAACATAGTCTAAGCTGACACTTCTGACTGAACTGAGAGGTTGCAGAGCTTTTGGAGTTGTCATCGTCTGTGTGCAGATGGGGATTCCATCTTCCTGCTCATGCATAAATTATTCCATGACATATTTTAGAAAGGAACAGGGAGTTTGCCCAAATTCCCGACAAACATTAATTTCTCAGTTGGTGCTATAAAAATTAAAAACAGATTAACCATTCATTCTTTCCAGTTTGAGCTAATTGTTGGGAAATTCCATGGGGCTGCTTCTCGTTCACTAATATTGGTTCACTGGAAATATGGGAATCACTTGTTTGGGAGCATAAATGAGACTTCCAGCTTTATTACACCAGCAGGAAGGAATCAGATCTGAGGAAGCTCCTGGCTTGTGCTACTTACAGCATTGTTTTATTTGCTTTAGGCATGAATAGCATAAAATAAATTTATCACAACTTCTGAGTCACTGTCAATGGCTAAAATGCTAAGCCTTGACAAGGATTTGCTTTGGTGTGTTGCGATCAAGCAGTTACCACTGTTTCTTGTGATATAACTGTACATTATTTTACCTGTGGAGATTTTATTGACTGGTTTGAATTCTTACTTGGGGAAGATGTCCCAAGATATTGTAAGCCAGTGATATCAAACAATATTTTGTACTGAGTTACTTAATCAATTGTTTTGATGGATGTGCTTGATTTTGAAGGGATGGCTTAAAGAACCACAGTGGTAGATGGAAAAGGTTTTAGGTCAGGAACTTCAAAGTCTAGGGCCTAGCTCACTGAATGCATGGTATTCAACAGGATTAAAACAGGAGGAATTAAGATATTTTGTAAGATTTTAGGGCCAAAGAAGGTTTTAGAAGTAGGGACGGAGGGACAAGGCCATGGAGGGATTTGCTAATATGACTACACTTTTAAAAATTGAGGTATTTCTCAAAATGAAGACCATGCAGCTCAGTGACACCAGGGGAGATGGAATGGACAGAACTTGGTGTAAATTTGGACGAGAGGCAGCAGAACTGTCAATAAACTCAACTTTATAAACAGTAGAAAGACTGCCAGGAATGCGCTGGAACACTGTTGATTAGAGAAAACAAAAGTAAGGAAAAGAAATTCAGCAGGTGATAAGCTAGGAAAGTGGGCGATGCCACAATGGTAGGAATAGAGAATGTTGGCGTTGGAGTGGGTAAGTGGTTGAAATCTCCTCCAAGTCAAATACCTTTAATGTCTTGGACATCAAGACAGTATGCCTGACCTTTTCACCCTATAGGTTATACATTTCTGAATTCAGATCAGTTCATGCATGTTTTACCAAACCACTGCCCGTCACTGTGCATTATACATCATCAAAAATAAGATAAATATTCCTTAACTGGTATGCATATGGTTCTTGATATTTAGGAATGACAAAAGTTAGAAAATTACTGATGACATTAACAAAATAAAGGAGATTGATCCAAAGGCCCAAAGAAACCATGATGCAAAATCAATTTGGGTAGAAAGGAGAAATGACAAAGGCAAGAAGTTATTTGTGGGAGTAGCGTAGTGTATCATGATATGATGTGGTATGAAGGCGAAACAATAGGGGCTTGTTAGAAAGGTATGATGATAATCATGGGAATTTTAATCTGCAAATAGATGAGTGACATCATAAAGTGAAGTAGGCGAAGTAAGGAGCTCAAAGAATGTTTTCAGAATAGTTTCTCAGAACAGCATGTTCTGAAGATGACCAGAGAACTATACCTAACTGTTTCCAATGAGATAAAATTAGTCATGATCTTATCATGAAGTTGCCCTAAGTAGCAGTGATCATTATATAATTGAATTTTATATTCAATTCGGGATGAAAAGTTTGGATAAAAGTCTAAGTTTTTGAACATAAATTAGAGTAATTAATAGCTAGATAAAATGACTGGCAATAATTTTAGGAAATAAGTCAATAGAGGCACAGTAGCAGATATTAAAAGGGATATTTCAGAATACACGTGATAGATACATTCCACTAAGAAAGGACAGAGCAACTGTGATTAGCTAAAAATGTTTAAGATAATGCTAAACTTAAAGAAAAAGCATATCATTGAAGAAAAATGAGCAAAGGTCAGAAGACTGGGCAGAAAATTAATAAATGCAAAGAAGAACCAACATGTTCCTGTAAGGATGAAAGCTAAGGATGGCAAGATTCAGAAATCCTGGATGACAACAGATATTGAAAGTTTAGTTAAAAGGAGAAACGAAGCATCTGTAAGGTTTAGGAAACTGAAATCACACATGGCCATTGAGGAACATAAAGGAAGCAAGAAATGTCCTTGGCAAGTAGGATTATGAATCTCAAGGCAATTTATAAATATATTAGGAACAAGAGAGTAGCTAAGGAAAGTAGTGCTATAGTGTTCTATGTTCTAAGGACTAAAATCTTAGTAAGGAGAGAAAAGCGAGAGTACAAGAGAAAACTATCTGATCCTTATGGACCTCATCCTAGTATCTTAAAAGAATGGCTAGTGAAACACTTGAAACATTGGCTTTGTTTTTCAAAATTCTCTGTATTTGGGAAAGGTTCCGGTGGAATAGAAAATAACAAATTCAACTCTTTTTTTAAAGCAAGGGGGACAAAATGTCGGAAAGTACAGGAGGAATTATTTAAGGTATATTAAAGGCTGAGATTGATAGATAAATGATCTGTAGGGAATCCTGTGTCATGGAGAAAAGGCAGAAAAGTGAATGTGATGAATGTTGTATCTACCATGATCCCACTGAATAGTGCTGCAGGGTCTTGGAGCTGATCAGCCTACTCTTGATCTTATTTCTTATGATCTTATGGATAAAGTGGAACTGGTAGATGTACTAAAATTAGATGTCTTGAAGATATTCGATGAGGTGCCACAATGTGGAAAATAAAAGCTTATGGTTTATGAAATAACATATTGGTATGGAGAGAAGATTGACTAGCTAACAGCGAACAGAGATTAAGTATGAGTGTGCTATATAGTTCAATGCTGTGACCTTAACCTTTCATTATTTATATAAATAATTTGAATGAAGAGACCAAAGACACAGTTGCGAAATTTATTGCACACAGGGATGAGTAGGGAAACAAGTTGTGAAGTGAACATATGGAGGCTATTAATACATCATGTGAATGAACAAAAATCTGTGGAAAAAATGGAGTACGAAGTGGCAAAATATGAGACTGTCAATTTTGGCAGGAAGAATATAAACAAAGTATATTGTGAGAGCTTGCAGAATCTGGCTTGCAGATGGATCTGATTACTCTAGAGCATGAATAACAGAAAATTTGTTTGCAGCTACAGCAAGTGAATAAGAAAATTAATAGATAGTTATTGTTGATTGTGAGAAGATTGAGATTTGTTGAGATGAAGAGGAGGACTCCGCAGTTAAATTCAAAACATCTTTCTGACATACCCCACTAATTATCTGCTAATGGAGAACACAGGAGCTGCATTCAGTTCAGACTTGGTACTATTCCAAAGACGGCATAGAAGACAACAATTGCGACTTGATTAGTAGTCCTACCGAGAATATTAATTTCCAACAGGTACTGCACTGCCTCCAGAGGGAGAAGCAGCAGGAAGATCTACCAAAGAGGTGGGGGAGCTGGATCTGCAGACTACGTTATTGAAATTCTGATGAAGGGTTTCGGCCCGAAATATTGACTTACCTGCTCCTCAGATGCTGTCTGACCTGCTCTGCTGTTCCAGACTCACACCTATAGACTCTGGCTTCCAGCATCTGCAGTCCTTATTGTCTCCTTATCCATTTCTTTGCTAGCCTGGGAGACTGTGCAGACGCTGATCGCTGACCTGCACCTTCTGCAGGAACAAGACTCGTGCTCACGAGCACTGGGTGGTGATCCCATCCTGATAGCTATCAAGGTCACAATGCCTCCTCAAGTCAGTGGTTTGTCATTTTCTCCAGGGCGTAACATATTGTATCCTTCCCCAAGATGAGTGAGCAACAAGTTCAAATCATGGCAGATGGTATTGCTTTAATTCAATAAAAATCTGGGATGCAAAACCAGTCCAGTGGGAATTAATGTTAATTATTGTAAAAACCTATCTGGTTCTCTTCTGTCCTTTGATACTGTGAAATCTGCTATCCTTACCAGGTCTGGCCTACATATGAGTTTGGACCCACAGCAGTGTTGGTCCACTAAAGACTGGAAGTGAAGATATTCTCAATGACTATATGAAATGGTAGACATGTTTAATTAATGCCTTGCCTCAGTATTTACAATGGAAAAGTAGGGATAGCTTACTGGAAGCCCTGTGGAAACTACTAGTGGTTCAGGCACAGCGGGTAAATAAAATTAACAGAAGTAAAACAACAGCGACGAGGAAATAAAGGAACTAAAGAGTGACAAACCCTCAGGACCTGATGGTTTCCATCTGAGCTTATTAAAGTAAGTAGAGGAGAACATTGTAGATGCTGTAGTTACAATTTTTCAGTTTCCTGGATTCAGGGGCATCCCTCTAGATAGGAAAATTGCATATCACTCTGCACTTTAAGAGGGGTGAAAGGAGAACCACTGAATTATACAACAGTGGTGGGAAAATTGTTGGAGTCACTAATTAAAGATGAGATAACTGCACATGTTGAAACTTTTCAGTTAATGAGGAAGAACCAACATGGATTCATAACAGATAGGTCATCCCCAACAAACCGCACTGAATTTTCTGAAGAGGTGACTAAGATAGTGGATAGGGGAATTTCCATGGATGTTGTTCATATGGACTTCCAGAAGGCATTTGATGAAGTCCCACACAAGAAATTGTTTATGAAGGTTGAAGCCCATGGAATCAAGGGCAAATTATGGACATGGCTGAAAATTGATTGACCGGCAGGTGACAGAAAGCAGGAATAATAAGTAGGTGCTCAAATTGGCAAGATGGTGACCAGTAATATCCAACAAGGATGTGTTAGGGCATCAAATATTCACCTTAATTATTAACAAATAGGATAATGACATAGAAGTCAGATATTCAGTTTTGCTGATGACACAAAATTAGGTGTATCATAGACAATGTAGATGATAGCATAATATTACAAATGAATATAATAGACTAAGTGAATGGATTAAGCTATGGCAGATTGTTGTAGTTAAATTATCACATGTTACCCTGAATTCAGCTATTTATTCAGACATCTCACAGACAATCTGGTACTGAAACAATAATTTAAACCTTATTGCAGATAGCAACCAAACTCAGATCCCTGAAGTGAGCAAGTTAAGCTTCACAACCCAAAGTCAATAGGCTGGAAAAGCACAGCAGGTCAGACAGCACCTGAGAAGCAGGTAAGTCAATGTTTCAGGCCGAGGATTGCAGGGGGGCAGGGGAGCCCAGAAATAAATAGAGGGAGGGGGCAGGACTGTGGGAAGCGTAGGAGAGATGGTGATAGGTGGATGTCGGTAGGAGCCCTGTGTCTGGAGCTGAGTATGGGAGAGTTTGGTGTACTTACAGTATTTGATGCCTGACAGGGCAGAGATAAAGCATTGTTAATGGTGCAGAGCCATCTGAGGACAAAGAACAGTGGAGGTTCTCTGTAGGCCTGGGATGGGAGGACCTGTGCTGGGGCAAGACTAACTGTAGGGAGAGTTGGTGTCAATGCATGGCCATCCCGGAACATCATCAATCTCACCACCTCAGGAGATCTCCTGTCCACCACCTCCAACCTAACAGTTCCCCAACACCAAACCCATCTGTTTCTACATCCTATCTCTATATGCCCAACTTCCACAGTCGACTCATTGTCTCTGCCTGATCCTACCCCAATGAGCTCATCTCCTCTTACCTTGACTCCATTCCTTCCCCTTGGTCCAGGGATGCCCTACTTTCAACTTTGACACAACACAAGCCCTCTATCTTTTCCAAAACTTTCAATTCCCCAGCACCAAAACTTCATCTTCATCATGGACACACAGTCCCTGTACACCTGCATTCACCTTAAAAGCCCTCCGCTTCTTCCTCTCCTGTAGGCCCAAACAGCTCCTTCCTATGACACTGTCATTTGCTTGGCTGAACTGGTCCTCCTTTGTATCAGAGGTAATGTGAACTGCAGATGCTGGAGAATTCAAGATAATAAAGTGTGAAGCTGGATGAACACAGCAGGCCAAGCAGCATCTCAGGAGCACAAAAGCTCTCTGATGAAGGGTCTAGGCCCGAAACGTCAGCTTTTGTGCTCCTGAGATGCTGCTTGGCCTGCTGTGTTCATCCAGCTTCACACTTTATTATCTGTCCTCCTTTGTACTTTGATTCCTCCCACTCCTACAAACCAAAGGGAACCCGCATGGGCCTAAGCAATGCCTGGCCCTTTTGTAGGACTCGTGGAACAGTCTCACTTCCACAACTAGACCAGCACCAAACCTCACCCCTTTGTCTACTACGTTGATGCCTGCATTGGGGCAGCCTAGTTCTCCTGTGAGGAGTTTGAGCAGTTCATTAACTTTGCAAACACCTTTAATCCTGCTCTCAAATTCACCTGGACTATTTCTGAAACCTCCCTCCCCTTCCTGAATGTCTCCAATGTGCTCGTCTCGATATCAGGGAGACCAAAGGTAGACTCAGCAACCGTTTCATGGAGCATCTGCACTCTGCACGCAGCAACTAACCCGACCTTCAGGTTGCCAGCCATTTCAATTCCCCCTCCCACTCCCCTGGTGACAGGTCCATCCTTGATCTCCTCCATTATTGGAGAGAGGCCAGACATAAACTGGAGAAACACCTGATATTTCACCTCAGAAGCTTACAGCCCAATGGCCTTAATATTGACTTCACCAGCTTCAACATCCCTCCATGCACGGCTTTATCCCATGTCCAGCCCTTCCCCTCCTGACTGGACCTAACCTAACCAGTTCATCTTCCCACTCACCTATCCTCTCCACCCTTCTCACAAACCAATCACAGTAATCCCCTACCTGCATCCACCTATCACCATCTCTCCTACCCTTTCCACAGCCCCCACCCTTTCCCTATATTTATTTCTGGTCTTCCCTCTCCATCCCCCGTCGTGACAAAGATTTTGTCCCAAAATGTTGACTTACCCATTCCTCAGGTGCTGTCTGACCTGCTGTGCTGTTCTAGCCTTGCACCTATGAACTCCAGCTTCTAGAATCTGCAATTCTTATTGTCTCAAAGCCTCATAAACCAACCTGGCTATTACCTTGTCAATGATGGGATTTGGCTAGAATTTCACAATCAGCGTTTGTCTCTGGGAGTGTCCAGGGTTCGATTCTTCTGCCGTGTTGATCTTTGAAGTTCTGCTGCTGAATTGTTCGGTGTTGATTTCTTATACAATTTTCAAGTTTGTGGTGTGATGTTATTGATGATTCAATAGATTCTTTCATCCGTACGGTTGATTACTCGTTCTGGAGACTTCAAGTCTGTAGCTTCCTTTCTTATCAGAAGTAGCTTCCCTGTTCTTTGTTATATTCAGGGTTAGCTGTGTGTTTAAAATATAGATTTTCCTGCAATTAACTCTTTAAATTCTTCTGCTGGGCAATCCTTGCCCTATGTGGCATATCCAGTTTATCAAGCAGGTGCCAAAGCAGCTTGGTTTATGTAATTTTGCCAAGACATAGCTAATTGCTTTCAATCTCTGTGTAACAGCTTGCTTTTGTCCCTTTCATCTTGAGAAAGTTTATTTCATGAAGAGTGATTGTTGTTTTTTTAATCCACAAAGTTATTAAAGTTGTGAAGTTCACATCGTCGTAGCCCTCCTCTTTGTTCATTATTTTTAATGTGATGAACAAATACAAGTAATTGGTCAATTTCCAACATTTTGGCTCATAACCAAACTGAGTTACTACACAAGCTCTATTTAAAAATGCTGCACCATTACATTATGCAGTACAGATATAAGTAAGCCAATATTCAATAAATGAATTGCAGAACAATGATCAGTAAATAAATCACAAGGATAATAAATGAGCACAAAGTAATAAACATGCACAAAACAAAAACAGAGCAATAAATGTACATTATGCTTCGCCAATTACAGGTTTAAGATCATTGTGACTCAACAATACTAATACCCTTTACAAAATTTGCATTTATTGCTGACGCTAAGGTGAGACATAAAAATGAAAGGAGCAAAATAGACTCAACTACACAAAATAATAATAACAAGACGTGAAATAATATGAACGCAAGTGAACATTACTTCCCCAATTCCAGATGTCATCCCATCAAGAACGTTCCCTAATGCTTTTAATAACTTTCTTGATTCTCTGACTATCTTGCTGGCTCTTTACATGTAACCTGGGTGCTCTTCTCAAAAATCCCTTTTATTTCTTTCAAATGTCCCTTTGCAAGGCATCAAACATTCAATTGCCATATGGGGTACACAAAGTTATATTTTTTTGACATTGACTGCTGTTTCCTGCTTTCCTTACTAACTTGTTGATCGCACTGGTGTGTGATTCTAATCTGCCAATGAAATGAAATACTGAGCTGTTAGTGGAGTCCTCTGCTTGACTATGAAGTTTATCATTCATCACACAGTACAGCTTTAACTTGAGAAGTTCATTCACTTAAACATTCACTTATAAGACTGATATCCAGGCCATTAGCACCATAAATTCCTGCAGCATCTCTTATCAAACTTCTGCACTTCCTGTTTCTTTCTGTGATCAACCAACCTTTTGACAAATTCTTTATAAATGCTAAGTGATGAAGTTCTATGCATATCATCATCACAAAAGGACGTGAATTCTGTGTTGCATGCATGAAGTTGCGGGTGAAGGCATCTCCCAATGCTGTCAATCTGCACATGTCAGCGTTTGGCTATGTTTCCGCACTACGTCCACTTCCACTGAGCGCTGGATCCCTGCTGCTGACTCCATAGTTCACATGTAAAAAATCAAGCTGGAATACAATTGCAATAATCAGCTTCATAGTTTATGTAAAGCTTGAAAACAAAAAGAAGGGGTTGTTTCTGCCCTTATTTATAATTTATCAGATTATGCAGATCCTTAATTTGAATTTCTTTGTTCCAGTATTTGTACTTCTCAGGTTTGTTGTCTGTAAAATATCCTATTCAGACGCTTTGACTAATTTACTACTCCAAAAATACGTTTCACCAAGTTCTCTTATCTTATCCTAGACAAATATAACATTGCAGGTCAAACTTACTTTTATTCCTCTTTACTCTCTCTCTCTATAGACGTTGTCATAGGGATAGCGGAATCAATTGGGATTGGAGTGCGGCTTTCACTAAGTTACCATTCCAGTGTCTCTAAGTCTAAGGTGTATCAGAAAAGCATGTCACATCCTCTGGCACTCCACAAGATAGGTCTGACCCCTTCTCGTGATTGAGTCTGGAGTTTACCCACAACCTTAACTAACCAAGCTTCAAATGTTGCCATTTGTTTGTCTCACTTTTCAAAACATCTGGTTTATAGTCCAATTACTGATCGATTGCCATAGTCTCATTTGTATTGTTGGATTTTCATTAAATTTTTATCTTTAATTTGGGCTTGTACCAGACTGGTATTGTTGACTTTAGGGAACCTTTATCCAAGTTTGTCACAGGGGTGCCAGGTTCAGAGTTATAATCAAATTCCCTGCCCTGAGCTGAATATTATGCAGTTTCATTCTCAATCAACCCCCAGTTGGCATCAACCTTTCATTTCCTAATCTCTGTACAGGTCCTAAAGCACAGTGAAACTGTCTCTGACTGAAAGCTGTGACTTTAAGCATTAATCTCTCATTGGTATTTAGAATGATCAACATTTTGCACGTGTTGCTCAAGCTGTGTTTGATGCAGTAAACTTCAACTGATGCCTGGATATCTTAACATGTAGTTTCCAGTTCCTGTGGCTTTAATTTCTGACTCCAGAACATGTCTCTGTGTCTTTTCAGCATTTTTGTTTATTGTCACAAATTGATCATTTGAGAGGTAAGCTATCTTATTTTGATTGGCAATCTCTAGGGTTTTAAACTTACCCTTTAACTCTGGATTTTCTGACGAGGAAGCTACATTTTTCCTGACTGGAAACATCAAGGGCACTGAGTTTCTATTTTACCTTTGCATTTACCGTCCTCAACTCACTGATTTCTTAGCTTCAATGCATACTTCAGGTAGCAAGATTTTGTTTAAAAAAAATTTCCATTAAATTAGACAAAAGAAGAAACTAGTGTGTGGAGTCAGGCTCATACAGACCCGAGGCTTTAGTTTAGCTTCAAGTTGTTGAAGTTGGGATTTTGGAGTTGAAGCTGCAAGATACAGCTCTCTCTCTCTCTCTCACTGCTCCTGCAAAAGCGTGAGCTCCCTTTCTCTCTACTGCTGGGTTCATTCTGTCAGTGTTCTTTCTCCTGGACTAGAGATTGCAACTGAAGGAAATCTGTTTTGCTGAATTGTCTTTCTAAGCTTGAATTTATGGGATGCTGCCACGTGGGAACAGTTGAGGGGTAGTAGTTAAATAATATATTATTTTGTTAAGTATTTTGATAGAGTTAAAGTTATTGCAAATTCTTTTTTTGTTGATATTCCAAATGTGGTGTAAGAATAAAGTATGCTTTGCTTAAAGCCTTGTAGTTTGAGCAATTGAATCACATCTGGAATGCAATGCCTTACACTTGCCTTTAAATGAGATACAAGTTAAGATCTAGGCTATCTCCTTGGTATATTTTGATGGGATTTAGTCCAGCCCATAACACTAGTGGTGTTATTGTTGGACTGTTAATTCAGAGACCCAGGTAGTGTTCTGGGGAATCCTGCCATGGTAGATGGTGGAAATTCAATAAAAAGGAATTAAGAGTCGAATGACGACTATGATTCCATTGTCAGGAAAAACCCATCAAATTCACTACAGTCCTTTGGGAAAGGAAACTGCTATCCTTACCTGGTCTGGTCTACATGTGACTCTGGACCTACAACAACATGGTTGACTCTTATTGCCCTCTGGGCAATTAGAAATGTGCATTAAATGTTGGCCCTGGCACCAACACCCTCATCCCATGAATGAATAAAAGAAAAGTTACTGGAATTTTAATCATTTATATCTGTTTCACTTGAGTTTATTTTCCTACAGTTTTGTTTTATTATTATTTTATTTTACTTGAATTAATTTTACTTCTGTTTTGGTAGCGTTTCCTACTGAAATCCATGTAGTCCTGTTTTCTTGTTAAGTGATACAAATGTTGTTGAGGTTTTGGCTATTTTAGCTCATTCCCAGTTAGCAGCTTCTAACCAACTAAAGCATGTTCAGTTTTCTTATGATGTCACTCTTGGTCACAGTCAGCCTGGCTGCAGAATTACCCTGAGGAGAGGCACCACACTCCCTCAGTGCTGACTGCCTCACCTTCCTGAGGAGAGGCAAAGGCCTTGAGCCTCATCCTCCCCTTATTGATTGCCCGAGTACAGGTGCCTCTCATAGTCTGGCTGTCTCCACTCCCTACAATAGGGGAGCCCAGCACATCAGTGCAAAGCAAAAAACTATTTGCTACATTGTCCAGCCAGAATAGCCAAGTGGATGATCCAACTTGGCCTATTCGGAAGGTCCACAGCATCACAGAAGCCAGTCTTCAACCAATTTTATTCACTCAACATGATATCAGGAAATAGCTGAAGGCATTGGATACTATAAGGGCTATGGGCTTTGTTAACAGTCAAGCCAGAGTACTAAAAATGCTTGCTCCAGAACTTGCCTCGCTCCCTCACCCCAAAAGCGGCCAAGTTGCTCTAGTACAACTCAGGCACATATCCAATAGTGTGGAAAATTACTCCATAATGACCTATACACAAAAAATAGTTTACATACAAACAAGCCAATTATCACCCCTTAGTTCACTCTCAATCAGTAAAGTGATGAAAGGTGTCATCAACAGTGCCATCAAGCAGCTTCTGCTCAACAATACCTGGCTCACTAACACTTAGTTGCTTTCCACCAAAGCCAGTCAGCTCCTGACCTCATTACAGCCTTGGCTCAAGCATGGACAAAAGAGCTGAATTCCAGAGGTGAGTTAAGAGTGACTGCTCTTGTGTTCAAGGTCCTGTTTGAATATGGCATCCAGGAGCCCGAGCAAAACTGCAGTCAATAAGAGTCTGGGAAAAATAATCACTGATTGGAGTCATACCTGACACAAAATGGAATCAAGAATGATGGAGATAAGACAGGAATATGGAGTTGAGGATTATTAGATCAGCCATGATCACATTGATGAGCGGAACAGACTTGAATGGTTGAATTGTCAGCTTCTGCTCTTATGTCTTATGGCTCCTCCACATCCATAACTATCACATTGTAGAAGGACAAGGGCAGCAGATACATGAAAACACCACCATCTACAAGTTCCCTATCAAGCCACTCACTATCATGACTTGGAAGTACATCACTGTTACATCAGTGTTGCTGGGTGAAAATCATGAAACATTCGCCATAATAACATTGTGGGTCTAATTTAGAACAATGGATTTCAGCAGTTCATGAAGGCAGCTCACCACCACCTTCTCAGGTGTATCTAGGTACAGGCAGTTAATGCTGTCTCAGTCAATGAATGAATTTAAAAAATGCATCTAGCTTTGGTGAAGACAGGCATAACATTGTGACAAAGTAATAGAAAATAAAAAAGAAGGGCAGGTGGATAATTCACTTTACTGCTAATGGCAGTGTTCGTCTTGATAATGATAATGATGGTTTTCTCAATGGTTCTGTGTGAGCTCTGCATTGTAATGGCATCTACTTGTTACATTCCCAATTCTTCCTGGGCAGCAGCCCAGGGCCCAACCCAACAGTTCAATGTGAGTGCCATTTCCAGCCTTGGTGGAAGAGGAAACTGGTTGATTATTGGAATAAGGTGTATGTTGGGGGGGGGGGGGAAAGCGGTGCGCGGTGGCACAGAGTTCCTGGTGGAATTCTCTGATGAACACATATACACTTTTGACAAATTTTTCCTGAATGAGTCTATTCTGGGATTCTCTGGCAGCCAGGTGAAACTATACTGTTCAGGTCAAATCAGGCACCAATTCCTCCCTCTCCTCTGCTCCCTCCTCTTGTTCTTTGAAAGCCAATCATTCTCCACCTTTCTCTTTCCCTACAGGCTGTAACATTCCTGGAGCCCCTTGATGATGAAAACTGAAGGTCGCCTACAGATTTATCCATGTACCTTAAACTGCAACAGCTGCTTTGAGAACAGACAGTTGAGGTCTCCCAGAGAGCAAAATAATCAGAGGATTCATCACAGACTGTTGAATTTTTAGCTTATTGCTTTATTTTCCTAGTTTAAACTATGAAAGGCTTAAATGTAAACTATAACCTATTTCTTTATTTTCTACTATTCTATAAAATAATGCTTAACGTTTTAACTTTGGTTTCTCTTAATACTTTGTACCTAAGCCTTTTCTTGTACCTGGGTACTTTGATACCTAAGATGGGACCATATATGGCAAAATGATACACTTTTCACTGTACTCCTGTACCTTCTGTACTTGAGTACATGTGGCAATAAAACATAAATGCTGAAATCTAACTATATTTTAGCAACATTTGCTCAGTTGATTTGGCAATGATATAGCCCCCATTGTACTGTTCATTGAGTTTGGTGATAGCATTTGTAGGGAAGTCATTTTTAATAACTGGTCTTATAAATCCATATATCAATCAGTTGACCTAATATCATGTTATTCCGCTGAGTTCTAATCAATGTAAGACACTTAAACACCATGTGACTGGCTGTTTAGTAAACAAGTAAATCTTATGGATGAATTACAAAGCAAATGCTGCAAAGATGTGAAGATTGAATGATTGAAGTTACAATATCATCATACTTTCTGAAATCTTTATCATTAAATGATCGTTTCATTGACTCAGAAGCAAGTTAGAGCGCTTTTTTATAAAACAGACATCAAGTTTAAATATTCAAATACATGTTTTGAACTGGTATCACCTTAAATTTAATTTTAATTTATTCTGTTTATTTTTATTCCACTTTATTTAAAATAAAATAACAGCAGTATATATCCTTTGATTAATTCTGTAAGCAGTTTTTGTAGCTATGTTGCTCTTTTTGACTTTTATTACTTTTGATCATGTATTAATTAAGTGTGTCATGCTATAATCTATAATTGTAATCTCAGTTTTATGCATTGATTTTATATCTTTTTTAAGGATTTTATATATGGAATGACTGAGTGAGTTCTGTTAATGAATTCTATGTACCACTTGTATTCTTTTGCCATTTTTAATTAACTTTGTTCCAAGCACCAACAACCAATATTAAACACAAAAAATGCACATTAGTAATGCTTCCTTCAGTCAGAATGCTCTCAGAAGCACCTGCCCTATTAAAATGATTTAAAGTATCACTACTTCACTTAGGATGATGAGCCAAGATTATTCATTAGGTTTTACAGTCAGCCTATCCTCCCTTACTGCAAACAAGCAGACTTCAAAACTACATTAAGCAGCCCATTAATCTCAGTACAAAGCCTTAATATTTAATTGAAAAGCACTGGAGAAAGTTATTGGAGGTACAGTCCCAAATGCAACATCATGGGGAATCAGTCAGGAGATAATAAGAAGTAGCAACAATTGATCAGCAACATCATTAAGAGCCAATCAGAAACCAATCAGACTTCACTTAGATAAATCCAATTTCAGGAACATCACTGACTATGGAGAACAGCTTTGAAATGAGTTAATAAGCACCAGCTCTCAGTGACCAAAGCAAGTGACAAGTTTGAAAATGAAGACTTGAGACTGCAGTCCAATTAGGTGTAGAAAACAATGGGGGAGAAAGAAGACCACATGTTTCCCAGAGCCTTAGGCTGGGAAGAAAGAGCAAGTGTAGTCACTATCTAGCTTGTTAAGTATTTTTTTACTTAATGATACCTGAATGGTTAAAGGCTGAAATGAAGTAAGTAAATATTTTGTGAGCACAGTATTATAAACTTTTGAGTTTAAATTGCATCAATAATGTCCTTCGAGGAAACTGGATTCATGTCTGAAGTAGGTTCCCTTTGCCAATGAGGAGCTAACCAATGATGTTGTATGGTGGAGCTTAGACCCTTGGTGAATGAAATTATTAAAGAATGAAGGAGTTATGGCAGACCGTAGATATCTCGATATCACAATATGCTGGACATTAAGGTTTCATATTCGTGAAGATACCAGGTTGATTTGAGGGTGTCTTGATGTATGGTTTTGGAATTCTCATTCAAGGGTAACAAGGTTAAAATGAAATGACTAGGAAAGCCTTTATTGCACGGATTTTAAGGAAGTATTTCTTCAATCATACAGGTTTTTATGCAGATGGCACTCAGTGAACTAATCACAATTTCTTGAGGAACATGAATATTTTCTCATCGTCCTTTTCAGAGATGTTACTGTGGATCTCTGAAGAAAGTGGGATTTGAACCCAGATCACCCCAGTCAGAGGTAAGAACAGCACCATTGCACCACAAGGGCCTGACAAGGAAAAAGATATGCTTGCATTAGAAACAGCAGAGAGTTGTCTTATGGAAATGTTATGATCAAGATGTGGGAACTGTATTGGCTCTCTAATCCAACTACTCCATGGGTCATATCACAAACTTAACCGTTTTATCCAGTCGGGAATATGGCCAATTGTATGATTTCTCCATATTACAAATCCACCAACTAGGCTTTTGTTTTCAATAAAAAAAATTCAAAAGTTTTATCAAAAATAGGACTTCATTAATGAAGATAAAAAATAATTGTTAACTTGAAAGCGTGAATGTTTTAAATGTTTACCCCTCTAGATACATACACACACCAGGGAAAAGGGAGACAAATTGATTTCTTTCTCCAGAAATATGCTTTGGGGAAATCATCTGGCTAATATTGATCATTTTTGAAGGAGAAAAGGTGAATGATAGGTGGAATTCTCAGATGGTTGTTGATCTGGCATTCTAACACATTTGGAATCTCACTAGACATATAAAGTTGCTATAGGTTTCTTGATAGATGCAATTTGCCAAGAAAACACAGGAACAAGAAGTCTTCTGGATTGTCTTCAAGAGGATAATCAGGTTTCACACTGGACCCACAACAAGGGTGTTTTAGATATAGGGAGTGATCAACTGGGCAGTTTATTCTTCAGCAGCTTTTCCCGATTTTGAAAGCAAATGATCTCGGATTGCACACAAGATTAGATTCCCTACAGTGTGGAAACAGGCCCTTTGGGCCAACAAGTCCACACTGCCCCTTGAAGCATCCCACCCAAACCCATCCCCATCCCCCTGTAACCCACATACCCCTGAACACTATGGGCAATTTAGCATGGCCAATCCACCTCGTCTGCACATCTTTGGACTGTGGGAGGAAACTGGAGCACCCGGAGGAAACCCACGCAGACACAGGGAGAATGTGCAAACTCCACACAGACAGTCACCGAAGGCTGGAATTGAACCCGGGTCCATGGCACTGTGAGGCTGCAGTGCTAACCACTGAGCCACTGTGCTGCCCTTAAGATACTGATGAAACAGTAACTAACTCCATCAAAATCAGAAAATAAGTCCATGTATTTTCCCACAAGTGAGTCCAAACAAGTAACTGCAAACATGTCATTTCCAAAAAATTCTGTTTTAAAAGATGTTCCAGTGCAGAAAGAGACCTTTCAGTGAACCCCTTCAAAGGACAACAATCCAGGTATTCACAGAAATTGAGGTAAATCAGTTTTTCAACAATCTGCTTAAACCTGATGTTCTCCAAAATATGAAATAGGAAGCCTTCATATTGTCATTATAGAGTTGACCAGGGCTATATTCTCTGAGGTTTAACATCGAAACGTTAAAAGATTCTTAGCTCTACGACACTATTCAAGACCTTATTTTGAATTGTAAGTCCTACCCTTCCTTGTTTTACCAAAATGCAATGCCTTGCGCTTATCCAATTAAACTCTATCTGCCACTCCTAAGCCCATCAACCCAGTTAATGAAGATCTCTTTGCAATCTTAGATACCCTTCCTCACTTTCTCACTGTACTGCCATGCCATCCACATATTTACTAACCATGCCTTCTATATTCTCATCTAAATCATTTACAGAAATGACAAACAAAACGGGGGCCCAGCACCGATCCCTGTATTCTTGTAAGTATAAATAGAAATAAGTCCATTATAATCTAAGTGGTTACACAACTTGCAAATGCTGTTCAGCTTTGAAACATTTCCTTCCTTGATTTAGAATAATTAGATAAATGGTGTCATTTACTCCCTTTTGGCAAGATGCAATTTCTGTAAAAAAACACTGTCAGAGATGAATAGCACAACAAAGTTTTTATCACTACAGCTTGGACATATTGATTGTAGGTATTGGAACATAAATCCGAGCCATCCCTTTGCTGATTACTGTTCATGAGGATACATTATACTGAGCACTTACTGATGTAAAGTATACTTTAAGGTTGGGTTTCTGCAGGAGTTGTCCAGATTGCCCACCAGATCATTAGGCGAAGATTCACAGAAAATTGAAATATTTTCTCTTGCGTTTAAGCAGTTGTAAAAAGCTCAATTTCACATCCACATATGTGCAATCAGAAAATATGACTCCCACTGTGCTGCTGGGATGGAGCGACTGTCTCATCACATGCTAGTTACCTACTTTGATGGTTTCTGAGCAGACCTATGTGGAAAGTGTGTAGGCTTGCTGACAGCATCTTTCTTGATCACTCAATTTTCCACTTTTGAGATGTTGACCCAGAAATTGAGGGCCAGACAGTCAATTTTGCAGTGTACTGCGGCGTTGTATATATCAGAAATACGTGGAATTCCCAATCTAACTGACTCTGTGGGTATAACTCAGGAAATTGGCATTTGCAACAGGCCATCTACTTGCAGCTGTAACGCTCTGGTAAGGGTTATTAAAGTCAGAAAATCTGGAGGATTCTAACTCGGTTAATAAACGATCCTGGGGAAACTTAAAGGATTAACAACCTATTCCTAATTTCTAGGTGATTATTAAGCAGAAATTCAAACTCTCGCCTGACAGCCTCACTACACATGCCCAAACACTGATCTGCACCCAACTCACTTCCAGCAGAGATAATGGGAACTGCAGATGCTGGAGAATTCTAGATAACAAAGTGTGAAGCTGGATGAACACAGCAGGCCAAGGAGCATCTCAGGAGCACAAAAGATGAAGGGTCTAGACCCTAAACGTCAGCTTTTGTGCTCCTGAGATGCTGCTTGGCTTATTGTGTTCATCCACCTTCACACTTCATTATCGTGCTTCCAGCAGACATGACATTGCCCTGATCCAAACCTGACAGGACTCCTTCGACCCACCACCCTGGTAGAACAAACACCCACCACCCTTTTCTCACTCACTGTCAAAGTGCATTTGGAGCCTTTACCTCATGAAATATGGCACCAAATTTCTTTTTAAAAAAAGGCTTGTGTAATAGCCTAAAATGCGATTGGACTCAATGATTTCTCCCTTTCAGGTCAGGAAAGACTCAA
Organism: Stegostoma tigrinum; assembly: GCF_030684315.1. NCBI lineage: Eukaryota > Metazoa > Chordata > Chondrichthyes > Orectolobiformes > Stegostomatidae > Stegostoma > Stegostoma tigrinum. The sequence continues at coordinate 81,107,413 of NC_081359.1, forward strand.
AGTCCATACAACAGTGGCAGGGAGGAAGGTCAACAGCATTTGAGAAGAATCTATTGACTTTGAAACTCTTTTAGAAGCGGACCATTTTGCACCTTATTTGATTTTTTTTAAGAGAAAATAACATGTTTTAAAATGGTCATAAATTTACAGTTACCTATTTCATTCCACCTCTACAGATCAGTTCCACTTGCCATCTCTGCACAAAGATTCCTTGAAAGCTGATTATGAATGAAACACTCACAAGATTAATTGAACCTATAGTGTGAACATTCAAAGAGTTTTGCTGTTAGCTTTTTTTCTTGAATTTATGCCTATTAGGGTACGAGTATGCAAGATGAGAAATGTAAAGTTGTGTGAGTTCAGCATAGGTCAGCCATAAATGTGGAACAGGCTGAGAAAATTCTTTATAATCTGAGTGCTTGAGAAAATGTATCTGGTAAATCGTACTGATCTGTAATCTTAGATGGACAGGTTCGATTCTTGGTATCTATTGACAAGTCCTTCAGCTTTCTACTAATGCGGACTTGACCACCAAAGACTGATAGCAGTGTAGATTGGCTATCTTCTGGAAATCCTCCTGTAAGGAATCAGTATCATTGGATATTCCCAATGACCAGGAAGTCCAAAACCAGGGCCATCGTCTAAGGCCATTTAGGACAGAGATGAGGAGACATTTCTTCACTCAAACAGTGGTGCACCTGCTGAATTTTCTGCCACAGAAAGCAGTTGAAGCCAAAACATTGATTTTTTTTTCCAAAGAGGAGATAGATATAATTCTGAGGGCTAAAAGGATCAAAGCAGGAACTGGCTATTGAATTGGATGATCAACAATGATCATAGGGAGTGATGGAGGATGGTTGTAGGACTGAATGGCCTACTCCTGCTACTGTTTTCTATGTTACTTTGTTTTGATGCTTAATTCACTAGCCACCAAACAAAAGGTGTTCTATACAATGCCATCACTTGTCCAATCCAACCTTAGTTTATTTACAAGGCACTTTTGCTCATCATACATCTATTTGAAAGTTTTGACGCCCTTTCAATATTAAATCCTTGATGTTTTCAGCAAGTCTGAAATATATTTCATATTCATGTGAAACTATATATCCTTAAGTCATTAGATAATTTTAATTGATATCAAAATATCTTTGAAGTGTTAGCAAAATACTTTAGTTTTGCAGAACGTAGGACTGGATCACAGGAATATTTCCAGGACTCATTTTGCTCGACGCATTAGGAATATCTTAATTCAAGCAAAAAGGAGTAATACTTTGGGGCTAAGGTGAGTCAGACCTGTGTGGCTATGAATAAAGAGAGGGAAAGGCTTGGTGCATTTCACTCACCCACTCAGCTACTTGAGTCTGCCCAACTATTAAACAAGATCATTCCTGATCTGATTGTCCCATGTTCTCACCTACTTCTAACCTTTATACCTTTGCCTATCAAGAACCAAGTTACAAGGGTTACAGGGATTGGGTGGGTCTGAGTGGGATAGTCTTCAAAGGGTTTGTATGGACTTGATGAGCCAAATTATTTGCTTCTGCACAGTAGGGATTCTGTGATTCTACTTTTCTAAACTCCAGGAAGTACAGGCCTAGCCTATCCAAACTTTTCTTTATAAGACATCGCACCCATTCCAGGTTTTAGTATTGTAAACCTTCTTCTTGCTTATTATGTATTTTCATCTTTCCTTAAATAAGGACACCAGTACTGTATGCAGTACTTTATATATGGACTTACCAATACTTAACTGAGGCATAAGAATTCTATTTTTGTATTCTATCCTCCTCACAGTATAGGATAACATTCTATCAGTTTTCCTAATGACTTGCTGTACCTATATGCTAACCATTTGAGATCATGCAATAGGTACCCAGGTCCCTCTGCATCTCAGAGCTCTGTAAATGCCCATCATTTATATCTTTTATTGTTCCTGCCAACATGGACAGTTGCATGTTTTCCCACATTATAAAGTATTTGCCAGACATGTGCACAACTTATTTATATCTGTTTGTAGCTTCTTTACAGCCTCCTCACAAATTAATTTCCTACCCATCTTTGTCATGAGCAAATTTAGCAACTTTGCCCCTTACCCCTTCATTCAAACTGTTTACACAGATTGTAAAAAGTTGAGGCCTTGGCATTGGTTCCCTGTGGTACACCACTCATTCCATCTTGTCGACATGAAAATGAGGCTTTTATGCCTACTCTTTCCTGTAAGCTAGCCAATCTTCTATCCAAGCTAATACGTTACCCTGAACTCCACACACTTCTATTTCATTTCCCTAAAGAACATTCATATGTCATAAAAATTATGACAATCAATGATATTTGATGGTTATCATTGCTGAGGCTGGCTTTAAATTCCAGATTTATGAACTGATTTAAAATTACAGCAGTTGCCATGGTGTAACATGAACCCATCTCCCCACGTATGGATTGTTAGTCCAGCACCATCACTACTGCTGCCCTGTAAACCTTGTACATCTGTCGGAACTGAAGAGTGGGATTATAGTATAGCTATTAATTACAGATTATATGTGATTTACAACACATCAGTATGCCACTGCTGTATTCAAAAAGATGTGAACAGAAGCAGCCATTCAATTGATATTGCTATGGTACTTCAAATGTGAGCAATAACAAATATTTCATACATTAGTCATTATCTCGGCTTCACAAAGCAGTTAGAACTTTGGAATATTAATTTCTAATTATCACCAACACAAAACATGCATAATGACAACTTAAGTGTTAAACCCACTGCTTGGAATTAATCTACCCAATTTACTGACCCATTCACAATTCTTCACTTCTCTGAATGATTGATACTTTTACTTAAAAGCAGAACAATTGCAAAAGCCCTTTAAACTAACATTATTTATCCGTTCCAGCACCAATACTGACAATAAGAAGTCACAGCGACATAATGTCACAGAAGGAGGCAATTTTTATTATTATTATTATTCATTCATGGGATGTAGGCAGCATTGGTTAGACCAACATTCTCTGTCCATGCACAGAGGGAGTTAAGGCTCAACACATTTCTGGCGATCTGGAGTCCTATTTAGGCAAGGTAAGTCTGGCTCATTAGCTTTCAGAAAGGACATTAGTGAACTAGATGGGTTTCTATGATGGACCTGCATGGGAGCACATTCTGGAGTTGTGAAGGTGAACATTTTAGTACATTGAATTTCTTTCAACTAATCCCTGATGAAAGAAAAGAACATTTAATTCAAGTTCTTAGATAACATAGTGTGGAGCTGGAGGAACATAGCAGGCTGGGCAGCATCAGAGGGGCAGGAAAGCTGACGTTTCAGGTCGGGACCCATCTTCAGAAAATTTTCTGTGCTGTCCAGCCTGCTGTGTTCTTCCAGCTCCACGCTGTGTTATATCTGACTCCAGCATCAGCAGTTCTCACTATCTTTTAATACAAGTTCTTAATAGTTTATGAAAAAATTTTATTCTACAATTACTTGGAGCAGTCAATCAACTATTAGCTTAATATGCTGTACTATGATTATATTAGTTAGTAAAATTCGTCATGCAGTGTAAATTTGATAGTAGTATCCCTCCAGCCTCAAAGTATCAGACAGAGGGACCTTACTGAAAGCAACAGCTGATGCTTATAAGGATTTATATGGTGATACAAACACATCTACAAATGTCTGAGCAGATATAATGTGTGGACTCTTGTTTCCTTACAACAAAGATGCCTAAGTACAACTTCAGGGGAAACAACTGATGATTTGAATGGTCATACACTTCTGTAAAATTGCCAAGCACAAATTATGGCCTGACCTCGTTGCCATCCTTGTGAAAGTTAGAAGTGCTTTGTTTAGGGGCAGGACTTACAGTTCTGGGATTCTTACACAATTTTTACTACAGCAGAGATGTTTATTGAAAAAAACATGTCTTTTGGAACTTGAAAAATACCAGTTGTCTTTTTTATTTAGTCGTAGAATTCTACACTTTTGTTCCCAAATGAACTATGGAGTAACTGTGTCAAAGGAAATAGTACCTCACCTTTGAGATATTTCCTTAGAGCTTAGGCATACTCGGTTAGTGTTCAGTGCCTTCCCAATTTTCTGTCCAGATGTTCTCAAATTGAGAGATAATGGGAACTGCAGATGCTGGAGAATCCAAGATAATAAAATGTGAGGCTGGATGAACACAGCAGGCCAAGCAGCATCTCAGGAGCACAAAAGCTGACGTTTCGGGCCTAGACTCTTCATCACATTAAGGCATCAACATTCATACTCTTCATCTCTGAATTCCAGTGTTCATTAGTATTTCTGTGAGACCCTGCTTTCACTTCTGAAACATTTCCTTCTTCCTATCATGAATGTAGTTTCTAGTGTACTTTCACAAAGAAAGATCCTTCACCCTTGTGGAGTTAATTAATTTTATATTAAGCTTGAACAAAGCCTAAACAGCACGAATAAGTTCCTAATTGTCTTCTGGCTATTTTCACACTTACTTGACCAGTAGTCACACAAGAGTGAGAAACATGGGCTGAATAATATTACATGCGCTCATTATTCGATCTTTTATCAAAGGGTATCATTTTTCGCACTTCATCAATGAAGAAATGTTCTTTCTACTTTACACAAAAGAGAATCTGGATCTTGATGTTCTTTATCTTTTCAGATGATCAGAACATTTCTTCTAATCTTGATTTTTGGTTTTGATAACAGTTACTCTTCCCACAGGGTTTTACACAAATTAAAACCTGCCTGTTTTGATAATCTAAACGGAGACCATATCTTTTAAAAGGTATAAATTGTGCCTCCTGAAACAGTCCAGAATCTTTTATTCCAGCTACTCCCATCATGTCCTTATCATCAATGTAATAAAATTTGTTTTCCATTCCCTGTTGAAATGGGGCAGCATTGAAAAGGATATATAAAGTTCACCATTTAACCAGTCTGCTGTTCTACCTGGCTCTGTAGCCCTTTTGAGCAATAAACTAGATGTGCATAAAGTAGGCAAACACTGTTTCACATTTATATCCACTTGCTTGTTAAAGTTATTGATGAGATGATGATGTACCCTTTTGCATTTTACAATTATAACACAAAAATATAATTACATTATAATGTTATAATTAATATAAAACATTTAATCATTTTTATTTTCAATAGCTAGTGTGTTAAGTTGCCAATTTCAGTTTACAACTGTGATAAACACAAGAAACATAGAAACTAGGAACAGGAGTAGGCTATTCAGCCCTGTGAGCTTGCCCCACCACTTAGTGTGACCGTGGCTGATCCTTAATGCCATATTTCTGATTTCTTCCCATACCCTTTGATGCCAGTGAGACCTAAAAATTGATCAATCTCTTTCTTGAATGTATCCAGTGATATGACCTCCACAGCCTTCTATGGTAGAGGATTCCGCAGGTTCTTTGAGCGAAGAAATGTTTCCTCATCTGAGTCCTAAATGATCTACCTCATATCCTGAGACTGTATCCCCTGGTCCTAGTCATCCTAACCAGAGAAGACATCCTCCTTACATCTAGTCTATCCAGCTGTGTTAGAGTTTCATATGTCTCAATCAGATTCCCTCTCATCCTTCTAGAATCTCATGAATACAGGCCTATTAAAACTAATTTCTCCTTTATAGGACGGCCCTCCACACCCGGTTTCAGTCTGGTGAACCTCTGCTGCAGTCCATCTTTGACAAGCATGTCCTTGCCTAGGTAGCTAGACCAAAACTGCACCTAATACTCCAAGTGTGCTCTCACTAAGGCCCTGTGAAACATCAGTAAGGCATCCCTATTTCTGAACTCAAATCCACTTACCATGAAGGCCAATATGCCATTTGACATATTAACTGCTGCTGTACCTGCCAGTCTATTTTGATTGACTGGTGAACGAAGACACCCAGATTCCTTTGTACATCCACACTTCCCAATATATCACCATTTAAATAATAGTTTGTCTTTCTGTTTTACACACTGAAGTGAGTAACTTCACAGTTAATCATGTTGTACTGCATCTGACATTTATTTGCCCACATATTCACCTCGTCGAAATCACCTTGCAGATTCCTTGTATCTTCCTCACAACCTATGATCCCTTCCAGTTTAGAACAATCAGCAAACTTAGACATGTTGCATTTGATTCCCTCATCCAGGACATTTATATATTTTGCAAATAACTGGAGCCCTTGCACTGATCATAGATATATGGGAAGTAAGAGTAGGCGTGGGCCATTCGGCCCTTTGAGCCTGCCCTATGATTTATAATGATCATGGCTAATCATTGAACTCAATAGCCTGTTCCTGCTTTCCCCCCAAATCCTTTGATCTGTCTCGCCCCAAGTGCTATATCCAACTCCATCTTGAAATCATACAATGTTTGGGCTAGACTGCTTTCTGTGGTAGTGAATTCCATAGATTCACCACTCTCTGGGCGAAGAAATTTCTCCTCATCTCAGTCTTAAATGATTCACCCTGTATCCTTAGACTGTGACCTCTGGTTCTGGACTCCCTGTCATCAGGAACATCTTTTGCGCATCGACTCTGTCTAGCCTTGTTAGAATTTTATAGCTTTATATAATGACCCCTTCTTCATTCTTCTGATCTTCAGTGAATATAGTCCCAACTGATTCAGCCTCATACATCAGTCCCATCATGCCAGGAATTAATCTGGCAAACTTTCACTGCACAGTCTCGATAGCAAGGACATTCTTCCTCCGATAAAGAAACTAAACTGCACCAGGTATTACAGGTGTGGTCTCAGTGAGGTCCTGTATAATTGCAGCTCAACATTCTGGCTCCTGTACACAAATCCTTTCACTATGAAAGACAATATAACATTCACTTTCTTTATCGCCGGTGGCAACTGCATGTTGATATTCAGATGGTGTATGAGGGCACTCTCTCAACTGAAAGCCATTCAGATCATAATCTGCCTTCCTGTTTTTGCTAGGAAAGTGGTAACCTCATATTTATCCAAATTGATTCTTTTAATACCCAGTGGGTCACTGCCTACCACTCAGAAACGACCCATCTATTCCCACTCTATTTTCTGCCTGTCAACCAATTCTCAGTCTATGTCAATATATTCCCTTCCATGTATTTTAAATTTTCCCTCCAGCCTCTTATGAGGGGCTTATCAAAAACCTTCTACAATACCAATACACCATATTCACTTCAGAGATAATGGGAACTGTAGATGCTGGAGATTCCAAGTCGACAAAATGTGAGGCTGGATGAACACAGCAGGCCAAGCAGCATCTCAGGAGCACAAAAGCTGACGTTTCGGGCCTAGACCCTTCATCAGAGAGGGGGATGGGGGGAGGGAACTGGAATAAATAGGGAGAGAGGGGGAGGCGGACCGAAGATGGAGAGTAAAGAAGATAGGTGGAGAGGGTGTAGGTGGGGAGGTAGGGAGGGGATAGGTCAGTCCAGGGAAGACGGACAGGTCAAGGAGGTGGGATGAGGTACCTCATCCCACCTCCTTGACCTGTCCGTCTTCCCTGGACTGACCTATCCCCTCCCTACCTCCCCACCTACACTCTCTCCACCTATCTTCTTTACTCTCCATCTTCGGTCCGCCTCCCCCTCTCTCCCTATTTATTCCAGTTCCCTCCCCCCATCCCCCTCTCTGATGAAGGGTCTAGGCCCGAAACGTCAGCTTTTGTGCTCCTGAGATGCTGCTTGGCCTGCTGTGTTCATCCAGCCTCACATTTTGTCGACCATATTCACTTCACTTGTTCTCCTTTATCTATTCTAGTAGTTAAACTTTCAAAAAGACTCCAGTAGATTTGTTAAGCATGATTTTCCTTTCATAAACCCATGTTGACTTTGTCAATCACTTTAATCTTTTCTAAGTGTACTGTAATTATGTGTTTTATAATACTCCAACATTTTCCCCAGTACTGATGTTTGGTTAGGTGGCTGTAATTCTTTGTTTTATTCTCTCCATGTTTTTTTAAATAGTGGGGTTACATTTGCTCTCTCCCATTTGTAAGAACCGTTCTAGAGCCTATAATATTTTGGAAGAAGGTGCATCCAATATTTTTTGGGCCAATTCCTTTAGTACTTTGAGACATAGATTATCAAATGCTGGTGATTTGTCAGCCTTTAACTCAATTAGTTTCCCAAAACTGATTTCCAACTAATACTGATTTCCTTCAATTCCACCTTCTCATTAGACTCTTGGTTCCCTAACATTTAAAGTCATAGAAACATATTGCTAGAAACAGGCCATTCGGCCCACAATATCAATGCCAACCTACTCCACTAATCCCAATTCTGGGAGGTTATTTATGTCCTCTCTTTTGAAGCCTGAACCATAATGTGTTCAATTCTTCTGCAACTTCTTTGTTCCTTATTCTAATTCCCCTGGCTTCTGCCTATAAGGGACCTTCATTTACCTTTATTAGTTTTTATTTCGTCATACATTTATAGATGTTTTTATAATTAGCTTCCCCATTCCCTGCAATCTTACAGCCAAAGTGGTGATTAAAAATGGAAATTGAGCTGTCAACACTATTTTATTGACAAAGCTGCATACGTCCCTTTCCCCTTCTGATTTAACATTCATCAGTCATTCAGCATTAATATTACTTGCTTAAACAATAGTGTGTGACTTTGTTGGGTCAAACGGTAAATTAACCAAAATTGGCATGAAATAACTCAGTGAGCAGATCTTGAGGACATGGTGCGTAAACTTAAAACAGGTTGCCAATGGCAGAGAGGTCATTCCATGGGAGAGTTAAACAATTTTCATAACATGTTCAATTATTACTGCTATTTTTAATGTTTGTATCTGGGTAATCTATAAAAAGGCTGTTTGGGAAATAAGAATGCCTGCATGTTAGACATTGAGATTTTTGCTTCCACGTGTGTTGAGCAGTCTGTGGCAAAGCACTCCACATCACTATTTGGCAACTGAGAAAGTGGAAGTGGCACACACTAATCTGGTGGTTTCTGTTTCAGGGCACCCCTCAACCAGGGCTTCGCTGCAGCAAAGCAAAAACAGAGAAGACTTGTGGATGTAGATGATCATTCCTGTTTCTAGCAAAGTCGGTCCTTTCACAAGGATATTTCAAAAACCTGATGGCACAAGAACCAGGAAAGAAGCAAAGATGAAGGCAACAATTTTGGAAACAGTTTCAAAATCTTTGTTGTGTATGTTGCTACAGGCTAGGACTCATTATGTGTGCTTTTGAAAATAATATACCCTCCAACCAGGAACTCCCATTTAAGGTAGAATCTTCTGTTCACATAGCTGCAGACCTGAAGACCGGAAGATGAGTTCATTGGATGGAACAGTAGTCAGCTAGAAACCTGCCATCTTCCTGCCACTGCCAGAATTACATTTTCTTTGCAAAGGCCCAGGCTTGTGTCCCCCTCATCACTGAGGCTTTTATAAGGCCTCATTGTCCTTATGATGATCATGGTTAATTAAAAAAGGCTCTGAAGAAACATTTTTCCCACCTGGGATTAAATTATCTCATTTCTAGGGGGAATGAAAAAGAGTCAGAGCACCTGACTGGTAAAACAACATGAATAGGCATTCAGCAGGAAGGGTGTACCTCAATCTGTATTAATTTGTGCATGATCGAGGAATTGGACATAGGGCACTGCAGCTACTGAGAACTGTCCCCTGACCTTACTTCTACCCCTACTGTTCCCTCTCCCAATGACCCCTAAACCAGCGACCTCACTCCTCGCTCAGTTCGCAAAAAACAACTGCACCTCCCAGTCGCAAACCATTTCCATTTCCACTCCCCCTCCCATTCTTTAGACGACATGTCCATCATGGGCCTCCTGCAGTGCCACAATGATGCCACTCGAAGGTTGCAGGAACAGCAACTCATATTCCGCCTGGGAACCCTGCAGCCTGATGGTATCAATGTGGACTTCACCAGTTTCAAAATCTCCCCTTCCCCAACTGCATCCCTAAACCAGCCCAGTTCGTCCCCTCCCCCAACTGCACCACACAACCAGCCCAGCTCTTCCCCTCCACCCACTGCATCCCAAAACCAGTTCAACCTGTCTCTGCCTCCCTAACCTGTTCTTCCTCTCACCCATCCCTTCCTCCCACCCCAAGCCGCACCCCCATCTACCTACTAACCTCATCCCACCTCCTTGACCTGTCCATCTTCCCTGGAATGACCTATCCCCTCCCTACCTCCCCACCTATACTCTCCACCTATCTTCTTTTCTCTCCATCTTCGGTCCGCCTCCCCCTCTCTCCCTATTTATTCCAGAACCCTCACCCCATCCCCCTCTCTGATGAAGGGTCTGGGCCCGAAACGTCAGCTTTTGTGCTCCTGAGATGCTGCTTGGCCTGCTGTGTTCGTCCAGCCTCACATTTTGTTGTCTTGGAATTCTCCAGCATCTGCAGTTCCCATTATCTCTGACCTCACTCCTCTGCTGCTAGCAAAACACTGAGGTGTTGGTGAAATGCCCAGCACTGCCCTCTAAACCATCTGGTTGGAGAAACAAATGGCAGGGTTTGCTCTGAAAAGCCAGCTTCGTGGTCTTCACACCATGTCACCAGTAACCAAGACACCCAAATGAAAGTAGAAGAACCCAGCCTTGATAAGAGTGAGTAAATGACTGAGACCTGTCCAGTGTAATCTCTCCAATTCCCAATATTTGGGACAAGGTGCTTCTGGACTTCAGAATTTTCTGGATTGTAGAATAATATTAGAATGGCTTACTAAAGATACAAATCAGTTTTAAATATGTACCAGGAACATAAAACAGTGACAACATATCATAACATTGAAAATCTTTTTAATCCAAATGTGTTTTCAATGATATGTATGATACTAAAGGGATGCTGATATCAGTAATGGCACAAATGAATCTAAATACTGCTCTACATATCACTAATAGCTAGACCGGGTTGAAGTAAGTGATTAATTATCAACAACAGTAGCAGCTAATTCTCAATCCAGCAAACTCCTTGACCAGATAAATGGAGGAGGCATGGCTCAAGAGCAGGCAGCTGGGGTCAAGTGAATCACTGAGGTTTATAGGGGATACAGGAGTTTACCGAAGAAGGAAATCAGGAGGGTGAAAAGGGGACATGAGATAGCTTTGGCTGAGAAGATTAGGGTGAATCCAAGGAGATTCTTTAATTACGTTAAAGGAAAAATAATACCTAGACAGAGTCTAGGTGTCTTGAAGACACTATGTGTGAAACCACAGGAGATGGGCAAAGTCCTCAATGAATATTTCTCCTCTGTTTACTTTGGAGAAAGACATGAAGACTTGGGAACTTGGGAAAGTTAGTGACAATATCTTAGGGACAGTCCATATCACAGTTGAGGAGCTGTTGGAAGTATTAGAATGTACAAAGGTTGATAAATCTCCTGGTCCTGTCCAGATATTTCCAAGACCCCTGCAAGAGGCTAGGGAAGAAATTGTGGGGGCCCTGGCTCATATATTTACATCATTGTTAGCCATGGGTGAAGTCCCAGAAAACTGGAGGGTAGTGAATGTTGTGCCCTTATTCAAGAAGGGTCACAAAGAAAAGCCTGGGAACTATAGACCAGTAAGCTTAGCATCTGTGGTAAGTAAGTTACTTCAGAAGATTCTGGTGGATAAGATATACACACATTTGGAAAGACAGAGTTTTATTAAGAGTAGTCAGCATGGCTTTGTGCATGGGACATCATGCCTCTCAAATTTGTTAGAGTTCTTTGAGGGCAGGGCAGTAGATGTAGTCTATATGGATTTCAGTAAAGCCTTTAAGGTTTCACATGGAGGGCTGCTCTGGAAGGTTAGATCACATGGAATCCAGGCAGGGCTGGCAAATTGGACACAGTTGGCTGGATGGTAGAAAGCAGGAGGTAATAGTGGGTGGATACCTGTCTGACTAGAGGCCTGTGACTAGTGGTGTGCCTCAGTAGTTGATGCTGGGCCCATTGTTGTTTGTTACCTGTAACGATGATTTGGATGAGTATGTTCAAGACATGATTGTTAAGTTTGTGGATGACATTAAAATGGGTGGTATCATGGACATTGAGGAAGGTTATCAGATTTTGATCAGCTGGGGAAGTGGGCCAAGAAATGGCAAATGGAGTTTAATATCAATAAGTGTGAGGTGTTGCATTTTGCAAAGTCAAATCCAGGTAGGAGTTCCATGGTGAATGGTAGGGCCTTCAGGAGTGTAGTGGAAGAGAGGGACCTTTGAGTTAGGTGCATAGTTATCTGAAAGTGGAATAACTGGTAGACGGGGCAGTGAAGGTTTTTGGCAGTCAGTCAGAGTATTAAGTATTGAAGTTGGAAGTTATGATGCAGTTGTGCATGACGTTGGTGAGGCTGCACTTGGAGTATTGTGTTTAGCTTTGGTCACCTTGCTATCAGAAGGATATCATTAAACTGGAAAGTGTGCGGAAGGAATTTACAAGCATGTTGCCAGGGCTCAAGGGACTGAGTTATAGGGAGAGGTTGGACAAGCTAGGACTTTTTTTCTTTAGAGCATAGGAGTCTGAGAGGGTAACTTGTGCAAGTCTATAACATCATGAGAGGCATAGATAGGGTGAATGCACTCAGCCTTTTCCCCAGGGTTTGGGAATCGAAAGGACTAAAGGTTATCAGTTTAAGGTACGAGGGGAAAGAATAAATGGGAAAATGAGGGTCAATTTTTTTACACACAGAATGGTATGCATATGGAATGAGCTGTCAGCAGAAGTGGTTGAGGCAGGAACATTAACAACATTTAAAAGGCACTTGGACAAATACATGGATTGGAAAAGTTTAGAAGGATATGGGCCAAGAGCAGGGAAATGGGCTTACCATGAATGGACATTTTAGTTGGCATGGGCCAGTTTGGGCCAGAGGGCCTGTCTCTGTGCTGTAGGGCTTTATGACTCAATGAAATTGCAATGGTAGTGCTGATGGTGTGTTTATACCAGATCTTCCAAATTCATCAAACATTCACTATAAGTAACTTTTCAAATATTTTGCCTACTCCTTTATTATATCTGTTGGATCATGTGCATATGCTTTAAATCTTGTTCAGTCCTAATGCTTTGTAACTCTAGAAATTGAATAAAGTAGCAAGTCAGATTTATGCCCTACTTGGTGGTAATCTTTTCCTTAGAAACGTCATCATCTTCATCACAGCTATTACTATCCAAGGGCATTGGGTGTAAAACTTTCAATTATTTGATGCCAATCTATTCAATCAATACCTGTTGCCAGATGAAGCATCATCCTCACAATTTAACTGTGTCACAATGCCTTCCTCATCAGGGTCAATGTCATTTTGTACTCACTTTGCAAAACGCAAGCAATCAGCTGCCTTTTCATTTGGCCTTGCTTACACCAAAGCCCTAAAGTTTTCCTCCGCATCCTATTAGACAAAGTTACAAGACACATCCCTTGGAATGCATTTTGCAAGGGTCTTCTAGTGAATTGACAACTTTGTTACTAGTGTAAAAGGTTTAAAGTTTGAATTTATTGCTTACCTAGTCGTTGATGTTTCTTTGTTTATCATCAATTCTTGAACTGGATCTTGTTGCAATGCTGGGCAAACCTTCAATGAATAGACAAAGATAGAGGATTACCAATTTAAATTTCCCAGCTAAATCCTGCGAGCTGACAAAAGCAGTGTGCAAAAAACAGATCATTTACAAAGATCAATGTTTTAAGTGCCTTCCTCAACCTTCAGTTCTCCTAAAACTGAGATCTTCCATGAACCTTGGAAGAAGATTATAATGGAGTCAGGAATCTTTTGACTAAGAAATTGAAAAAGTTTTGCCTATTTCAAAAACTAGTATTAGATGTTACATAATCAGTAAAGTCTGTTTTTAGTGCAATGATTAATCATTGGTCTTGTCTTGAAAAGGCAAGTAATCTTTAATTGGCTGGCATTGTGTAAGTGTTCAGATGCATTATTGTACATTTTTCCAGCAGATAAAGGATGTTTACATTTTTGGCAATATTGAAAATCATATATTAATGTCCCAACTCAAACTTATGCTTTGATTTTTACTTTGATTTAGGGTACAGATATTTGCAGAGCTTTTATAAAGAAACAAAAAGATGCCAAACCATGGACCATGGAAGCCACAATTAAATTTTGTATCTTTCAGGTGATATAATGCCTGTAGTTGTGGTTTCCAGGCCTCTAAATCAAAATGTCTCACTTCCAGGACCTGTTGGTTAATTAAAGGATTAGTTTTATTTTATTTCTTAGGAAATCGAAGGATGTGGGGATCAGGTGAAACAGTGATGTTGAAACTCAAGATCAATCATGATTGTATTGAGTGGTGAAGTAGACTTGATGGGATGTCTGGTCCACTTATGATCCTACTTTTTATGTGCTTTGGACTGTAACAGTAACCATAGAGAGAGAGACTGAGTAGAAGTAAGGAGAGTCAGGAATCACCAGAATCTATTAGACTGCCCCACCTTAGGGGTTGGGCAAGGGATGGTTCCAGTAGTTACAGCCCTTGTCACTCAGGAGACTTTCCTGGGGCAAATGGTGTTCAATTTGTAGACAGTACCATCCACCAAAAATACAATGTACTGTGGGAAGAGGCTAATTTTGTACCTTTTTTCCCCAGCCGACCCAAGGTGTGGGATGGGAGTATAAACTTCATGACCAAGTGCTGATTTTTTTATCAGAAATATCAGTGTTGCAGAAAAAGTGAGTCAGCAGAAGAAGCAAGTAGAAATTCTCTCCAGGTTCAGGCCATGTGTGAACGTAGTTTGTCAATCTGGGAAGGTAGATGGTTAGTTATTAAAAAAAGAGTATGAATAGTGCTACTTTGCATATAAAGGGGTGGGAGGGTTCTTGTGGCACAGTGGTGCTGTCCTTGCCTCTAAAACAGAAGACCCATGTTCAAACCCTTCCTGTTTCAGATGAGTCTTATTTTACATCTCAACAGGTTTAATTAAGAAATATCTATAATGGGGATGGAAAAAATGTCTATAAAAGTTTGGAAGAGCCTCTACCATCCCAATAAGAGAAATGGGTGAGTTTACTGTCAAGATTTCTAAAATTTTGAGACATGTGAAAGAAATCATTTGAAAGAGAAATGCATTTTTAATACTGTTCCTGGCTTCGATATTTTTGTGATTATTCTTCTCCCTGAAAGATCACAATATTATTAAGTGTGGTCCAGAGCACTAGGAAGATAATCTAGAATACTGAAGGCTCTAGAATATTAAAAAATGCACAAGCTCAATATAATAAAATGTGGAACGAAAACAAAGTTGCTGGAAAAGCTCAGCAGGTCTGGCAGCACTTGTGGAGGTGAAAACCAAGTTAATGTTTCAGGCAGGGTAATCCTTCCTCAGAACATAATAAAATGTTATGGCTTTGACATAGATCCTTCTCCAGCGAAGGTCCCAGTTGGCTAACATGCCTAATGATCAATTGTGAGAGGAAAGAATAGAGTTCACTGATAGTTTTGCTAAGTTTTTTTTGTAGGTAGATCAAAAAGATGAGAAATTATTTTATTGGTAATTGGGAATGTGCTCATCTCACCGCTGATTTTTATGGGTGACCCCTGGGTTTTTAAACAGTGACTCCTAGTTTTAAACTCTACCATAGAGAAAACATTTTCTCCACATTTAACTTGCCAAGGTCCCTCATGACCTTATACATTTCAATCAAGTCAGTATTCCATTACCCATGGCATGGCTTGACTAATCAATCAACCTGTTTTTTTTTTGAATTTCAGCAAAAACTGTTGCTTGGTATGTTCTCTTTGGCAATGTCTCAACTATTCATAGTCCATTTGCCAATCAATATTCTGTTTATCATGCAGTAAAGCTTGTTGTTCCCTTTGAAATTTGGCATTCTTGCACTGGTTCTGATGAGTGCACGATGAAAAGTTCATTTTGCATCAATGCTTAAGTATTGCATTATCAAACAACTACCTTTATTCTTTGTATGCATTTTGGTTTATTGATCAGGTATTAAAATAAAGGATCTAATATTTAAGATGGAGTAGAGGAGGAATTTCTTCTCCTGAGGGTTGTTAGTGTTCGGAATTGTCTACTCAGAGGACAGAAAACACATTTCAAGCTGCGTTGGACAGATTTTTGATTGACAAGAATTGTGGATGTAGGCAGGAAAATGAGGTTGAGACCACGGTTATGGCAAAGAGAGGCGAAGGCTGAGTGGTATAATTGCTGGACTATTAATACAGCAATTAATGTAATGGTAATGTCCCAGAGACCCGAGTTCAAATCCTGCCAAGGCAGGTGGTGGAATTTGAATTCAGTTAAAAATAACTGGATTAAGAGTCTAGTTATGGCCATGAATCAATTGTCAGAAAAGCCCATCTAGTTCACTAATGTCCTTTTACCGGAGGAAGTTGTCATCCTTACTGTTCTGGACGACACATGAATCCAGACCGACTTAACTCCTAATAAGGTCTTTAGGGAGAGCTAATAAATGTTGGCCTAGCCAACAGCGTCCTCATCCTACGAATGATATCTTAAAAATCAGATTAGCCCGTGGTCTTCTCGAGCAGTGGAGCAGGCCTAAGGAATTAATATGCCACAACTACAGCTATTTCTTATCTTCTTATGTTTCCACTGTTAACAATACCAAAGATTTGACTAACATTTGCAACACTCCATAATGCATAAAAACCATCCATTTTCTAGCTACCATCAGTTCTGAAGCAGGGCTACTGGACCCAAAACATTAACTCCAATTTCTCCCTTGGATGCTGCCAGATCTGCTGAGATTTTCCAGAAATTTGTGTTTTTGTTTGATTTCCAGATCTGTACTTCTTTCAGTTTTATTTACAAGAATTATTTAACTCTTTGTGTGTGTTTCAATTGGATAAGGAGCTGGGTGGGTTTGAAAAGGGATGGGGATGGAACTCTTTCTAAGCAATGGTAGATTTCAAAAAGGCGTTCAAGGAGTCATGAGGTTGACAACTTAGTCAAAGAGGTTTCCAAATTCCATGATAACCAAGTGTGGAGCTGGATAAACACAGCAGGCCAAGCAGCATCTTAGGAGCATAAAAGCTGACATTTCGGGCCTAGACCCTTCTTCCCTTCTTGTTTTTTCTAACCGTACAATAGAAAGTACCATTGGACCAATTGACATGACCACAGATGTTTAGGAAAATGTTTCAAAGTATTAATTTCAAATTTGGTGTTCATTCTGTGCCATAAATATTTTACTGAATTTTGTACTTGGCTTTTTTGCTGATGTGCAATGGGTGAATTACAAGGTGTAGGTGGACAATCTCAGGGCAAGGGGTTGAAGATAATTTAGGATTGAGATGAGAAACTCACTCTCACTCGAATGGTTTTAAATCCTTGTCATTCTTTGCCCCAGAGAGTTGCAGATGCTACATTATTGAATATAGTTATGTCATTAAATAAAGTTAAGACTAAGATAGAATTTATAGTCTTTTAGGAAATCAAGGGATTCCGAAAGCTGGCAGGGAAGACAAGTTGAAGCCCAAGATAAGCCACATTTTTATAATGGCAGAGCAATTTGACAGATTTAGTGTTCTATAGCTTCTTTTGAATATAAATGCTCATTATTCTATAAAAGTAAGAATCCCTCACATGTAGGAATCTTTTTTGAAGTATGGCCAGCCCATAATAAGCTTGTTTATGAAATCAAGCACAGCAAACTCCTTTAAAATCTACTTTTTTAAAGGACTCATTTGTGCCATACAAGTTAAGTCCCTGTTGCATTAAAGTCATGTTATACATGCAATCTTCATTTGATTTAGCCTACAGATTAGTTCGCATCTGGGTTTTGGCCTAATTTCTATCTTTACAACTTATTTCTGCATTCTACAGACATGATTTTGCACAGACTGAAATGCCTTTGGATGCCAACAAAACAATTGTAATGTGATCATGAATGGTCTATCTTTGGCACTGGATGTTGAAAGAAAGAACCAATTGGGAAAAGTAGGGTCTTGCACACAATTGGTTTTCACGGAACCTTACTCATACTTCACCTTCATCAAGTATATATGTATGACGTCTTCATTTCACCAAAGGAGCTTGTTATCAAGCTACACTTTCTGCAGCCGTCTCTACTGAATCTCCTCAAGCAGGGCACTGACAGCAACTCCTATGGCTTTCAGGGTCACTGTGCCTGTTTTTCTTTTAGCCAACATGTTCCATTAGAGTGGTAGAAAATGACAATAACAATATTTTCCAGTTTGTGGTGCTGTGCAGTATTTCAGATTCCAGGGGCTGTTCACAGCAAGAAGAACTAATATATAGTGGCACCTCAAAGGAAATTACCAATCTTTGCATACTTTGGAGTTTTGTTTAGGGCCGTGGACTGTAGTCATACTGCCCTGTCACCATCCTGACATCTTTCTGAAAAGATAGGGATTCCAATGGTAGTCGGAACTGCCAACACTGGAGTATCTGAGACATCAAGGTGTAGATCTGGATGAATACAGCAGGCCAAGCAGCATCAGAGGAGCAGGAAAGCTGGCGTTTTGGGTCCAGATACTTGTTCAGGAAAAAAAAAATTGCACTATAAATTTGTAATATTGAAAGGACCACTGGACTGAAATGCTCTATGCACAAATGCCCAATTTATGCCCAAATGCAGCAAGATTTGAACAATATCCGGGTTTAGGCTGACATGTGGCAAATAACATTTGCACCATTTAAAGTGCCAGACAATAACTATTTCCATAAATAAAGAATCTAACCATCACCCTTTCATGTTCAATGGTATTACCCTCACTGAATATCCAATGATATGCTGGAGTTGTGATTGACCAGAAACTGAACTCGAATAGTTACATAAGTACAATGGCTAAAAGGGCAGGTCAGAGTCAAGGAATCTTGCAGTGAGTAACTCACCCTCTGTAACACCAAAGCCAGTCCATCATCTACAAGACACAGGTCCTGCGTGTTCTGAAATACTCCCTGATTGCCTGGAAGGGTGCACCTCCAACAGAACGTAAGCGGTTTGACACCATCCAAGAACAAGGACCCCACTCGATTAGCATCTTAATCACAAATATTTAGTCCCTCCACCACCAATGTTCAGTAGCAGTGCACACTATCTATGTGATGCTCTGTAGACATTCAGCAAGCCTCTTAGACAGCACCTTCCAAAGTTTCTGGAAAAGGTCAGCGGGTCTGGCAGTATCTGTGAAGAAAATATCAGTTAACATTTTGGGTCTGGTGACCCTTAGTCAGAATTTTTGTTTTTGTTTCTGATTTACAGCATCTGCAGTTCTTTCAGTTTTTATTTTCCAAACTTGTAATTACTACCATCTAGAAGAACAATGATAGGAAATGTATGGGAACACAACCATTTGCAAGTTCCCCACCAAGCCGCTCTGCATCCGGACCTGAAAACATACCACCATTCCTTTGCAAGGCCAAAATCCTTGAATTCCTTCCCGAATGGCTTCGTGGGTCTACCGAGAGCACATGGACTGAAGTGGTTCAAGAAGATAGTTTACCATAAACTTCTCAGGGGCAACTAGGAAAGGGCATAAAATGCTGGCCCAACCAGTTTTTTCTTACACTTATCCAGTAAACAGTTACTCATTGAAGACAGAGATAACAAGGTGTAGAACTGGATGGACACAGCAGGCCAAGCAGCATCAGAGGAGCAGGAAAGCTGACGTTTCAGTCCTAGACTTTTCTTAGGCCCAAAATCTCAGCTTTCCTGCTCCTCTGATGCTGCTGGGCCTGCTGTGTTCATTCAGCTCTACACCTTGTTATCTCAGATTCTCCGGCATCTGCAGTTCCCACTGTCTCTGACTCATTAAAGACTTTCGTGATCACTTTTTATGTGAATTGTATTTTTGTAGTAATAATGAGGCGCTGTTCAGTTCAGGTGGCCAAAATCACAATGATCAATGTGTCGTTTTTTCTCTGTCGGTTGAGCGGGACCATTCCACTTACAACATCCAATAGGTAGAACCTACTGATTTCTTGTGATACACTAACACACCAACTTATTGATCTGTTATGTCTCCTGCAGTGTGTAAACTGTCTCCATTAATGTTGACTTTCCTGATCCTCTGATGCTGTCTGACCTGCTGTGCTCCACCAGCTCCAATTTTATCAATCACCAGAAGTTATGTTTTCTTTACTGTTCCATTTTTCCTTCTTAGCAATGGAACAATAAGGAAAACATAACTTCTGGTGATTGATAAAATTGGAGCTGGTGGAGCACAGCAGGTCAGACAGCATCAGAGGATCAGGAAATTCGACATTTCAAGTTGGGACTCTTCATCAGGACTGGGGAAGGGGAATGGAGCTCAGAAATAGAGAGGTGTGGTGGGGCTGGGAGAAGGTAGGTGGGATGGTGATAAGTGGATGGAGGTAGGGTCTTGTGGAGATTGGTCCATTGATGGTGTTTGACCTGCTGTACTCCTCCAGTTCCACATTTTATCGACTTTTGAGTCTCAGTATCCACAGTCCTTGCTATCTCCTTGTCGCTGACAATGTCTGGTGATATCACCCCGGAGGCCGGCCGTATGAACCTATCATTGAGCCACAAACAAACCAATGTGGCCTGCATGTTCTGGTGGCAGAAACTCAAACTGAAACTCATTCAAAGTCAGGTGCGCATTTTAACACTTGGCGAAACAGAAGGAAGAAATTCTTCAAAATCTGGGAGGTGATTGAGTTGAAACAAGGTTTCAAACATGGGCACCCGCATGGGCCCCAGCTATGCCTGCCTCTTTGTAGGTAACGTGGAACAGTCCCTCTTCCGTACCTACACAGGCCCCAAACCCCACGTCTTCCTCCGTTACATTGATGACTGTATCGGCGCCGCCTCTTGCTCCCCAGAGGAGCTCGAACAGTTCATCCACTTCACCAACAACTTCCACCCCAACCTTCAGTTCACCTGGGCCATCTCCAGCACATCCCTCACCTTCCTGGATCTCTCAGTCTCCATCTCAGGCAACCAGCTTGTAACTGATGTCCATTTCAAGCCCACCGACGCCCACAGCCACCTAGAATATACCTCCTCCCACCCACCCTCCTGCAAAAATTCCATCCCCTATTCCCAACTCCTCCGCCTCCGCCACATCTGCTCCCACGATGAGGCATTCCACTCCCGCACATCCCAGATGCCCAAGTTCTTCAAGGACCGCAACTTTCCCCCCACAGTGGTTGAGAATGCCCTTGACCGCGTCTCCCGCATTTCCCGCAACACATCCCTCACACCCCACCCCCGCCACAACCGCCCCAAGAGGATCCCCCTTGTTCTCACACTCCACCCCACCAACCTCCGGATACAACGCATCATCCTCCGACACTTCCGCCATCTACAATCCGACCCCACCACCCAAGACATTTTTCCATCCCCACCCCTGTCTGCTTTCCGGAGAGACTAGTCTCTCCGTGACTCCCTTGTTTGCTCCACACTGCCCTCCAACCCCACCACACCCGGCACCTTCCCCTGCAACCGCAGGAAATGCAACACTTGCCCCCACCCCTATCCCAGGCCCCAAGATGACTTTCCACATTAAGCACAGTTTCACCTGCACATCAGCCAATGTGGTATACTGCATCCACTGTACCCGGTGTGGCTTCCTCTACATTGGGGAAACCAAGCGGAGGCTTGGGGACCACTTTGCAGAACACCTCTGCTCGGTTCGCAATAAACAACTGCACCTCCCAGTCGCAAACCATTTCCACTCCCCCTCCCATTCCTTAGATGACATGTCCATCATGGGCCTCCTGCAGTGCCACACCGATGCCACCCGAAGGTTGCAGGAACAGCAACTCATATTCCACTTGGGAACCCTGAAGCCCAATGGTATCAATGTGGACTTCACCAGCTTTAAAATCTCCCCTTCCCCCACCACATCCCAAAACCAGCCCAGTTCGCCCCCTCCCCCCACTGCGCCACACAACCAGCCCAGCTCTTCCCCTCCACCCACTGCATCCCAAAACCAGTCCAACCTGTCTCTGCCTCCCTAACCTGTTCTTCCTCTCACCCATCCCTTCTTCCCACCCCAAGCTGCACCTCCATCTCCTACCTACTAACCTCATCCCACCTCCTTGACCTGTCCGTCTTCCCTGGACTGAACTATCCCCTCCCTACCTCCCCACCTATACTCTCCTCTCCACCTATCTTCTTTTCTCTCCCTCTTTGGTCCGCCTCCCCCTCTCTCCCTATTTATTCCAGAACCCTCAACCCATCCCCCTCTCTGATGAAGGGTCTAGGCCCGAAACGTCAGCTTTTGTGCTCCTGAGATGCTGCTGGGCCTGCTGTGTTCATCCAGCCTCACATTTTATTATCTTCAAACTTACTTTTATTTTTTATCAGTAAGATGTCAAAATTGCTATGTTCAGTTCAGACAATTTTGGGGAGAGAGAGAAAGAGCCTGTTTGTGAAAGCCTTGTAACAGTTTAATTTAGATTCATGTGAAGGTGGTGTTCGGGGAGTAAGAGTAGATTTAAGACATAAAAGGCTTGAAGTGTTATTGAAATGTTAGTGCAATATCAGAACTTTGAGGTAGAAAAGGATGACTGCAATAGTACTTGAATTCACTTAGCTGAAGTTTAATTAAAAAGTCAATCCATTTGAATTCAAGAAATAGACGTATGAAAAAGCCAGAAAGACTAAGGCAAAAACTTGAAATAGAATTCCAAATAAAGCACATTAAAACTTTAAATTCCAAAGGGAAATAGAAGGAAAAAAATAAAAATTAAAAAGGGGAAGGCTGTAATTTCAGATAGAGAAAAAAACAAGGAAATTTGACTGAGTCAAAGAGAAGCTTATTTTGTTTGAACAGTGGGTGGTGGGGAAACTTGGTGATCGACAGGTGAAAAGAACTCTGGTTAGAGCGAAGGAGATAGCAAAAGTGAAATGGTAGATGTAGTAAGAAAAGGCAATGTAGAGGTTAAGAATGCTTAAAGGAGACTGACGTTATTTTTGTCAGAAGCGAAGGTGAATAAAAGTGGGTTGTTGGAAATTAAAACGTAAACTTTTACTATTTGTGGATTGTGTAGTGTTTCTTTACTTCTAGGTTTATGTATCAGTAGGTAAAGCTTATGACAAGCTGATATCTTTAAATGTATCAATAGTTAGCTCTGTCGGCTGGATGGCCAGTTTGTGATGCAGTGACATCATTAGCACAGGTTCAACTACCTGAGGTCACCAATAACATCCCATGTTCTCAATGCATTGGCAAACCTCAGGTTAAATTTGCTACCAGTCATCTGTCTGTATGAGAGAACCACCTGTGGTCCTCTGTGATTATGATAACTATTATAACTATAACTACTAGCTGAATAGGCCTCTCTAACTTCAAATAATTGTTGATCTTGCTAATGCTAATCTTGCTTTGCGCACACCTCACTCTGTCTAAGCTCCCTATGATCTGCATGACCTTGTTTGCCATGATCTACCTGTACTGCTTGTAAAACAAAGCTTTTCACTGTTCTTAGGTGCATGTGATTACAGTAAATCAAGTCAAACAATAACTCAAATCAAATTTACTGCTGTAGTAAGTCAGAGCATAGAAAACTGTGAGCCTTTTGTGTTTAAGGCCAAAGTATCTCTCGCTCTCTCTCTCTCTCTCTCTCCATCTGATAAATCTAGGAACCAAACTGACATTTTTAACAATATGAAATCAGCCCAACCAATAATGTTGGAACATTCCTATAGAAAATTTTCCAAATAAAATGTTTTTACTGAGTATTGATAGGAGTTAGTTACCAGCTGCATTGTGAGGAGTTTGATTTCCAATCTTGGGCCTAAAGTAACTATTAAAAAATGTTGATTTTCTATTAGGAACTGACCTGGCTATGGATAAGGAATTGAATTCTCCGTCAATTTCAGAAAAGCCTGATGGAAGCTAATTAAACTAAAAATGGAGAAGAAACATCAAATGACACACAGAAATGAAACCCTAGAGTGTAAGTTACTGTTTCAAATTGAAATCTATCCAAAGAGACAGAAGGTCAAAGTGCTAAGGTTAAAAGCGCGTTGGAACATCAGACTGACAACAATGACGGTGATAAAATGAAACCGTGCAGGCAGAGCTTAAGCAAGAGGTGATAAAGAAGACCAGATAGCACTGAAAACTACTAATGAAACAAAAGAAGGCAAAAGGATGTTTTTGTGACTGGATTCCTGTGGTGGTGTTCTGCGGTGATTGTTGTTCTATCCCTTGTTTTTTAATGGCATAAGTAAATGACTGAGACTTGAATGTAGGAGGGTTGGTCAACAAGTTTACAAATGAAATGAAAACTAGTGGGGTGGCAAATGGTGAGGAGATAGCCTTAGATTATAGAAGGATGATGACCGGCTGTCAGCTGGCAAATGAACTTCAATCTGGTTAAGTGTCAGGTGATGCACTTTGTGACAATATTATGGCTTTAAGAGGTGTATTTCAGTATTTCATCATGATTTTATGGAGAGGTTTTAAAGGAGAGTCATAAAATAAAGAGCCTGTGAGACCCCGGATTTTTTAAAAATGTTGGAACAGTAGAAGCAGCCTGAATGGGTGTCGTCAAGCTTCCACTAAACTAAAATTAAAAATCCTGGTTTTATCAGTTTTTTCAGAGTTTAGAAGCTGCAATACGTCTCTCCCTGCTACACTCTCTCAAAGTCTTCTGTTGATGTCCTTCCTCCTGGGCTGCTAGAATTGCATGTGAAAAAATCTATTTTATTGACCTCGCCTCTGCCAAGGATATGTTTATAGAATGTTACTATATTGGAACAGTTACTGTTTAGTAGTTAAATAATCTATTATTCTGTTAGGTTTTCCAATTGAGTTGAGTTATTCCAATTCCTTCTTCCTCTTGTTACATTTTAACTATAGTGTATGAAGGAAGTGAGACTTGAAACAAAACACATAGTTTGATCGGGGGAAATTGCATCCGAAACAAAACCCCTTGTACGTGGCCTTTAAAATAAGAAAAAGTTAGGGTCTATGATATCATCCTAATATATTTTGAGGGGGTCTGGTCTGGCCCATAAGAACTGCAGTGGAAAAATCAAGACAAAGGAATGCACGTTGGACAGTAGGAACTTGGGAAGCACTGAGAATCAAAAAGTCATGTCTGACCAACTTGATCAAATTTTTTGAAGAGGTGACCCAAGTGTAGCGATGAGGGCAATGCTTTTGATATCGTTTACTTCGACCTCAGCAAGGCTTTTGATAAAGTCTGGCATGGGAGACTGATAGCAAATGTAGGAGCCTATGGAATCCAAGGACATTTAGCAAATTGGATTCATAATTGACTGAGTGGTTGGAAACAGAGGGTAATGGTTGAGGAGTGTTTTTCCAACTGGAAGTCTGCGTCCAGCAGGGTCCCCCATGCTACATGTGGTTTACGTAAATTATTGGGACGTGAACGTAGGAGGGTTGATCAATAAGTTTGCAGATGATACAAAAATTGGTTTGGTGGTAAATAGTGAGAAGGATATACTTTGATTACAGGAAAATATTGGCTGGTCAGGTGGGCTGATCAGTGGCAAGTAGAATTCAATCCAGGTAAATGTGAGGTGAGGCACTTGGGCACGACAAACTAGGCAAGGGAGTATTCAGTGAACTGTAGGGCCCTGGGAAACATCAAGGATCAGTGGGACCTTGGTTTGCATACAAGCTGGTCACTTAAGGTATCAGGACAGGTGGACAAAGTGGTTAAGAAAATATATAGTATTTTTGCGTTTTTAGTCAGGACTTACAGCTTAAGATCTGAGTTATGCCAGAGCTGTATAAAGTCTTGGTTAAGCCACAGCTAGAGTATTGAGTGTCTGGAATCCACATTGTAGGAGGGATGTAATAACACTAGAGAGGGTGCAGACAAGATTTATCATTATGTTGCCTAAGCTGGAGAGTTTTAGGTATGAAGAGAGAGATAGGATAGCCTGGGGTTGCTTTGTTTGGAGCAGAGAAGACTGAGAGGGGATATGATTAAAATGTGAAAATTATGAGGGGTGTAGACAGGGTAGACAAGAAGAAACTTTTTCCCTTTGATAGACGGATCAATGACTGGGGGGAAAGCTTTAAAGGAAGGGGCAGGAGGTTTAGAGGAGATGTGAAGTAAAATCATTACAGCCAGGGGGTCGTGGGAATCTGGAATTCGTTCACTGCCACAGTCGAGGCAGAAACCCTCATAACATTAAAGAACTATTTAGATGTGCACTATGACGCTAAGGTGTACAAGGCTTGGGCCAAGTTATTGAAAATATAACCAGAATAAAGTTCTGTGAGTTGATTCTCGTAGTTAAGTCATTGGATCTGAGCAAGTCAATAACAATGGGCTAAAGAACCTTTTCCATATTGTAGGCCTTTAAGACTCTATACTATTCTGAAACAACATGGCTCAGCTACGGCAAACACTGATGCCATTGAGATGTGAGACAGATTGTGAGTTTTAAGCCTGAATTAACACTTTAAAATGTCAAAGCT
The DNA here is from genome assembly GCF_030684315.1 of Stegostoma tigrinum. NCBI lineage: Eukaryota > Metazoa > Chordata > Chondrichthyes > Orectolobiformes > Stegostomatidae > Stegostoma > Stegostoma tigrinum. The sequence continues at coordinate 81,133,747 of NC_081359.1, forward strand.
TTCAAGCAGTATCTTTTACTGTACCAAACATTTGGTCATGTGCATGCTAAGGCCTATTTTTTAGCCATGATCCATCAAAAACTTACCCGAATGTTCTGCAGCCAAAGTAGGGTATGACCTCACCATCTGTATACAGTTGCTTGAATTATCCTGTCCTGTCCTGGTTCATGTGTCATGTCCCGTGTAAATCGTCACCTGCGGATCCCTCTTCTATGATAATCTATTAAGAACGCGTAGTGCCGGTATCTAAGCTGGTAGATACAAATGTACAATTGAGTTAAGATGTCTGTCCATCTTACCTTCCTTCTTCCTTTTCCTCCACTGCCTGGGAAGATTTCAGATTCTGAAATGGAAAAAAGGACAAGACTTGTGTGAAGAGGAGAAAATAAATGTATGTGTTTATGCAGCCTGCAGCTTATAAATGAGAATACACTGAAGGAATCAGGCAGAAGTCAAAGAAAAAAAGAAATAGGTATGTCAATGCTTTCACCATTAATCACATCAGGCCCACCAGTGACCATAGCCTCAACAAGCCCCTTCTATAATGGCCAGCACAGTCTCTACCGTGAGGACCAAATGTGTTGATGTCTTGACCTCCTTCAGTTCTCTGATTCGTCCTACTTTTATTCACCACAATTATCTGCAAGAAAGAAAGAAAGAATCATGTCATAGTCATAAGCTCATAAAGAACAAGGCCCTCTGGTCCAACTCAATCATGCTGACCAGGTTTCCTAAACTGAACCAGTCCCATTTGCCTACATTTGGCCCATATAGCTCTAAATCTTTCCTGTCCATGGACCTGTCCAAATGTCTTTTAAATGTCATAATTGTTCCCACCTCTAGCACTTCCTCTGGCAGCTCATTCCATGTATGCATCACCTTCTGTGTGAAGAAGTACCCTTCAAATCCCTTTATAAATCTTTCACCTCTCACCTTAAACTTATATGCTCTAGTTTTGGTCTTCCCTACTCTGGGGAAAAGACTTTGATCATTCACCTTACCTATAACCCTCATGATGTTATAGACCTCTATAAAGTCACCTGTCAGCCTCCTAAGCTCCATGGATAAAAGTCCTAGCCCATCCAGCAGCTACTTTAACTCAAACCTTCCATTTCAGTAACATCCCTATAAATTTTGTTTTCAGCATTTCCAGTTTAGTAACATCCTTTCTGCAGGACGGTGACCAGAATTGTATGTAGTACACCAAATATGGCCTTACCAATGTCTTGTACAGTTGTTGTTCCAACTCCTGTACTCTATGCTCTGACGATGAAGGCAAGCATGCCAAATGCTGCCTTCACCACACTGTCTACCTGTGACACCACTTTCAAGGAAATAAGTACCTACACCCCTCTGTCTCTTTGTTTAACAACACTACCAGGGACCTATCATTAACTGTGTAAGTGATGCCCTGGTTTGTCTAACCAAAATGCAACAGCTCACATTTATCTAAATTAAACTCCAACTGCCATTCCTTGGCCTGTTGGCCTAGTTGACCAAAATCCCATTGTACTCTTAGATAATCTACTTCATTGTCCACCATATCATCAATTTTGGTGTCATTTGCAAACTTACTAGAATGGGTCCCTTTAATCTCATCAAAATTGTTTATATAAATGACAAGAAATGCTGGATCCAGCTTCAATCCTTGCAGCACACTGCTTTTCTCAAGTCTCCAGTTTGAACAATAGCCCTCTGCCATCACCTATCTTCTACTATCAAGCCAATATTGTAGCAAATTAGCAAGCTCTTCCTGAATCCCATGATCGAACCTTACTGCCAGTCTAAAGTGCGGAACATTGTTGAAGGTGTTGCTGAAGTCAATGTATGCAACTTCTACCTCTTTGCCTTCATATATGTCAGTTAACATATTTGGGTGATATGGCTGCTGTGGTTGAATTGCTCTCAATGTGTGCGATCTTGGATCAGCTAATGGATGAAGCAAAGCATATAAATGAAATGGGTTGAGTGCTGTCTCACTGACATTGAATGGTAGTCATGTGTGAAGTGGCTGATGCAAGTGATAGAGATGGTAGGATATGCTTGTTGATAGAGCCGTAGAAGTGTACAGAACAGAAAAAGAATCCCTTTGGCCCACTGAGTCTGTACTGGTCAAAAGCAACCATCTATTCCAATCCTATTTTCCAGTACTTGGCCCGTAGTCTTGTAGGCATCGGCACTGTAAGTGAAGTCTATTGAGAAAGTTGATGTGTTGATTCTAATTTTCCAAAATTCCTTAGATTCAGCGAAGATTCCATTAGAACAGAAAATAACAAATGTAACTCCTTTATTCAAGAAGTAACAGAGACATAAGTCAGGAGATTACAGGCAAGTTAGCTTAACATCTGTCATGAGGAAGATGTTCAAAACTATTCTTAAAGACATGATTGCAGGGCACTTAGAAACTTCAAGGTAATAACACAGAGCTAAAATGTTTTTGTAAAGGAGGAAATCTGTTTAACCAATTCATTGGATTTTTTGTGCAAGTCATATACTGTGGATAAACTAGAACTAGGGGTCCTAATTTAAAAATGAAGGATTGCCCATTTATGATGGAGATGAGAATGTATTATTTCTCTGGGGCTGTAAGTGTTCACAATTCCCTTCTTCAAAAAGTAATAGATGCAAAATCTTCATAAAATTTTAATGGCAGAGGTAAAGAAGCTTTGAATTCTATTCCTCCTGCAATAAATTATAACATTCCCTTATATTAAAGGGCATGCCTTGCAGAACCATGGAATTGCTTCCTAGTCAACATGCAAGGTCACCTTACATCCTTATTGCTGAAACGGCTATGCCAAAATCGATGTCCATTAGAACAATTAGGTGATCATTTAACCAGATTTTGATTGGTTTTGATTTGGACGTTGCTAAGCAATTTACCTGTTCCAAACCAGATGAGGGGGCACTTTCCAGAGAGTTCCCTCTCCTGGATGCCAGCTTATGAGTTATCTTACTTAATTTAGGTCTAGTGGGACACTTTCTGTCTCAAGTCCACATACAGGTGCTACGACAATGGCTTGCCGGCCTGGATCCTGAAGAAAATTTTAACCATTGACTTTGTTTTGCCATGGGCTAACCTAGAGTCCCCATGGTCAAGGTATTTCCGGACTAAGCCTGTGCAATTGCCTTTACTCAGGTGGTGTTCTCAGTCAGACTGCCAAGGCTATCCACTTCTATCGGAATACCCCTGCAACTCATAGGCTCTATTTTCTCCATTTTCCAACGATAAAGCCAGTTACAGTGCCTGTTTGAAATCTAGTTGGGCTTCAGCTTGTAGGCGCTTTTACATGGTTACATCATTAATCCTGTCTCCCAAACAGTCTCTTGGCATTTCATTAAGGATTAAACTAAAGTCACATGCCTCTTCCAGCCGTCTTAAACTTATCAAAAATCCTGATATCGATTCCCCTAGTTCTTGAATTGCTGGGTAAAATTGATAACATTTCAGCATTAGAGGCAACTTGAGGTCATAACATTCCCTAATCCATCAACTCTTGAAAGGTTTCAGTATTTATTGCAAAAGCAGAAGTGCTGGAAAAGCTCAGCAGGTCTGGCAACTTCTGTGAAGAAAAAAGTCAAAGTTAATGTTTCGAATCCGGGGACCCTTCCTCAGAACAGGTTTCTCGTTAGTATTTGTTTTGTCAGGGAAAGTTAGGGTTCTAATAACGGGAAAGGTTGTGGGTCCACAAGCTGTCAAGAGAATTGCTCATTGCTTTTCATTTGCCCCAATGTTATTTGCCCAGAAAAATAACAGTCATTCCACGTTCTGAGCCAAGTCTTCAACAGCAGGATTGAATGAGTCAAGCTTTTCAAATAGTGGCATGATGCTGTTGCGAACTTGGATAGAGTACTTGTGGATTGAAAGGCAGGAAGTTAGGATTTTGTGTTTGTAAAATGCTAGGGAGTGGGAAGCAGTGTGTCATCTCTCAGCAAGATGATGTGCATGTTCTATGCTTAGGGATTTAAAAAAAGGATGTCTGTGGGCAGCGTCTTATGGGTTTGCTTATGCACAGAACACCTGAATTGAAACATTTGAATCAAAAGGCTGTATAGTTAGCAGGCCAAGCAGCAGTTTGGTTTCGTTATCAAGACAACAATTTTTGAATTTGGCCAATTAGATGCCAAAAAACAATTAAATTTAAATCTGATGTTTTTGACAACATAGGACCAGTCCTAGATTAAGAAATTGATATGTCACTAAAGGTATAAAAGGAGGGAGCATTTGGACAAAAACAGGAGTTAACTGCCATCTGCTAGAGTTAACAGCTCTCAGCTTGCAAGAGAGTTTTCTCTAAGCTTTAGAGAAAGCAACACCTAAATCAAAGGTAGCTACGGCACACCTAGTTAATATTACTGGCAGAACATTTGACAGAGAAGGGGTTCCTGACAGAAAATTCAAAGGAAAAAGCACAGAACATGTCAGAAGATATATAGCCGGCCTAAAATTTTGAGAGCCTACAGTCTTTTCTTTATATAAGTGGGACTTGCTTATTGGAAAGCATTCCAGCAGAATCTCATTTTCCTTGGGAATAGTTAATAGTTAGAAGGGGTTTATTCAGATTGTTAATAGTTTCACTAATTTGTTCATTGTTAGAGGGTAAATAAACAAATTGTTACTTGTTGAATGCAAAATGAGTGCCAGGGACATGTTTTATTTAACCACTAGAAGCTACTGAGAAGCAGGTTACACCACTTTTCACGTTCCTTTTTAACATTGTATGGCGAGGTCCTCCTCTTTGGGTATTTTGATTTTAATTCTCAGGGGGGTTTCAACCTCCATGTTATAACATTGCCAGAAATGCACACTCCAACTCAACAACAACTGCTGTGAGCGAATTTCTTCAAGAGCTGCTTTTCTCTCATCACCATTGGAGTAACTCCACAGAGGCCGGTATCCTGTCACAAAGTCAAACTTCATTTACACGTGGAGAATCTTTGACACTGATCCAGCACCCTTAGAGCCAACTCTTACTGTGAACAGGATGTCTGACACTCCTGTTCTTATCTGTTAGCCAGGGCTCCCTGTTTGGGGCTGTTAATCTGGTCAAATCAGGGAACGCATTCTATGGAATCCACCCAAGAAAACCTCATTGCATCAATAAATTGCAGTAATTGTAATTACATGGTCACCAGGTATAAGCATATGATTATTTTTCAGCTATCTTTAATTGGTGCCACCTGATACTGTATCTTATTGTAAACTTATTGGAGTTCGGCCAAGGGTAGCAGTAGGCAAGTGATCAGCACTGGGTTAACAGCAACAAAGACTCTTATTAGGTTACGTTAATGATGGAAACTGGGTAAACCTAGACTTAGCTGTAAATTGGAATCTACGAAATGACTGATCCAAATTTGAGTTCTTAGATTGCATATTTGAAAATCAGGCCTCAACTGAGCACTTGTGTGCTTATATTTTTCAGTTTCTGGTTTTGATTTCCTCAGGTGGCTGTGCAAGACCAGATACAAACAAAGATGTGACGTTTCCCATTTGCTCTGTGCACCCTCTGGGACCTTAATTCACATATTCATAGGGTGTGAATGATCCCCTTGCACAGTTGAAAATGAAATAGTTCCCTCCTCCCTCCAGCATTGTCAGCATTGCCTGTTGGTTGTTAAGCTCCCTTCTTGCCATAGGTTAATGAATAGTTGGACATGGCTGGGCGGTAGTAGAATGCATTTTCAAAAGCCTTCTCCCTTTCCTCTGCTTCAACACCGTCTTTCTTCAATTTCACCCAGTGGCTATGGGCCCTTTTATTATCGTCTTCAATATTCCTGCTCTTCTGCCTGATCCTACTCCCATTCTCTGTCCAGCCTCACCCTTACCCTCACAGATACTTTACATCAGTTTTCATTGTAAAAGGTATTAACAGAATTCCAAAAGAAATTAACTAATCAAGCGGCATAAAGTACATAAGAAATAAATACGATAACTATCACTGGAGAAAGTGTCCTAGGGAAACTGAGTGGCCAAAGACCAATAAACCCTAGGATATTAATGGGAGCAGCTACAGAGATAGTCAGTTCCTCTGCTCTTTTTCCTTCCCAGCACAACAAATTACCCCACTATGCTCACCACCCTCAATATGCAGCTTCTACCCTTCCTTATCTACATTGCCCTATCACCATCACTTCTCCCCTCTTTACCTTTGTTTATTTTCCTCCATTTCTGAGAATCTTTACAGTGCCCTCACCAACCATACGACTAAAGCCCTGTTCCCACTTTCCTTTCTACCAGCCAGCATTACTCTTAATCCCACGTTAAAGTTGGTATCCTTTTCAAGTTAGGTGCTGTTTGTCTGCCTCAGTCTAGTTTTCTGGAATCAGCCAGTGTGGCTGTCTCACTTGGGCAGGGTAGTGGACCTGATTGGCCTTCAGCCTTATGAAAGTAGGCACTTAACTACAAGAAGACAGACTGCAGACTGCATATAGCTGAGCTCATCAACATGGAGAGACTTCACCCCTTACATTGCAAGCATCTACACAAAAAAATAGCTGGGAGTCTAGTATTTTCCTTCTCACTTAAAGAAAATATCTGGTTAAGTCTCAGATTTCATACTGCAGTTTTCTTTTATTAAAAACTGAAAGAAGAAAACATACAATGTGGCAAAGATTAGTGGTAAGCTAGAGATTTGGGAAGTTATAAAATAACAAACAAAAGATGACCAAAAAATTCATAAAGTAAAGGAAAATAATCTGTCAGGGTAAACTTGTAAGTCATATCAATAAGGACAGCAAAAACTTATTTCAAAATGTTAAAAAGGAAGAGACAGACCAAAATGAGTGAGGAGTTGATTAGATGCTTTACATCAGCCTTCATTGTAAAAGGTACTAACAGAATTCCAAAAGAAACTAATTAATCAAGTGCCAAGTTATGCATTTTCGAAGAAGTAATCAGACAAGGCAGTACTCGATGAATGGCAGGACAATAGGGAGTTCAGAGAAACACAGGTATTTTATGGTGCTTGTCCACAAATCCCTGATGGTGGTAGGGCAGGTTTCTAGGGTAGTTAAGAAGGCATACAAAATACTTGCTTTTATCAGTCAGCACAGGAACAAAATAATTTTCATCTTATGCATCATTTCCTTACAGATCCTGTGGGGTGGAGCTTATGATGTCAGTTAACCTTTTTGGATACTACCTGTCTTTCATAATATTTATTTCAATAAACAATCGAACCAAAGATGCAAATAGTAAGTGTCTGTTAGTAGCCATTCAGGGTTACCTTCAGTTACTTTCTTTCTCCAATGGGCTGCTCTTAATATTGTAAAAGATATCTCTCAATCTTGGTGCACTCAAGACTCAAGAGCTCTGCTTATTAGGAAACACTCCTTGCTCTTTTTGCATTCAGGGTTCTTTGCAACTACTTTCCCCAACAATGTATCTACCTCCATTATGCCTTCCTAATCCCCCACTCTTTCTAATGGATGAGCTAGAATTTTCTTCAGCTCAATGTTATGAAACAGAACTATTTTATTTAACACTGACAAAAATGTTTCACCTTAGACAAAAATTTGTTCTTCAAAGCCCAGCTTCCTGATTGGGCAGAACCTTTGGCTCCCCTCAGTATTATTGCTAAATTCAAAGGTAAAAAGCTTGGTCCAAAATGGAACTGATCACCAGGTGAGGGATGGTAGTGAGATCAGAAAATAGTAGATAGTGGGGCCAAAAGATCAGAGTTACCAGTAAGAAAATTAGGGTTTAGAAGAAACAGTCCTGCTCCTCTGTCTGGTATACAAAACTGTGAAGGCATTTAGCTTATGGACTCGGCCTTTCTGACTCACTTAATAGCTATCTGTCTTCCTGAAGGCTAGGCAAGGCAACCTCACATAGTTAAAAATAGAATAATTGTTAAAATCAAGACGTGTAGCCTCATCAGAGTATTTAAATGACCAACCCATTTCCCACAAGCATATTTGTCGTTTGTTTCTTATCTCACCTGCATTTCAAGAGTTGTGAATGTTTAATTTCCTTTTCAGATATTCCATTTTAACTTTAACATGACTCCAACCTACCTATTTTTGAGAGATACATTTCACTTCAATAGTTCATAGAATCCGCACTGTGTGGAAACAGGCCATTCAGCCCATCAGGTCCACACCAACCCTCCGAAGAGCAGCCCACCCAGACCCAATCCCCTATCCTATCCCTGTAACCCTCAATTTCCCACAGCCAATCCACCTAGCCTGAACATCTTTAGGCTGTGGGGAGAAACCAGAGCACCTGGAGGAAACCCACGCAGGCATGACAGAATGTATAAACTCCACACAGACTGTTCCCAAAGGTGGAATCACACCTGGGCCCATAGCACTGTGAGGCTTCAGTGCTAACCACTGTGCCACTGCACTGTGGAAATCCTAGTTTAACTCGGTACAATGACTCGTCTGTTATTAAGGTCGAATCAAAGCCATATGAAGAAAACAAAATGCGCTGTGCTATTTGTTTAGCTACGCTCTCCTTTTGAATTTATCACTTATTTAAATCCAATGAGTCCCTGAACTATTTTGGGAATATTTATTGAGTTATTGAAACTGGTTTTACCCAGACTTTACAAACTTGTTCCATCAGGAACTTCTGACAAGCATTAGTTAGGTCCAAAGATAGTAATTTTAGTATAGCTAAAGTCTCAGTTATTTAGTTGTTATCGACTCAGCTATTCAATAAGTTTGCCTGAAATGTAAAACTGAAAAGAGTTTCTAGTGTAAGATAACACGGTGTAGAGCTGGATGAACACAGCGGGCCAAGCAGCATCAAAGGAGCAGGGAAGCTTGACGTTTCGGGTCAGGGCCCTTATTCAGAAAGAAAAAATCTAGTGTAGTTGTATTCTGTAACTACTCAAATGTATGGAGTTGTGATGAAAGAATCAGTTACTACAGCATTCGAAATAACAGTGTTGTGTCTATTATCCAGAAAATGCTATGTGTCTACAATTGAACAAGCACAAACACAGTTGAGGAGAGGATGAATTATGAGAGCACCCGAAATTCAAACGAAGACTGACAAGACTCCATGTGATAACAATGCTTACCTTCCAATCTCTGTATGATCTTGCTGCATTCAACTCTATTATCGGCTCCACCCCTAGGATTAGGGTGGAGTTGCACAAGTTTCAAATTTACAAGATAATAAAGTGTGAAGCTGGATGAACACAGCAGGCCGAGCAGCATCTCAGGTCAAGGAGGTGGGATGAGGTTAGTAGGTAGGAAATGGAAGTGTGGCTTGGGGTGGGAGGAAGGGATGGGTGAGAGGAAGAACAGGTTAGGGAGGCAGAGACAGGCTGGGCTGGTTTTGGGATGCAGTGGGGGGAGGGGAAGAGCTGGGCTGGTTGTGTGATGCAGTGGGGGGAGGGGACAAACTGGGCTGGTTTTGGGATGCGGTGGGGGAAGGGGAGATTTTAAAGCTGGTGAAGTCCAAATTGATACCATTGGGCTGCAGCCCGAAGGTTGCAGGAACAGCAACTCATATTCTACTTGGGAACCCAGCTCTTCCCCTCCCCCCACTGCATCCCAAAACCAGCCCAGCCTGTCTCTGCCTCCCTAGCCTGTTTTTCCTATCACCCATCTCTTCCTCCCACCCCAAGCCGCACCTCCATTTCCTACCTACTAACTTCATCCCACCTCCTTGACCTGTCCGACTTCCCTGGACTGACCTATCCCCTCCCTATCTTCCCACCTATACTCTCCTCTCCACCTATCTTCTTTTCTCTCCATCTTTGGTCCGCCTCCCCGTCTCTCCCTATTTATTCCAGAACCCTCACCCCATCCCCCTCTCTGATGAAGCGTCTAGGCCTGAAACGTCAGCTTTTGTGCTCCTGAGATGCTGCTTGGCCTGCTGTATTCATCCAGCTTCACACTTTATTATCTTGGATTCTCCAGCATCTGCAGTTCCCATTATCTCAAATTTACAAGAAACTGCTTGGCAAAACCAAATCACTCAATGTGCAACTCAAGACAGAAGACCATATCATTTCAATAAAGCAGCCTGTAGTTTCTAGGGCTGTTATTAGTTTAGCTAATGTGTTACATTTAATTCCTCTTCAGTTCTGCTGAAGGTGCAAATTGGTTCTTATCAGCCCTGCTTGATTCTAACTGCTAGGCAATGAGTAACCTTCAGAATTGATACTTACACTTCATATTTTACAAATGGAGCTCATATCGTGGCTATAGTCAGGAACATTGAAGCTCTAATTAAATAGCAGCATCTACCTAATGTTCTCTCTCTAAGCTCTGCAAACACAAAGTGCAGCTTAGCCATGTCAAGATGTTTTAAACTGGAATTAGATTAGTATTGCTCTATTTTGAATTTTACACCAGATCAAACATGTTGAGCTAACTGATTGGAAGTGAGTTTTACCACTGCTAATTTAAATTCTCAAGAAGGAAATACGGATGTGTATTTTTAACATGTTGTCCAAGTGTTAAACTAACATTGATAGATGAATGAAAATGAAGGATATGCTGTTTTTAACGATGGATAGTTGAACTTTAATGCCAGTTTTATGCAAGAGTGGCAAGTTGTCAGTCAATACCCATAATCTCTAACACTTCAACTGTCTGGAAGCAAGATAATCCAAAATATTGATATCAACTGAAGTAAGTGAATTTGAAGTTTTGGATAACCTGTACACTGTCCATCAAGCATGAATTATGAGTTACATTTCTTTTTAGCATCCTGTACTGTGGTCTTATATTATTATATCTGTATGAATGCTTCGGGAAATTATAGTCTAGCATTTAAGATCCCTTCTATTATATTTTATCATCATGTTTCTTCTCAAACAAGTAACACTAGCTTTCCAGACTTAACGTCCAGAAACTTGTGTTCATTTGGATTTAAGAAATCTATGAGATCTGCATATTTTATTTCAAAACTCATGATGATTTCCCATACTTTGATTAACAAATTGGATTTTAAATTTTGGACGAATGGAGCAGGAAAGCATCAGAAGTTTGCTTAAGCATTATATTAAAATCGCTGACATGAATTCAGAAATTATTGAGGAATATACTGGAGGCAGAGTAGGTAGATATTGTTCGTAAGTGAGTTACAATATTTCATGCATGTGCCATTTTTTATTAATTATATCTCTACAAACAGGTTGCAGATGGTAACTATTATAGAGAGAGGACGGGACCTAAAATCATTGCTTATACAGTTTCAGAATAATTTTTGAGTTTGTGGTGGAATATTTAAACTCAAACAAATCTAGGTGGAGAGAATCTGTTCCTGCTCATGAAAGGAACAAGAATGAGAGAACATAAATTTAAAGTGATATCAGTGATAGGCAACATGGTTTTGTGCAGGGAAGGTCATATCTTGCCAACTTAATAGAATTCTTTGAGGACGTGACAAAGTTGATAGATGAGGGAAGGGCTGTAGATGTCATATACATGGACTTCAGTAAGGCATTTGATAAGGTTCCCCATGGCAGGCTGATGGAGAAAGTGAAGTCACATGGGGTCCAGGGTGTGCTAGCTAGATGGATAAAAAACTGGGTGTGCAACAGGAGACAGAGGGTAGTAGTAGAAGGGAGTTTCTCAAATTGGAGACCTGTAACCAGTGGTGTTCCACAGGGATCTGTGCTGGGACTACTGTTGTTTGTGATATATGTAAATGATCTGGAGGAAGGTGTAGGTGGTCTGATCAGCAAGTTTGCAGATGACACTAAAATTGGTAGAGTAGCAGATAGTGAGGGGGGCTGTCAGACATTACAGCAGAATATAGATAGATTGGAGAGTTGGGCAGATAAATGGCAGATGGAGTTCAATCCAGGCAAATGCGAGGTGATGCATTTTGGAAGATCAAATTCAAGGGCGAACTATACAGTAAATGGAAAAGTCCCAGGGAAAATTGATGAACAGAGAGATCTGGTTGTTCAGGTCCATTGTTCCCTGAAGGTGACAACGCAGGTCAATAGTGTTGGTCAAGAAGGCATACGGCATGCTTTCCTTCATTGGATGGGGTATTGAGTACAAGAGTTGGCAGGTCATGTTGCAGTTGTGTAGGACTTTGGTTTGGCCACATTTGGAGTACTGTGTACAGTTCTGGTCGCCACATTACCAAAAAGATGTGGATGCTTTGGAGAGGGTGCAGAGAAGGTTCACCAGGATGTTGCCTGGTATGGAGGGTGCTAGCTATGAAGAGAGGTTGAGCAGATTAGGATTATTTTCTTTAGAAAGACGGAGATTGAGGGGGGACCTGATTGAGGTCTACAAAATGATGAGGGGTATAGACAGGGTGGATAGCAAAAAGCTTTTTCCCAGAGTGGGGGACTCAATTACTAGGGGCCATGAGTTCAAAGTGAGAGGAAGAAAGTTTAAGGGAGATATGCATGGAAAGTTCTTTACACAGAGGGTGGTGGGTGCCTGGAACACGTTGCCAGCGGAGGTGGTAGACGCAGACACGTTAGCGTCTTTTGAAATATATTTGGACAGGTACATGGATGGGCGGTTAGCAAATGGACACAGACCCTTAGAAAATAGATGACAGGTTAGACAGAGGATCTTGATCGGCGCAAGCTTGGAGGGCCGAAGGGCCTGTTCCTGTGCTGTAATTTTCTTTGTTCTTTGTTCTTTGTTCTTTGATGTGCAAAAGAAGCCAGAGTTATGCGAGAAAAAGATGTTTTCACACAGTGTGTCGTTAACCTACTGAATGCACTGCCTGGAAAGGTAATGGGAGCAGGTTCAAATGAGGCTTTCAAGAGGACACTGGATAATTATTCAGATAGAAGTAATGAGCAAGGAAATGGAAAAAAGGCAGAAGATTCGCAGTAGATAATGACAGATAAAAGCATGGTCTCCTTTAGTGTTGTAATGATTCTGTGAACATGTTGTAATTGTAGTGGATGGTTAACTCAGTACTTAAGAATCTATAGAAGGAAAGGACCTTCAGATATAAGAGTACGATTAGACCATTTGGCCTATCAAGTCTGCTCTACCATTCGATCAAGGTTTATATGTTTCTCAACCCCATTCGCCTGCCTTCTGCCAATAACCCTTGATCCCCTTACTAATCAAGAACCTATCTATCTCTGTCTTAAATACCTTCAAGGACCTGGCCTCCACAGCCCTCTGTGACAACGAGTTCCACCAGTTAACCATTCTCTGGCTGAAGTAATTCCTCACCATCCCTTCACTCTAAGGCTGTGCCCTCAGATCTCTTACTTGTGGAAACATCTTCTCCACATCCATTCTATCCAGGGCTCTCAGTATTTTGTAAATTACAATCAAATCCCCCATCACCTTTCTAAACACCATCAAGTACAGACCCAGAATCCTCAACAGCTCCTCACATGACAAGGCCTTCATCCCTGAAATCATTCATGTAAATCTCTTCTGAATTCCTTACATCAAAAGCAAAATGTACATTTTCCTGTAGAAATTTAATTAAATATTTTATTTTGAAATTGCACTTTTTGGTATGGATAAGCATGAAGGCCAGCTTGTGAGAAACATGACCTTATTGGTGCAATATGCAGATGCCATATCTAGCTTAGGCTGACTTGAATATCTTGCCAGAACATTAAAATATTTATATCATTTAATACAAGCCCTACTTAGACCAAGGCCTGATGCACCTTGTCCATTTAAAATTGGCAAATAGGAGTTTTGGAACCCGGCCTGGTCAAGAAAGATTCTTATTGGCAAATTGCTATTTCAGTTATTGGTTAAAGTTCCTTTATCTCATGAACTAATGACATCTTGTTCAATGTATTTGCTCTATAGAGTTAAATATATGCTGGCAGTGTGCAAGGAAATATTGAATTGATGCACATATTTCCTTCCTATTGTGGAAAGGTGCTGAACTTACAATATTGAGCCATTGTCATCTCCCTCAAAAGAAGTAAGATGCATTTCTGTCCAATGTGGCAGCACCTACATCTCTATCCACATGTTTCCTTGATGCAGGTTTAGAGCTGTGCATCTTTAATGTTTTCTATCCTCCCAGATTGGACCATGCTGCTGCACTCTGGATAAGATAATGATTCGAGGGTCATTAAAAGGTATTTTTTACAAAATCTCTAGATGAAGAGGGAAATTTACATGCTGTTTTGTATGCATTTTCCACCAAAGACTACACTGTGAAAATGTAAATAAGCAGGTCTATAAAATCATCATCTTACCAACAGTCAGTGCAATGTATTTGTGGACCAAAGTTCCATTAATTATGTAACTCACTTCATAGAAATTCTAGACCTACATTCCTTTGTCGCTCAGGTGACAAGACTTTCAAATGCAAAGTTGGGTCATATTGACTACTGTCTGCAAATATATTGGGCTAGGTTTTCCAGTGAGTGGCAATCCCATGCTGACTGCCACTCTGCCCCTTCTTTGTATGAGAGAAAGGAGCTCCATATTTCTGAGAAGAGATTCCACTCAGCATTCTGTTAGAAACACAGAATTATACTTCCATTATTGACAGTCCTTTTGTAGTACAGAACTTTTAGGGAAGTCAAACCACACTCCCTTTGTAAAGTAGCCAATTGCTGTCATCTGAAATTATGAAGTCCCAACTTCTGTCTAAGAGTACATGCATAAAATAAGCCCAAGGGCTTCTGTGCTGCAGGTCCAGGTTCAAATCCCACCTGCCCTGGATGTGTGTCAGAAGATGTCAAAATAAACCTATAAGATGAACGTGATCAGAGATAATGGGAACTGCAGATGCTGGAGAATCCAAGACAGCAAAATGTGAGGCTGGATGAACACAGCAGGCCAAGCAGCATCTCAGGAGCACAAAAGCTGACGTTTCGGGCCTAGACCCTTCATCTCTGATGAAGGGACAAGATGAATGTGATGTTAGGTTATTGGGAAGCCAGGGTGCCTGATAGATGGGGTATATGGTGCCAATATGCCAAGAAAATGGAACGTCAGTTGGGAGGGGTTAGAGCGCAATTTGTAAGGTACCAGGTGAGTTGGGATTGGGGTGCTAGCCAGATTGGGTGCCAGCACTAGCTCTGGGGGTGAAGGATGCTTGGTGGGCAGCTGCCAAACAGCAAGCAGGAGGGTGTTAGCATATAAGGTAGTGATGTGGTGTTTAAGGTAGGTCAAAGTGGATGGGAAAAAACACGTCTGATGGGTGCAAAGTAGGGATGTCAAGTTGGATCCTGAGGGAGGGTGTCTTGTCCTGATGGAGGTTTCAGGTCCAGTGGCAGGTGGCCTGGAGGAGGTTTCAAGCTGTCATTTGGTGGGAGGGTTCCTTCCAATGCAAAGCATTTTAGGTGCACCAAGTGATGGTTCACATTACATCTTTCCTTCTTCTTAGGGTGCTCCTTGAGACCAAAAATGACTTTCTTCCGCACTGGAAATGTGGCCCTGAGGTAACTGAGAAGTCCAACAGTTACTCTGTAAAAATGGATTTACAAAATAGATCGGTTTTTACATATTCCATCCACTGAACAACCCCCCCACCCAGTCCCTTTTAGAAATATTTGAGATTGTTAGTATCCTCATAGATAATTCTTCTCCAGCTTCGACATTTTTGACAGTTATAATACTGTGGAATGTAGTTAACAGCATGTACATCAAGGACAGAGTCTCTATTGAGATGATTTTCAAACTGTTGGAAGAGCCCAGACTACACTTGTGAGTCTGTGAGCTTGAAGCCATGTATTGTCATCATTGCAAATAGATGTGAGATAGGTGTTTGAAGAACCCGAGTCTGGATGGAATACATTACATGAGCCTGTATGCAGGTACACCAAGTAATTAGGAAAGTTGACAGAATGTTGTCATTTATTACAAGTTGAACTGAATATAGAAGTAAGGAAGTTACGCTTCAGTTATATTGAGATTAGTGAGGCACAATGAGTTGTGCCCTCCACCCAAACACTAATTAGTTTTCTTGTTCATTCAGTTCTTTTCTGCAGGAACTTAAATTCAGGTGGGCTCAGCAAGCCAAGGTTGGAGTTGCAAAATTTCTTTTAAAATTGAAAGGGCACAGCAACACGAGGTTGTCATATAGAGATGAGATCCACTTTTCAGCCAAATTCACAGCTTCTTTTGGAATTAAGTTCCCAGTTACAGAATGGAAGTACTGTCTGCTCCTATGACATTAGCACATCCAAAATATTTTGGAAGTTTTGCAGTAGAACAGATCTACCATTGTAACAATGATTGTTCTTTTTTTAACAATAAAGGCACAATGAATTATGCATCATGAAAGACTTAATCAGTGAAATACATTTGTACTCCGAGCAATGTGAAATAATTTTCACTAATGGTCACAAAAAAATCCTGCAGCTAAAATTTCCATAGCATACATATTTTTCACTGCGACGCTGCCATTGATTTCTCTCAAAACTGATGTTAATGAGACTCAGGGAGGACAGTTCCACTGTTTAGACTTATCACTGTCACAATGGAAGATGGCAGTGGTTATTGGTGTCAATCATTTCAAACCCCAGGCACCTCTGCAGGAGTTCCTCAGTACAACAGCCTCAGCCCAAAGATACTCAGCTACTTCATCAACAAATTTCCTTTCATCATAAGGTCAGCTGTGGTATCCACTGATGATCGTAATATATTCAGTACCATTCGTAAATCCTGAGATACTGAAACAAAAATAAAGTACTTCTGATACTGAAAATTTGAAATAAAAACAGAAAATGCTGGAGAAACTCAGCATGTCTGGAAGAATCTGTGGAGAGGGAAAAACAGTTAACTTTTAGAGTAAATCTGTTTCCTTGGAATGATCAGGTATTGAAACAGTATATATCCAAATGCAATAGGACAGAGACAACATTCTGGTTTGGGTTGCTAAGTGGCAAATAGCAGTTACACAACGGCAATAATAGACCAACAACTATCTGAGGAAAATATGCCTTCATTAAATAATTCACAATTTTTGAAATATATTTGTAAGACTCTTTGATCTTTTACTTATAAATTCTGTGTCTTGACACCTCCTCTCTCACTACTCCTGAGGAAGGAACAATGCTTTGAAAGCTAGTGTTTTCAAATAAGCCTGTTGGATGATGGCCTGGTGTCATGTGTTTTTTGACCTGCCTGCCGAGGTAGAGACGTTCATATTTTATTGCATATACTTCATATGGCCACACTGCAACAAAACCATCCTATCCAATTAACAGTATCTACCCAATCTGGCTCACCATGAAGAATCAGAGTCAGGATACAAACCTATCAAAAAATACCTCCTTTCTTCTTCCCAAAATATGTGAAGGCAGGTTGGCTATATTTACGAGAAGAATAACTATGGAGCAACCAGGCATGTCATGGAGTGTGGAATGCTGAAGCAATGGTTCAGCACTCTTGAATAATTTTTTAAACGACAAGGCAATCAAGAGTTGTACTGGGATGGGGTCGGGCAGTGGGGATGCAGACAAAAAAGTGGAGTTGTGGCCTCAATCTAATCAGCCATCATCTTATTGAGTGGAAAAGCTGACTCAAGGAACTGCATCGTCAAATCCTGTTCCTAATGTTGGTGTTCATGTGTACCTGGAGCGCTCAAGTGAGGGTCTTCAGTATTCATCAGCGCATAGTTCCTGCATTTTCCATGACTGTAGGATCATGAAAGAACTGACCTTGCCAACAGGCCTTTGGAGGTAACCTCAGGATGGGGAGAAGGAGAAAGGGAGGAGATATTTGAGGCCACTTCGGTCTAGGTGCATGCAGGAATATACAGCCTGTGGTTTCTTTGAGATGATATACATATGCAACAGCTCTTTTGTTATTTGCTGGCTTTTACCGCTCTGTTAAATACTTTCACAACTTCCAGTTGACCAAAATTTCAGAATAAAAGCCACTAATTAGAAAAACAGAGATAATAAAGTGTGGAGCTGGATGAACACAGCAGGCCAAGCAGCATCTTAGGAGCAGGAAAGCTGACATTTCGGGCCTAGACCCTTCATCAGAAATGGGGGAGGGGGAGATTCTCTGAAATAAATAGGGAGAGAGGGGGAGGCGGATTGAAGCTGGATAGAGGAGAAGATAGGTGGAAAGGAGACAGACAAGTTAAAGAGGTGGGTATGGAGCCAGTAAAGGTGAGTGTAGGTGGGGAGGAAGGGAGGAGATAGGTCAGTCTAGGAAGGACGGACAGGTCAAGGGGGAGGGATGAGGATAGTAGGTAGGAAATGGGGGGGGCGGGTGCGGCCTGAGGTGGGAAGATGGGATAGGTGAGAGAAAGAACAGGTTAGGGAGGCAGGGTTGAGCTGGGCTGGTTTTGGGATGTGGTGGGGGGAGGGGAGATTTGGAAGCTGGTGAAATCCACATTGATACCATTGGGCTGCAGGGTTCCCAAGCAGAATATGAGTTGCTGTTCCTGCAACCTTCGGGTGGCATCATTGTGGCACTGCAGGAGGCCCAGGATGGACATGTCATCTGTTTATTGCGAACGGAGCATAGGTGTTCTGCAAAGCGGTCCTCAAGCCTCCGATGTAGAGGAGACCACAACGGGTACAGCGGATGCAGTATGCCACATTGGCGGATGTGCTGGTCTACATCTGCTTGATGTGGAAAGTCATCTTGGGGCCTGGGATGGGGGTGAGGGAGGACGTGTAGGGGCAGGTGTAGCACTTCCTGTGGTTGCAGGGAAAAGTGCTGGGTGTGGTGGGGCTGGAGGGGAGTGTGGAGCGGACAAGGGACTCACGGAGGGAGTGGTCCCTCCGGAAAGGGAGGGAAAAGTGCCTTTGGTGGTCGGGTTGGATTGTAGATGGCGGAAGTGTTGGAGGATGATGCATTGTATCCGGATGTTGTTGGGGTGGTACGTGAGGACGCGGGGGATTCTGTTTTGTTTGTTATTGCGGGAATGGGGTGTGAAGGATGAGTTGCAAGAAATGTAGGAGTCACGGTCAAGGGCGTTCTCGACCACTGAGAGGGGGATGTTGCAGTCCTTGAAAAACAAGGACATCTGAGCTGTACGCAAGTAGAATGCCTCATCCTGGGAGACGAAGGAATTGTGAATAGGTATTTTTTGCAGGAGGGTGGGTGGGAGGAGGTGTATTCTAGGTAGCTGTGGGAGTCGGTGGGCTTGAAATGGATTTCGGTTTCTCGGCGGTTGCCCGAGATGGGGACAGAGAGGTCCAGGAAGGTGAGGGATGTGTTGGAGATGGTCCAGGTGAACTTAAGGTTGGGGTGGAATGTGTTGGTGAATGGATGAACTGTTCAAGCTCCTCATGGGAGCACGAGGTGGCGCCGATACAGTCATCAATGTAATGGAGGAAGAGGTGGGGTTTTGGGCCAGTGTAGGTGCAGAAGAGGGACTGTTCCACATTACCGACAGAGCTTGGGTCCATGCGGGTAGCCATGGCCACCCCCTTTGCCTGTAGAAAGTGGGAGAAATTGAAAGAGAAGTTGTTGAGGGTGAGGACGAGTTCGGCTCAGCAGATGAGGGTGTCAGTGGAGGGGGACTGGTCAGGCCTGAGAGACAGGAAGAAGCGGAGGGCCTTTAGGCTATCTGCATGGGGAATGCAGGTGGATGTCTATAGTAAAAATGAGGTGTTGTGCACTGGGGAATTGGAAGCTCTTGAGGAGGTGGAGGGCGTGGGTGGTGTCACCAACATAGGTAGGGAGTTCCTGGACCAAGGGGGAGAAAATGGAGTCCAGATAGGTGGAGATGAGTTCAGTGGGGCAGGAGCAGGTGGAGACAATGGGTCGACCAGGGCAGGCAGGTTTGTGGATTTTGGGAAGGAGATAGAAGCGGGCGGTGTGGGGTTGGGGAATGATGAGGTTGGAGGCTGTGGGTGGGAGGTCACCTGAGGTGATGAGGTTGTGAATGGTTTGAGAGATGATGGTTTGGTGCTCGGGGGTGCGGTCATGATCCAGGGGGCGGTAGGAGGGGGTGTTGGAGAGTTGGCGTCAGGCCTCAGAGATATAGAGGTCAGTGCGCCATACTACAACTGCACTTCCCTTGTCCATGGGTTTTACGGTGAGCTTGGGATTGGAGTGGAGGGAGCGGAGGGCTGCACGTTCTGTGGGGGAAGAGGTTGGAGTCGGTGAGAGGGGTGGAGAAGTTGAGACGATTGATGTCTCAATGACAGTTAGAGATGAAGAGGTCGTGGGAGGCTAGGAGGCCTGGGGGTGGTGTCCAAGTGGAGGACTTGTGTTGGAGGTGGGAGAAAGGGTCAGTAGGGGTAAAATAGGGCTTTACTTAAAGAAGTAAGCGTGGAGACGAAGGCGGCAGGAAAACTGCTCGATGTCCAAATGTGACCGGTATTCGTTGATGAGTGGGTGGAGGGGGCAAAGGTGAGCCCTTTACTGAGGACTAACCATTCGTCCTCAGTAAGGGGGAGGTCTCGGTGGATGGTGAAGACTCAGCAGGACTCAGTGTTGCTGTCTCCTCTGCCCGAAAACAACATTATATAACACAAACTGTCAACAATACATTCAAAGCTGCTCTTTTGAAAACAAGTTGCATCTCTGCAATAATTTGTAGCTTACAAGATTAGGCTTAATTTTACTACAAAGAATATTGGAAAGACTTAGTCTTAGATCTGCCTCTCACAAAATCCTACTAAGAACTCCCACCAAATTCTCGTGACATCATTATAGAAGGCGGTGCTTAATGCACTCAATCAATTATTTACCTTTTCAGCCCTTTTCAGACCCCTAGACAGAATGTGCCCCAAGTCCTTTATTCTGATAACTGATATTGTTTTACATTTGTTTATATAATTACATTTACCATCACCCCATCTCCTCCTTGGTTTTATTAAAAATTTAGTTGATCTAGAGGTTCTAATATTCTGGCCCAACATTTCTTTTTCAGACTTGCAAGATTATTGCTTGTTGGATAGATGCCTGTCAATGTGCACCCAGATAAGATCTGCTGGTTCAGAAGTACTCCACCCTACATGATATTTGCCCTAGACATGACAGATGAAGGAAAATTGGTGCCACACTTTGTGGGTTGGAACCTGGAGGTCCTGCTGGATGGGGTGATGCAAGGATGGAAGGTTCTCTTGCCCCAGGACTAGTAAAGTAGTCCAGACAATGCCAGTATGGCCCAATGAGTGTCTCCTGGGTCAATGTAGCCTTCGCCATCTGGAGGAATTCCCAGTACTGCATGAAGAAAATCAATGATCTTCACCATTCTGTCAGTGTAAGTGCTGCTATCTTCTCCCTGTTTTCTCACACTTACTGGACCTCTGCAACTACACCCACCTCCCACCAAGGTTCATACTCTATCTCTTTTAATATTGTCTTCAACATCTTCCCTCACTCACTAACACCGGCCACAATCCCCAACACCACTAACTCTGCATGCCCTCTGTGCAAGGACACCTCCCAACAAGCACTAAAAGTAACAGCTGTACTACCCATTTTCACCTCCCGTAATACCCACCTCCCTCTAATCCAGGAGGAAAACACTCCAAAATAGGACAGAATGAGCCAACCTAGGTGGTGAACAGCCTAACATTCAGCTCCTCATCCCTTATGTGGTCAGCATCCTGACTATAAGTGCTCCAATCAGCTAACTGACCATGACAGGCCTTTAGAAGACTCAGCCCTTTGGGTATCTCTTCCAACTAAGACTATTCTACATCATTTACATTTTTGTGGCGGCAGTTCTTCAGTCTTCTGCTTTCTCGGGCTGTGTCCTATTTCAGCACATTTCCTGAAAGGGCTAATTGTTTTACAGTAAAAGAATTTGTTTCAACAGCTGGGTACTGTTTGTATCTGTGAGACTGCATTTCTCCATAATGTTGACAAGGATTTTTAGTATTTGGTGTTTGTTGTGCTTTGCCACATTGGCTTACCATGTGTCATTTGTGGTTCTGTATCAAGTTTGATCTTCTCTCTGGAGGATTGATCTGTGTAGCTTCTAGTCTTCTGTTTCACTCACTAACTCTCTGGCTTTTTCAAGATTCAAACCTTCTTTAGACATAATAAATCTGATAAAGCTCATAAGTAATGCATATAAGAATTCAATTCTAACTTTAATTTACTATCGTCTCTTTATGAGCCTGCAGAGATCATTAATAAAGTCATCTATGGAGACTCCTGGAGGTTGTATTTTCTTGTTAAATTTCTCTTTCAAGAATAGTTGTAAAATGCTTTCATTATCTCTTCCAGTATGTTATTACTTGCTAAGCAATAGTACCAATTTTACTCCTGATTGTGCACAGGACTGTATTTATTTCTTTAGCTTCAGATATGTGGTCCATTTAGAATCAATTCTATACCTCAGGAATGTCTTGCTCCAGGGCATCCAATTACATATTGTTTATGGTCCATTTCTGAAATTAATAGCAATTTCATTTGTAATGCAACTGCTTCTAAATATGATTGGGTGTTTTATCCTCTTTAAAGGTTTTTATTTGCAATACTGGCAGTTTTGCTGCATTTTGCTGTTGTTCTGAAGGTTTTCCCACTCTGAGGCATAAATGGAGATTTCCTGCGCAATATGCCAGTGACAGGCATGTTTGTAGTTTATAATGAAGGCTTTCCTACATTTTACAGACATAATGAAGATTTTCCTGCCTCTTGAATGTTTTAATAGAGGATTTCCTGCCATTTGAGACTGTGAAAAAATCTCTGTGTTACAGCAGAATATCCCCATTCTTGAGATTACCCAAAGATCATCTATGCACGATGGTCGCAATGCCTGACTAGAGCTACTATTTGTTTATTTTTAAATTATTGTCCATTCAGTCTGAATTACTGTGCTGTTTAAAATTTCCCTTTTTGTATAAGGGACTTTTGGCTTTCACTTACACAGTCCTCAGTGTCTGTTCACTTGCTGATTGAAATTGGACTCGGCAGCAGTCCCACAGATTATCACCTCACAATGCCATTTATACCCCTGCCTCTTAGCTGCAGATTTCTGCTGTCCCCTGAGCATCTTCCGTCAGGTCTAGAGCATTCTCCCTGTCATTACTCTTCTATACTGCGTGCTACCACAGGTAATTTGAGGTTTGCTGTCCTCAGCAGTCTGCTTCATTAAAAACTGCAAGTTATAGACGGAATAAATGGACTCACAACCAGGAGATCATATGAAAGCTCGGCAGTCCTGCCACATACAGTTGTTAATCTTAATAGACAGTTAAGCAGGTAATTGGAAAGAGAGAAGGCTCCATAAATATCCCCACATCCCCAATGATGGGGCGGGGTGTCACAGCACGTTAGACAAAAGACAAGGCTGAAGCCTTTGTAACTGTTTTCAGCCAAATGAATGGTCCATCCCCATCTCTTTCTGAGGTCCCCAGCCTCACACATGTTAGTCTTTAGCCAATTCAATCTACTTCATGTGATATCAAGAAATGGCTGAATGCACTACACACAATGAAGGTTATGAGAACTGACAACATCTTGGCTGTGGGTACCAAATATTTGTGCTCCAAAATTATCTGGATCACCTACCAAGCTGTTCAAGTATAAATACAACACTGATATCTATGCAAATCTATGGAAACTTGCCAGGTATATTCTGTCCACGAAAAGCAGAACTATCCAAGCCAGACAATTATTGATCCTATTCATGATCATCAGCAAAGAGATGGAAGATGTTCTTGACAAATGGCATTTTATTAGTATTGACTGATCACTGTTGCTGAGTTTAGACTCTGCCAGGACCTCTCAGTTCTAAATTTCATTGTAACCTTGGACTAAATAATCTCTCATTCTCATCTCATCTCTGGAATTCATCTCATTTATCAATGATTAGTCTCTAATAAAGTGGATATCAGGTAGATACTGAGATCCTAAGGCTAATTGATCTCTTTGACAAGCCAAGAGGCTCAAATGTTATGCATTCCATGTTACTTTGCACATGGTGGGTGTGAAGAACATTCGGAATGAGTAACATCAATTCTGTGGAGGCCATGCAAAAGTGGATAGAAAGGTTATGCGGTTATGGTTGCAGTTGACAGAGGAGTTTGTTAGTTAAGGAGGTACATTAAATGTTTCAATTCATTGTCTTCAGCTTGCACTAGGAGATATTGTCAAGGAAAGGGTAGACCAAAGTTTGTAGACTCCAGTATTAGACCTGTGGATCACTGACCTCACAGGAATTGTTGATTCTGGAGGCTCCTCCGCTGAGCAGAGAAAGGAGGAGAGCGGCTGGTCAAGCACAGATGAGTCCCATGGTCTAGCACTGAGTTGTATAAGGGCCTGCAGAAGACAAACTTCAGCAGCAGGTAGACAGAGGTGGGCAAAGACACTAACTTTCCAACACAGTCTACACAGTGAAGATGCAGAGTTACAGTGCCTCAGACGATTACGTTTCTCCGGGGAGTACAACATGTCACTGTGTGCCATATTGACTAAAGACACAGCTTCAAACAATGTTGGTGCCTTCTTATTGCCTGCAACTTTGAGGGTTACAATGGCCATGCATTTGTTTGTGTCTGGGCCCTCCCAGGATCAACTGGAGACTTTTGTGACATCTCACACCATCATTTTATCAAAATTGTCTTTCATGCAATCCTGAGGCATGCTCATGAATTCTTATCATTCAGCGCAGTTAACATGAGTCAGACAGAAGCCAGGGGATTTTGCTTTCATTGCTGGTTTTGCCACAGTGTAAGAGGTCATAGGTTACACAGAAAGGAACGTAGGAGGATAGGTACAAGTCATTATTGCCATGAATAGTATAGATAGCACAGTAGTAACATTGGTAGTCATTATTCAATGAATCGTCAAGATAACTAGGATTACACCTTGTGCCTATTGTCCCAGGAATAGTTATGACTCCTACATACTTAGAACTCCAGGTGCCGGAAACATTTTGCTCACTGGAACTTTTGGATCATCAGTTTCTGGGAGATAAGAGGTGATTCCCTCAGGAGATCGCTCATGGTGACAGTCAGATATCTGCATACAGAGCCTGGGAAGTGATACAATGACAGCTAAGCATCCATGGGTCTGATCAAAATGAGCCTTAAATTCTTGAACTGTACAGATGATACACTACATTATTCACTCACTCTGGAGCAGGAGGGACTTGTACAAGGCCTCCCTTCACTTCTATGTATTTTTCAGAGATGTTGTTACATACCTCTGGAGCAGGTGGGACTTGAACCCAGACCTGCTAACTCAGATGTAGGAATATTGCCATTGCATCACTGACCACAACAGCCCTCCCACTTCTATGACCTTAGCTGGTCATGCACCTTAACTTTCTCAGTTTTCTCTGCTTGCTTTCCAATAGTGAATACACGAGCTGTGGACCTGACATCCCACCACCTCTCACTGTAATATATTTCAATGAGATTTTATAATTAAATGAGCTCACTAGGGACTACACAGGTCAAATCACTGTAAACTCCAAAAATGTATGAGGAAATTCAAATAGGTAAAGGGAGTGATGGGAAATGGTGGCCAACTTTAAAATAAAAAGAAGGATCTTTGTACTTTTAGAAGATTGGTATTGTGACATTTTTACAACAAATGAAACAACTTAAAAATATAGATTTTGCACGACCAATTCCTGTATCGTCAGTGCAACAACAGTATTTTTCAAATGTACACTCACTCACTAAAGAAGGTTATGGTCAATTTTAGCAAGCTAATAAAAAAGAAATACATCACTAGTTCCTTGTTATAAAATGTGGATGGTGTGATGATGCTCAATTACCTACATTTTGTAACAGATGGCTGACTGGGTTTTACAAATTTATAATTGGAGCTGTCTCAAAAATGTTGCTGATGTTTAATAAGGTTCATCCTTATGACACAGCTGCAGCAACAGTAATTTAAATAATTTCAGATTATTTTAAAACTTTCAGTTTCAAAACAGAGTGCCAATTTCTTTCCAATGTGCAACTGAGGCTCATAATCTGCCATTAGTGTAATTTGAACTAGGACCTACAAATTCCAAGCTTCTCTGAGTGGTTTCTTGCATATAACCTGTATTCCATGTCACAAAGAGTTTGACTGGGAACAGGACCTTGCAAACCAAAGATTTACTCATCCTGAATTTTGTAACTCATCTTTGGGCTGGCACACTGAATGGAAGCAGACATACCAACTGTGAGATGGCATAGATGCAGCCCATGTGGGCATCTTAATGACTCAAGAACAGAACATGTTTAAACACAATAGTTAGGCCAGTTGTTCATAAAAGGAGCTGAATCTTGTAAATTTTTTTAGCTAAATATTAATTTCACCTCGTATCATCGATGTCTCCTCTCCCAAGCTCCAGCAAAATCTCCCAAGAGATTGTTTTTCAAAGCTCACCCTATTAACTATCTACCCTAACCCCACAGTGCCCTGTTTTGCCTGATTCCAGCCTCATTCTATCTCTCGCTGTTGCCAAAAAAAACTCACCAAAAATCCATCAAAAGATAGGCAAGTCAGGGACCCAGGCCATTATGCACCTGGGTGATCACTGGCATTCTGCAGCTGCCCTGCTCTTGAATGACAGCCTTTTGAAGATGTCAAAAGAAGAATGAGAAAATTCTGCTATAAATGTCTGAATAGGACCTGGGAGTTCAGATGCGGGGCATTCATTTCCTAGAGGACCTTGAGGAGGTCCTGCTATCAGGCTCTGACAGCATGGTCCAAGGATCGCTCCCTGTGTCAGTACCATCCCTCTGGTCTGGGGGAATAGCTAGCATTGCAGCAGTGCAGGTCAACGACCTCCTACACCCGGGCTGTGTAGGTGCCACTGTGTTGTCAAGAATCTCCCACCGTGCTACTATACCTACCTCCCACCAAGGCTCATGGTCTCCTTGACCATGTTGTTAATGTCCTGGATTTGGGCTCCAACTGCGGCTGAAGTAGATTATTTGGTTTAGTGATGGCTATCTTGATTAAACTCAGATGTCTCGTGTCATGCTAATGATGATGATCTAACGATCAATCACTCATCAGGGACTGATTCACTCCTTGCGTTAGTTTATATAAAACAGGAAAACTCAAGCTGTGAATCAGTCAGTACGAAAAACCCGATTAATATCTGTACGCGCAGTTTGCGCTTTACTGGGTTGGTTGCAATATTGAATCTACACAGCACATAGGCTCATTAATAGTGACCTCTCTTAGAAACAAGGTGTACATATGACATGCTCCCCTTTTACAATAGAGAGTTTCACTATTTACAATAACAAACGAGCCTACTAGCTTCCCAACTGTCATGGCACATTCGGGCAATGGGCAGGAAATCAAGTACCCTACTATTTCCAGAATTGCCTCAGGTGTGAATTTATTGAAACTGCCAAAAATCTCAATTTGACTCTGACTAACTGCAGCCCAGGATACAAGCAAATTACATCAGATTATTTTCCGAAAAAATAAAACAAATCTAATCCACGGCACGGTCGCTCAGCGGTTACCACTGCAGCCTCACAGCACTAGGGACCCGGGTTCGATTCTAGCCTCGGGCAACTGTTTGTGTGGAGTTTGCACATGCTCCCCGCGTCTTTCCTCCAACACTCCAAAGATGTGCAAACCAGGTGGATAGGCCATGCTAAATTGCCCGTAGTGTTCAGGGGTGAGTGGGTTATAGGGGGATGGGTCTGGCTGGGATGCTGCAAGGAGTGGTGTGGACGTGTTGGGCCAAAGGGCCTGTTTCCACGCTGTAGGGAATCTAAAAAAAAGGTTATTCCTTGTGACATAAAGGAGCACAAAAGCTAAAATGATTTAAAAGATGCTGCTTGGCCTGCTGTGTTCATCCAGCCTCACATTTTATTATCTTGGAATCTCCAGCATCTGCTGTTCCCATTATCTCTTATTCCTTGTGACAGTCTTGACTTGAACAACAATAGTAAAGGAACAGGATTTCTAATCTAACCACCTTAAACTTTGCCCCCTTTTAAACCTTCCACATGCACACATACATTTTTGTACCGTAAGCCCAAATCACCAAGTTAAATTAATTAGTTCATTGTTATCTGCACAGCAAGGATCAGTCTTCACTGACCGCTTGGTTAGACCTGGGGTCTTTTTGTTGTCTTTAGGTTCTAAAACTTTTAGTGTTCCTGAAAGTGTTTTCTTTTCTGCTGTTCTGTCAGAAAACTTGAGGGACTAATTTTACAGAGAAAAGGGAGAATGATTAATGCAGTTAAGCTCAGGAGGTTTTCTTGCTTTTTCCTGTTTCTCTCCCCTCACATAGTCTGTGCTAAACTGCAACCTGATCAATCAGAGGGTTGTTGCAATACTGAACCCTCCGGAACCTACAACAAATGTGACCAATTTATCTGAACTCTCTGTTCCTACAAGATAACATTGTTTCAAAATCATCAGTTAGCATTCACTTATTTTTCCAAGCTGTGAACAACTCCTTGTATATTCTCCTCATTTAAAGCAGTGTCAATTACTCATAATTTCAATCCAAAATACAAAAAGACTGTCCCCCTTAAATAAATAAAAGTAGTTTGCCGACATGTCCAGATCTCAAGATGGTGCTTTCATTGATTTCTACAATCATGAGCAATCTTGTCTGTCATTCCTGCCCATGTTGTCAAATTTTACTTTCATGGACTGTGGAGGCTTTGGAGAGGGTGCAGAAGAGGTTTACCGGGAAGCTGCCTAGATTTGGAGTATGAGTTATAAGGAGCCACTAGGAAAACTTGGGTTGTTTTCTCTATAGCAGTGGAGGCTGAGAGGACACTTGATAGAAGTCTATAAAATTATGAGTTGCATAGATAGAGCTGACAGTCAGAAGCTATTTCCCAGAAATGCCTAATATTAGCACCATGCATCTAAGATGAGAGGGGGTAATTTCAAAGAAGATGTGAGGGGCAAATATTTTAAACAGAGAGTAAAGGGAGTCTGGAACATGCTGCCGAGGTGGTGGAGACAGATATGATAGGGGCATTTAAGGTGCTTTTAAATAAGTACATGAATATGCAAGGAATGGAGAGATGTGGAAAAAGTGCAGGCAGAAGGGATTTGTTTCAATTGGTGTAACATTCGGCGCAACACCAGTTCTGGGCTGTATAGTTCTATGTTCTATTTGCTGTTAAAGAACTTGCTTATTCTGATGCACTCCAGGTAAGCTATGTTCCAGGTTAGCCACTGACTGATTTTATTCCTTAAGCTACTTCAAGAGTTTCAAATCTTCTTGGTTTTATCTGTTTTGTTCCTTATGAGTTTCTAAATCATTTTCAAGCTCTGGTTTCGTCATCTGGATTCATCTAATTCTATCAAAAGCTTTTACTATCGGTCTAGTTTATTTTTTCCTTCATGATCACCCTAATAACTGTCCAGTTCTCGCAACTACTTTTGACTTTTTATTTTCTTTGAAGTCTAGAACATTTTCACTTGCAGCTAATTTAGTGTCTTCACTCTTCTGTTTAAGCTGTCTCACTACAGCATCATTGCTAGCATTTAATTTTGGAAGGACTATCTCATTAGCAGTTTGGAGCTCCTTGCTGTAGGCATTTCCAGGTGTTTTTGCTGGTCTGTCATTTTCATTAGCATTGATTTAAACTTAAACCAATGTTTCTGTAGCTGGTCTTGCTGAATCTTATCCATTTTATGTTTGAGATTTCCTCAGATGGAGATGGCCAGCACGAGGGGTCAGAGCTTTAAATTGAGGGATGATAGATATAAGACAGATGTCAGAGGTAGGCTCTTTACTCAGAGAGTAGTATAAGGGCGTGGAATGCCCTGCCTGCAACAGTAGTAGACTCACCAACATTAAGGGCACTTAAATGGCCATTGGATAAACATATGGATAATAATGGAACAGTGTAGGTTAGACGGGCTTCAATTTGGTTTCACAGGTTGGTGCAACATTGAGGGCCAAAGGGCCTGAACTGCGCTGTAATGTTCTATATTCTATGTTCTATGAGTTGTTACAGATATTTCTGTAAACTAGCAATCTTTTCCCTGGATTAATGATACAGAGCTTATAGCTCATATTGTTTTGCTTTGCTTTTTCTTCAGCTCTTCACCTTTGTGAGCTATGCAGAGGCATCCCCTAAAGTACGTCATCATCTCAGCAATGGGATTCTCAAGTTTTGGTTTGTACTGAGCTAGTCTTTTCTCTCCTTTTGAACTTTCACTTTTTATTTCTCCTCAGAAATGAGCTGAGATTTTTTGCTCCACTATTGCAAAGGCAGTGAAACTTTTCATTTGCCTTCTACTTTCTGATCTGCAAGTGTTTTTTAATAGTCTGCTGCATTTTCTCGTGAGTCTCTGGTGCTTGACTGATTTCATTGATTGTAACCAATTAATTGATTGCAGATTTTGGCATGCTGGTACATACACAATTTCTGGCCCAGCAATGTCAATCATATATAACAACACCTGCAACATCCAAGCGGATCTACTGTAATTACACTCCAGCATTATTGATCATGCACATGGAATTGATTAACCATTGTATGCTAAAGTTTTCCATACATAGCTTTTGTCATAGCTTCGCATTTCTATGGATGCAAACATTTTTTTAGAATTCATAGGGAAGTATAAAGGCACTTGCCCTGTGTCAATCTTCACTGATAATAAATAATTACAAGTTTTCTAAGCTAAGATAATTTAAATTTTTGCCAACATTTCAGATGACATGATAACATTTATGTTTTCCAAGAGACTCATGTGATCACCATTCTTTGTCTCACCATGAACAGCATCAGATTCTAAATTGTTGAGCACTTCATTTTTACGTCTTTGGCAGGGTACCAGGTTGTTATTATAATAACTGGAAGATGCTTTGTGTGTGGTCTGTTTGGATTGAATAATGGCTGCACCAACCTCTGATCTAATACATTGCCTGTGCCAATCATTTCTTCTACCACATGCCTTCACAGGTTACATGAAGCTGCACCTTTCACATCTTGCTATGTTTGGGTGTTCAGGCGATTGTGTCAACCATTGAGTTTATACTTTGAGCATTAGTGGAGCACTTTATACTTACATCCATCCTTCAGTAGCTCTTTGATGGTTTAAATTTTTCGTTACCTAACTATTCTTTCTGGAAAGCTTCCATGGGGTTTGACGATATCTTCATTGCAATAACTCAACATAACAAGGTAAACAAGTTTGAAAGTCTAAATTGAAGTAAAAATAAGAAGAGATCGCCATTACGCGGACATGGCTCCAGAACGTAAGACTGGATGCTGAATATTGAAGGATATACGACTGTCAAGAAAAGAAGGCTTCGTAAAGAGGGAGGGGTAACACTGATAATCAAGAATGGCCTTTGTGTAATAATTAGAGATGATGTTGGCTGTCTTTGTGAGTGAAGCTAGCTCAGAATGTAAGGATGTATAGCAAGTCTTTCTACAGGATTTTAAAAAGGGAAAGGGGGAAATGAGTGTTGCTCCACTAGAGATAAAGCTTTTCCTCCGAGATGGTTTCTTTGGAATGAGGGACTCACAGGTGTTGACATCTCTGTTAGATTGCTTAAGGGAAGACTTTATTGAGTCTATGAAATGCTTCCTCTGCCCTGCCCTCATTTCATTACCTCCCTTAAGCTGGGTGAAAAAGATTTTCTTTGGTAGTCAGAACTCAGGCAACCATTGCACATGACCAGCTCAGTGAAGCTGGCTTTGGATGATAATCGTCTCGATGCTAGTGCTGTTTGTTGCTTCAAGGATGTTAGCGTTAGTACGCCTGTCCTCGCAGGTGATGCAGAGGATCTGCCTCAAATAATGTTAATGTTAGTTCTCAAGGGTCTTGAGGTATGACCTATGAATAGTCAAAGTTTCTGAGCCATATTGAAGAGTCAGAAGGATGACTGCTTTATCGGCAAAGGGTCTGGTACATACGCAGATGTCACAGCCATCAAAGGTCTCCAAAAGCAGTGCTCGCAGATTGAATGTGATGTTGAATCTCTGCATTGATCTCAGCCTTAGATGAGAAGTAGTTTCCCAGGTAGGGGACATGTTCCATATTTGGGAGGATTTCTCCATTGATCTTAATGGAAGGATTGACCAGAACCTGACCCCGGGACAGGCTAGTAAAGGATTCAATTTTTCTTGATGTTGAGGCTGAGACCAATTTGTTGATATACTCCTATATTTATATTTAGATTTTATTATCATTGGTACTTAAGTACTGAAGTATAGGAGTACAGTGACAAGTGCTAATGTCACCACACACTGTGCCATCTTAGGTACCAAGGTATCCAGGTACAAAAAACTCAGGTGCAAAGTAACAAAGAAACAAAGTTAAAGGTTAAGCAGTGCAAACCTTCACAGAATAAGTAGAAAGTCAAAAAAGGTAATAATTAACATAAAGTCACCCTTAACGTAAACGAGAAAAATAAAGGAATAAGGTTAAAAGTTCAAGATAGTAAAATGTGAGGCTGGATGAACACAGCAGGCCAAGCAGCATCTCAGGAGCACAAAAGCTGACGTTTCGGGCCTAGACCCTTCATCAGAGAGGGGCATGGGGAGAGGGAGCTGGAATAAATAGGGAGAGAGGGGGAGGCGGACCGAAGATGGAGAGTAAAGAAGATAGGTGGAGAGAGTATAGGTGGGGAGGTAGGGAGGGGATAGGTCAGTCCAGGGAAGACGGACAGGTCAAGGAGGTGGGATGAGGTTAGTAGGTAGCTGGGGGTGCGGCTTGGTGTGGGAGGAAGGGATGGGTGAGAGGAAGAACCGGTTAGGGAGGCAGAGACAGGTTGGACTGGTTTTGGGATGCAGTGGGTGGGGGGGAAGAGCTGGGCTGGTTGTGTGGTGCAGTGGGGGGAGGGGACGAACTAGGCTGGTTTAGGGATGCAGTAGGGGAAGGGGAGATTTTGAAACTGGTGAAGTCCACATTGATACCATATGGCTGCAGGGTTCCCAGGCGGAATATGATTTGCTGTTCCTGCAACCTTCGGGTGGCATCATTGTGGCAGTGCAGGAGGCCCATGATGGACATGTCATCTAGAGAATGGGAGGGGGAGTGGAAATGGTTTGCGACTGGGAGGTGCAGTTGTTTGTTGCGAACTGAGCGGAGGTGTTCTGCAAAGCAGTCTCCAAGCCTCCGCTTGGTTTCCCCAATGTAGAGGAAGCCGCACCGGGTACAATGGATGCAGTATACCACATTGGCAGATGTGCAGGTGAACCTCTGCTTAATGTGGAATGTCATCTTGGCGCCTGGGATAGGGGTGAGGGAGGAGGTGTGGGGACAAGTGTAGCATTTCCCGCGGTTGCAGAGGAAGGTGTCGGGTGTGGTGGGGTTGGAGGGCAGTGTGGAGCGAACAAGGGAGTCACGGAGAGAGTGGTCTCTCCGGAAAGCAGACAGGGGAGGGGATGGAAAAATGTCTTGGGTGGTGGGGTTGGATTGTAAATGGCGGAAGTGTCGGAGGATGATGCGTTGTATCCGGAGGTTGGTAGGGTGGTGTGTGAGAACGAGGGGGATCCTCTTGGGGCGGTTGTGGCGGGGGCGGGGTGTGAGGGATGTGTTGCGGGAAATACGGGAGACGCGGTCAAGGGCGTTCTCGATCACTGTGGGGGGACTGTTGCGGTCCTTAAAGAACTTGGACATCTGGGATGTGCGGGAGTGGAATGTCTTATTGTGGGAGCAGATGCGGCGGAGGCGGAGGAATTGGGAATAGGGGATGGAATTTTTGCAGGAGGGTGGGTGGGAGGAGGTGTATTCTAGGTAGCTGTGTGAGTCGGTGGGCTTGAAATGGACATCAGTTACAAGCTGGTTGCCTGAGATGGAGACTGAGAGGTCCAGGACCTCTGGAGATGGCCCAGGTGAACTGAAGGTTGGGGTGGAAGGTGTTGGTGAAGTGGATGAACTGTTCGAGCTCCTCTGGGGAGCAAGAGGCGGCGCCGATACAGTCATCAATGTACCGGAGGAAGAGGTGGGGTTTGGGGCCTGTGTAGGTGCGGAAGAGGGACTGTTCCACGTAACCTACAAAGAGGCAGGCATAGCTGGGGCCCATGCGGGTGCCCATGGCCACCCCCTTAGTCTGTAGGAAGTGGGAGGAGTCAAAAGAGAAGTTGTTGAGTGTGAGGACGAGTTCAGCTAGGAGGATGAGAGTGTCGGTGGAGGGGGACTGGTCGGGCCTGCGGGACAGGAAGAAGCGGAGGGCCTTGAGGCCATCTCCATGCGGAATGCAGGTGTACAGGGACTGGACGTCCATGGTGAATATGAGGTGTTGGGGGCCAGGGAATTGGAAGTCCTGGAGGAGGTGGAGGGCGTGCGTGGTGTCACGGACGTAGGTGGGGAGTTCCTGGACCAAAGGGGAGAAAATGGAGTCCAAATAGGCGGAGATGAGTTCGGTGGGGCAGGAGCAGGCTGAGACGATGGGTCGACCAGGGCAGGCAGGTTTGTGGATTTTGGGAAGGAGATAGAAACGGGCCGTGCGGGGTTGGGGAACAATGAGGTTGGAGGCTGTGGGTGGGAGGTCCCCTGAGGTGATGAGGTCGTGAATGGTGTTGGAGATGATGGTTTGGTGCTAGGGTGTGGGGTCATGATCGAGGAGGCGGTAGGAGGTGGTGTCGGAGAGTTGGCGTCTGGCCTCGGCGATGTAGAGGTCAGTGCGCCATACTACCACTGCGCTACCCTTGTCTGCGGGTTTGATGGTGAGGTTGGGGTTGGAGCGGAGGGAGCGGAGGGCTGCCCGTTCTGCGGGGGAGAGGTTGGAGTGGATGAGAGGGGTGGAGAGGTTGAGGCGGTTAATGTCTCGACGGCAGTTGGAGATGAAGAGGTCGAGGGAGGGTAGGAGGCTTGGGGGTGGTGTCCAGGAGGAGGACTTGTGTTGGAAGCGGGTGAAGGGGTCAGTGGAAGGAGGGTTAGGTTCCCGGTTGAAGAAGTAGGCATGGAGGCGAAGACGGCGGAAAAACTGCACTACGTCCAACCGTGACTGGTATTCGTTGATGTGTGGTTGTAGGGGGACAAAGGTGAGCCCCTTACTAAGGACTGACCGTTCGTCCTCAGTCAGTGGGAGGTCTGGGGGGATGGTGAAGATGCGGCAGGGCTGAGTGGGGCTGTCTCCTCTGGGGTTGCTTAAAAGTTCAACAGTCTTTGATGAGCGCTTGCTGGGCCTCAATCTCCTCTGCCTTAGCACGCTCTCTGGGAGACTCAGCTGCCTGTTCTCACTGCTGCCATCCCTTACCGCTCGCTCTTCTTCCATTGGGCTGTGGCTATTGAAGCTGCCACCTCCCTGATCTCCTTCTGGTCTCTCTGGAACATGCCCAGGCAGGACTTGCTCACAGTCTTCAATCGCAGGACACACTCACAGTCTCCAATTACATAGGCAACCCCATGCTCACCACCGGCCGCTTCAGAAGCAAGGCCAAGAGACTGTCATGGGCTGCAGAGGCACCGCCATGGGCCGCCAAAAGTCTCCTGCTCCGGGCCGAGAGACCTCCACACCAGGTCGGGAGGCAGCCATGCACTGCAGGGAGGATGCTTCACTGGATCTGTGCTGAGGTTGTGACAGGAAAGAAGAAAATAAACATAAAGAGAGAAAATAAGTGAAACAAAAAGAGGAAAATATGGTTGGAGCAGATGAGCCTCAGCTGAAGCATCTTAATCGACCGCCATTAAGCATGGCATGAAGATTCTCTTCCGAGAGAGCAGAGACAATTTTATCATCCACAAATGAAAGTTCCACAAGTGAGGTCAGTGTTGTTTTCTTCTTGGATTTCAATAGGTTGAGATTGAAGAGTGTTCTGTCTATCCTGTAGACAATGTCTGTATCACTGGGAAGTTAGCTCTTCACAAACTAAAGAATGAAGCAATGAAAGTGGAGGAAAAGGTGGGGGCGATGAAACATCCCTGCTTGATCCTTATCTTGACCTCAAAAGATTCTATCATAATACCACTGGTGAGGACATCTTGTCATGGAGTAGAGGGTGAATATTGGTGAATTTCAGTGACCAGTGAATTACAGTTGACCTTTGGCTGAGTCAGAAGTCTTGGTCAGGTCAATGAAAGCCATGTGGAGTGGCTGGTGTTGTTCCTGTTGATGAGCAGTAAAAGTCATATCCATAGTTTCACAGTTTGATCAGAGGCTACACCAACTTTCAGAAGGGGTTAACTAAGAGACTGGGAGAAAGTGCCTAGGGAGGATTCAGGCAATGATCTTCCTGGTATAGAGAGATTCTTCACGAGTTCCCAATTGGTCTCCTTTCTTGAAGGTGGATGCAATGGCAGCATTCCTAAGATCAGAAGATATTTCTCCTTGGTCCCAGATTTTCAGAAACAACTTATGGAAATGACATGAAAGCTCTGCTCCTCCAAGTTCGAAAATCTCCATTGGAATTCTGTCTACTCCAAAAGTTTTTCTATTCTTCATGTGTCTGATGAAGGTTTCAAATTTGGCCACTCTAGGTGGGAGTCCAAGGTCATCTTTAATGGGAATTGGGGGATATTGTCAAACCCAGGAGGGATGTAATCCCTAAAGATGAAACAGAAATTGCTGAAGGAACTCAGCAGATCTGCCAGCATCTGCAGAAGGCCATAGAGTCATATAGCACAGAAATAGATCCTTCAGCCTAACCAGTCTATGCCAAACATAATCCCAAACTAAACTAGTCACAACTACTTGTTCCTGGCCCACATCCCTCTAAACGTTCCCTATTATCCAAATACCTTTAGATGTTGTAATTATAGCCATATCAACCACTTCTTCAGGAAGTTCATTCCACCCACGAATCTCTTGCTGCGTAAAAGAAATTTGCCTCTAATGTCTTCTAAAAATCTCTCTTTTCTCATCTTACAAATGTGTCCACTAGACTTGAAAGTCCCCATCCTAGGGAAAAGACAACTACCATTAACTCTATTAATACCTGTCATTATTTTATAGACTTCTATCAGGTCACCCCTCAACCTCCTGTGCTCCAGTGAAAATAATCCCAGCCTATCCAGCCTTTCTTTACAACTCAAACCTCCCATACAGGGAACATTGTGGTAAATCTCTTCTGAACCATTTCCAGAAATAGAGTTAATATTTCGAATCCATTGACTCTTCTTTGGATCTACACACTTTGTTTACTCCCTGAAGATTTTGATTGGCAGTTGAAGGCACTGCTCTAGTGGTGGAGTGACTAAAATCAAAGACGGTCAAGAGTTTAGTTGTAGGTGGATGCAGATGTCTCATTCAGCTGTTTGGATACAGAGGTAGCAAAGAACAAGGTTAAGTGGAATTGCAAGCCGAGAACTGACCCGCCAGGAAGGTATGTTATAAATAGTGTTCTTCAAGGTAGAATTGTGGTGAATTAGCTACTTAGAAAAATCAATTTCACAAAATGTCCTACAACAAGCCAATATCCCTCTTTAAATATTGTGATCAAATTTCTGAGTAGCTGGCTTTGTTTAAAGAAGATCAATCCAAAATGATGAGCGTGATTATATCTGTATTTTGGAATTTGATACCTTGGTGTCCAAGAAAAGCATACTTTTCCCCAGCAATGTGAGGACGAATCTGCTTATCTGACCAAGAAACCCTCACAATATCAGTGGCAAGTTCATTCTGCCCCAGTCTCAGGTATAATGTAGCAAGCAGTTTAATAGTTAAGGTAGGACAGGAAAGGTAAATACATTTATTTGATGACTCATCTGCAGCTAGAGGTATACCACAATGACTCACTCACCTCTTGTTTTATCCAGCATACATCTATTCTATCATTCCTCACACAACACAGGAGAGCACTGGGGAGTCTAATCTAATTATTAGTTGATCGATGGCACGGGTAATTGTGAGATTGTTTGATATTGAGAAAAGTGGCTGCCTTTACAAAGCTGGTGGCCTCGTTTCTAAATGAGATCACCCAGACTCCAGCCAGGATCACACAATCTAAGTCAATATGTTTGCCACTACAAGCAGGGTGACAGCTACTTGCTCCACGGCCTTAAAATTTGTGACTAAATGTCAGCAAGTTGTATTGGCAGAAGTGATATAGTACTGACCCTGGGGAGGAATGATGGTGAGAGAGGACTTGGAAGTGGGACATTCACACGAAACCTCTTACCTCTATTTCATATTCCTCCCTCAACCAGTACCACCTCATCTCCCAGTGGCCGAGTCTGTCCCATCAGAGAGAATAGTCTTTTACATGGTTCTAAGGGATTCCAAAACCAAGGGGTCACAGGATAACAACACCTCAGCAGTTCAGGTAAGGATCTCAGTAACCTGCCTCTTCCTTTGTTGAAGCCACGTGAACATGTTTCATTTTAAAACAAAAGGAAACAAATTAACATAATTGTAATTCACTAGGGTTACACGCATGTCTGTTTGACAAAATGTTATGCTGTTCAGTTTAGTTTGTATATGACACCTCATTAAATTCACTGATTAGTTATGTTTCTTTGTATTAAACATTATTGTATGCCAAGTACCAAACTGCCTTTACAGTTGCTTAATGATAGATGTGAACACACTGAGCAGATGCAGTGTAATATCAGTGCGCATGGTTGAAGAATTGTGCTGTGCAAAGCAAAGGGAGGGATGAAGTTTGTGCAGCTGGTAACTTTTCTTTGTGTTTTGTTCCAGTTGGGATAATTAATGAACTGTGGAGCTGAGTTTGCCTGGTATTCCAGGCAATAATGTTTGCAGCTGCTGTGGTAGAGAAACCCCATTTTCATATTGCATCCCTTCTTAAGCAAAGGATGACCAACACGCTCAAAGGCATCTTACATTTCAGAAGGTGCTTGACCAAACACTATTTCTGCTCCTCTCTGCTGTGCAATGATGTGCTGAACACGGAAATGTACTGTGATTCTTCACACCCTTGCTGGTGATTACTGAAGGGAGCATGCACACTGGTCTTAGTTTGTGAAGAGCATCTTCAACAAGTGACAGCCTGCTCGATGACACATCTGATGATCATGTGGCTCTCGTAGCAAACCTGACCCTCACCGGTAGCATTCCTCACAATGCAGATTTGATGGGGATGTTACTCATCTCCTAGGAGGATGTAAATCTGTTTCAATGGGGCTGAATCATCTGTAATATTAGACTGCTTTAGCCTAAAAGCATCACAGCGGCTCTCAGTGAATAAAACACGCATCCATAGAATCTCTATGTGTGGCTGCACACCAGCTGAGCATTGATGAGATAACACTGGTGTGATGTCAGCTATGTAGGCCGAATGTCCCAACAAAATCTTATTGACCAATCATAGCTGGCATCTTTTCCAGCCCATGCCTGTAATGCCTCAGAAAGGTATGTCCACCATTAGATGTCATTCTGCATTTGGAAATCATTTGTTGAATAATCCAGACTGTGCTACAGCAGAAACCAATTTGATATCATCAGCTGGGCCTGCACTGCGTTACATTTGTATGTGCCGGAAACCTCATATATAAATTGTCAGGACATTGTTTTACATTGTTAAAAGAAATTTGTATGTACATTGTACATTTTCTTTAGAAAAAGGATTGTACAGACTGTCAATCTCTACTGCATCTCCATGGTAATTCTCAACCAATCAGAATCTACCTGTCTGGTCTGTGAATTAAGATTGACAGTTAACTGCCCTTCACACATCTCCATGTTCATGATGGCACAACCAATCAACATCGTCTTTCAATTGTGGGTACAATGGTACCTCGTTTTCCAACCCTGATTCTTGGATCCTAGTCCGAAATGCTTCAACTTCTAAAACAAATTTAAAATAAAAACAAGGGACTATGGGTGCTGGAAATAAGAAACAAATGCAGGGATTACTTAAAAAAAACTCATCAGGTCTCAGCAGGTTCTGAAGAAGGGCCACTGGACCTGAAACGTTAACTCTGCTTTCTCTCTCCACGGATATTGCCTGATGTGCTGAGTTTTTCCAGCAATCTCTGTTTTAGCTTCAACTTCTAGTTTACCTTCAACATTGTTGAAGAAATAAAATCCCTTGGGTTGATTTCAACACACACACACACACACACACACACACACACATACACACACACACACACACAGACAAATATACACACACACGCATACACACGCACACACGCAAATACATGAATACACAAACACATAAACACACACACACACACACAAATATACACACACACATACGCAAATACACGCATACACACACACAAATATACACACACACATACACACACACAAATATACACGCGCACACACACACACAAATATACACGCATACACACACACACAAATACACACACACATACACACACACACACACAAATACACACACAAATATACACACACATACACACGCAAATACACACATACACGCATACACACACGCGTGCATGCGCGCACACACACAAATATACACACAAATACACGCATACACACACACAAATATATACACACATCGCAAACACGCGTACACACACATGCACACATACACACACGCACACAAGCGCACACACACATGCACACGCGCACACACACACGCACGCGCACGCGCACACATGCACACACACACACACACACACACACACACACACACACACACACACACACACACACACACACACATGCACACACACAGTCGTTGCAGGGCTGCACCTGGAGGTGGCTGATATGACAGTTATTTGCCCGCATAACCAGGTCTGTTGGTTCAGGAAGGGCCACGACCTGCCTGAGAGACAAGTGGGGAAGTGGAGGACACAGCATGACCACTTCCCCTGAGGGAATGGCCAAACAAGCCAAAAAGTACCCAATGATGGTGGAACGCTCAATTCCTGAAGTAGCTGCAGGCTGTAAACTAATGCAAGTTAAAGCTGGAAGAGTTCTTAGATTATACGATGGTGAGAAGATGATTGGGTTCATTACCTATACTTTCTTATGGCGTTTTTTGGCTCCTTTATCTTCCAATTTTTTCACTAAGAGCCAATAAGTATGTAACAAGAAGTTGTCATTTGCCGGTTGCATGTGTTATGCACAAGGTTTCGTAAAAGATACAATAAATAGAGAACACCATTAAATGTATAAGTAGAATTAGAGCTCCCAAAGATAGAGGATAAAATTGCCATGGTCCATGTTATGAATAATTATTTTAGTTACTCATTTAACACTACCTGTTAAATGATAGCACTCTGACTTTGCTTATCTAGTAATCTGAATAAACTTTAAAGGTGCTGCTCTAAATGTGGTTTTAGAAATGTGGTGGTAGTGATCTAATGGCTGAATTTTATGGAGATGCCCAATTGTTGGGCCGCTTCTGTTTTGGTGCGCTATTAAAAGTGGTAAGCAGCACTTGGAAATGGACGACCAAGCAAAAGAACAGAAGGGATGCTTGCCAGCAGCCATTCTGACAGACATGAGAATTCTTCAGAAGTAGGAGAATGAGAAGGTCCCATAGGATGGAAACACTTGTCTAAAGTTTCAAACAACAAACCATGAATAGCAGCATAACCACCTGTCTAACAGGGGAATAAACTCCAAATACTTGCAAATGAGCTGATTTAATTCATTATTTTGTACATGAATCTAAGTGAGGGGTGACAGTCGTATTTCCAGCCAATTATGTGGCCCTAGATCCTGTTGATCTCCTCCTGCACCTGCTCTTGTGACCATCATCAGATCCTCACTGTCATCATTACATTCTAGTCTTTACTGTTAAATACTTACTACCGTTCGTAGACATAAGAAAGATTATTCGATCGCCTTATACTGAATTCCAAGAAGCATAGCAATCATTTTGGATGTTTGGCTGAGAGCCCAGATTCATAAAAGGATTATGACAATAAAAGTTAATTTACACAGTTGGAGGTGACCTTTTACTTTGCTTGATATTATCTTTATGTCATTTCAAAAAGTTATTTTTTCCTGTGGTCTCTTTTGTCAATAACTCAATGTTTATTTGCTCAAGATTAAGGATTGTAAAATGGTTAAAGCTGCTGCTGGTGATATTCTAATGGCTTAATGTTTGATTGACTGTTTTATAGAGCTGAAGAGAAGCCAGTTTTTCTATCACTAAAGAGTTATCAATTTTTTTTCCCCTTAAACTGTTACACAACATGCCATTGTTACTGAAGGGTTTGTTAGTTCTTCACAGAGAACATACATCTTTTTTCACTCATGGGATGTGGGTTTCATTGGTTGGCCAGTATTTGTTTCACATCACTAATTGACCTTGAGAAGGTGATAGTGTGCTGCCTTCTTGAACCGTTGCAGCCCATGTGCTGTTGGTAGATTTAAAATTCTCTGGGGGAGGGAATTTCAGGAATTTGATCCAATGACACTAAAGGAACAGTGACATATTTCCAAGTCCAAATGGTGAGTGGCTTGGATGGAACCTTGCAGGTCGTGGCATTCCTATGTATCTGTTCCTTGTCCTTCTAAATGGAAGTGTTTGTGGGTTGGAAGGTGCTGTCTAAGGATCTTTGGTGAATTTCTGCAGTGCATCTTATAGTTTCTACAAATTCATGCTACTGAGCATTGGTGGTGGAGGGAATGGATGCTTGCGGATGTGGTGTCAATCAAGTGGGATGTTTTTTCCTACAAGGTGTCAAGCTTCTTGAGTGTTGTTCGAGCTTCACCCATCCAGATGACGGGGAGTATTCCATTACACCCCAAACTTATGCCTTGTAGATAGTGGACAAGGGATAATGGGAACTGCAGATGCTGGAGAATCCAAGATAACAAAGTGTGGAGCTCAATGAACACAGCAGGCCAAGCAGCATCTCCGGAGAAACGTCAGCTTTTGTGCTCCTGAGATGCTGCTTGGACTGCTGTGTTCATCCAGCTCCACACTTTGTTATTATAGAAAGTGGACAAGAGAAGGGTTACTCACTGCAATATTCCTAGCCCTGGTCTCATAGCCACTGTGTTTATGTGGTGAGAACAGTTGAGTTTTTGGTTAATGATGATGATAATATCATTGAATATTAAGGAGCAGTGGTTAGATTGTCTCTTATTCAAGATGGTCATTGCCTGGTATTTGCGTGGCATGAATGGTTTGTGCCATTTGCCAAGCCCAAGCCTGGCTATCGCCCAGATTTTGTTACATTTGAAAATTGTCTGTTTCCGTAT
Source organism: Stegostoma tigrinum (assembly GCF_030684315.1). Lineage (NCBI taxonomy): Eukaryota > Metazoa > Chordata > Chondrichthyes > Orectolobiformes > Stegostomatidae > Stegostoma > Stegostoma tigrinum. Next base: position 81,176,489 of record NC_081359.1, read on the forward strand.
CTGAGGAATAACGAATGGTATTCAACGTTGTGCAATCATCAGAGAGCATCCCGACTTCTGACCTTATGATGGAGGGAAGGTCATTGATGAAGCAGGTGAAGTTGGTTGGGCATAGGATACTACCCTGAGGAACTCCTGCAGAGATGTCCTGGAGCTGAGATGATTGGCCTCCAACAGCCACAACCACGTTCCTATGTGCCAGGTATGATTTCAACAAGTGGAGAGTTTTCCCACTGATACACATTGATTCTAGTTTTGCTGTCATCCTTGAGACAAAATTCATTGCTTGCAGCCTTGTCAAGGGTTATCTCTTTCACCTCACCTCTGGAATTCATCTCTTTTGTCCATGTTTGAACCAATGAGATCAGGAGCTGAGTGGCCCTGGCAGAACCCAAACTGGACATCACTGAGCAGGTTATTACTGAGCAGGTGCTGCTCAATAGCACAGTTGATGACACCCTCCATCACTTTACTGATGATGGAGGGTAGAACCAATTGGGTGGTAATTGGTTGAATTGCATTTTTCTGGCTTTTGTGTCCAATTCATACTTGGGCAATTTTCCACACTGCTGAATAGATGCTAGCATTGTAACTGTACCTGAACAGCTTGGCTGGGGGAGTAGAAAGTTCTGGAGCAGATGTCTTCATATTGCCAGAATATTGTCAGGGCTCATAGTCTTTGCAGGATCCAGTGTCTCCAATCATTTCTCGCTATCACATGGAGTGAATCAAATTGGCTGAAGATTGGTATCTCTGTTGCTGGGGACCATTGGAGGAGGCTGAGATGGATCATCCACTTGGCACTTCTGGCTGAAGTTGCTGTGAAAGCCTCAGCCTTGTCTTATGCACTGATGTGCTAGCCTCTTCCATCATTGAGGATGGAACTACTTGTGGAGCCTCCTCCTCCAATGAGTTATTTAATTGTCCACCACCATTCATGACTGGATATGGCAGAGCTTAAATCTGATCTGTAGATTGTGGGATTGTTTAGTACTGTCTATCACTTGCTCCGTATGCTGTTTCGCATGCAAGTAGTCCTGTCTGGTAGTTTCACCAGGTTGACACCTCGTTTTTAGGTATGCCTGGTGGTGCTCCTCACATGCCCTGTTATACTCTCCATTGAACAAAAACAAAGTTGCTGGAAAAGCTCAACAGGTCTAGCAGCATCTGTGGAGGAGAAAACAGAGTTAATGTTTCATGTCCGGTGACCCTTCCTCAGAACTGAGCAACTGAACTCAGTTCTGAGGAAGGGTCACCTGCCACAATGCCACTGGGGAAGGAACTCATGTTGGCAGAGTGAGAAGAATTGAGTACAACAATTAGGATGTTTTGCTGTAATTGTATAGGGATTGGTGAGGCCACACCTGAGTAAGGGTCCTTTTGCTATAGAGGGAGCACAGCTAAGGTTTACCAAATTGATTCCTGGGATGGCAAGCCTGATGTATGAGGAGAGGCTGGGTCAATTAGGATTGTATTCATTGGAGTTCGGAAGAATGAGGGGTTCTCATAGAAACCTAAAATTCTAATAGGACTGGCCAGGTTAGACACAGGAAAGATATTTCTGATGGTGGGGCTAAGCCATGAAATACCTTCAGATTCACTTGTGCCACTAGATAAAAATTCAAAAATCCAAAATCAAACATAAATTACATTAAAATAAAATCCAGAACTAGGGATCATCATTTAAGAGTAAGGAGTAAAATTTTTAGGATTGAAATGTGGAGAAATTTCTTCACCCAGAAGAGTGCTGAGCCTCTGGAATTCACAACCACAGGAAGGAGTTGAGGCCAAAACGTTGTGTTTTCAAGAAGAAGGTAGATATAGTTCCTATGGTTAAAGGGATCAAGAGATTTAGAGGGAGGGCAGGATTAGGGTAGTGAGTTTGATGATCAGCCATCAGCAGGCTCGATGGGTCAAATGGTATAACCCTGTTCCTATCTTCTTTGTTTCTACATTCAGCTTCCACTAAAAATGCTGCAAAACTACACAACTGAAATGCAAAGCATTTCTTTCAGGCTTTGGGTGTTTCCTCAGAAGCCCAAAACTGTATTGTTTACTTAGCTGGTTTGTAAACTCTCCCAATGTAAATAAATTTCCAGCAGCCTTAAAATCTCTCCCTCATAGACTGTTTTTAAAAGACATTATTTTGGCCACAAATGCTCACAAGTTAACTATGGAATGCCTTCAGATACGCAGAAAGCAGACATGCCACGAGATAAAAATTGAAAACTCCAAAATCAAACATACATAGATCAAATAAATATAAATCAGGTACTTAACATCATAATGGACAGCTCAGTTCTGATACACGAAGTGGGGTGGTCTTTTCTAGATTATCCATTTCATGTGTTCAAATGTATGTGTGAACAAAGAAAAGAGATCAGGTGACTAGATTTAATTGAGATAGCTTTTCTTTTACTATGCTTGACATGTTTAGAGTTTTGGTATAATTAATTAGGATGCTTCACTGAGAACCTAAAGCTTATAATTTTCAGAATTACAAAGCAATCTTTGGAATAATATGCCTGACTAGAACGATTGCTATCGAAAGCAACGGAGCCAGGTTAATGTGATCGGATAGAACTGCTTTCATGAAATGAACCATGAAAGGTATTTCAGTGGGTTTAGGAGAGAATGGTATCTTTCAGAGGAATTCAGAATTATTTGCCTTGGGATCAAAAAGTTGACAAGAAAATCTGCAAGAAATGGTAGCTAACAGCACCTGTTGCCATAGTACAGCATATGACGAATGATTACAAAATCAAAACTCTTTTCAGTTCACTGGACATGTCTGTTACATGAATGAATTATCTCCTTACTTTGTGTAATGCAAGAGGTTTCAGCTTCGTTTAGAGTTATTTCTTCTTTCTTTAAACTCTCATGATCATGATCAAATCAAATAATTCATCTTTTTTCCGGCGGATTTACTCTCACCTGTCATGAGAGCATTGACTTCATTGTTTTTATGCTCTGTCAGAGCCCATCATTTTTATACATTTAAATGAGTATTTGTATGACAATATTGTTTAAACTGAATTTTCTTTTTTGTAGCTTTAGATGCTGCGCTGTCATGGCCTGTCTTCCTGTTTTTTTGTGACTTGTTCAACCTTCCGTTCTTCCAACAGGGAAAGTATTCAAAAAGATTTACAGTTTTGACCAATTAATTCAGCTTTACCATCTGTTCCAAGATTTTCTAATCTCCCTGCAGTAAATTCTAGCACTGCATTGAAAAGGAATATTTTTCAGTTTCAAAGTGTGAAGCTGGATGAACACAACAGGCCAAGCAGCATCTTAGGAGGACAAAAGCTGACGTTTTGGGCCCCTTTGTCTGAAGGAACTGGGAAGAATCTATTTCACAAGCTTCAAAATCTCCCCTCCTCCCACTGCATCCCAAAACCAGACCAGCTCGTCCCCGCCTCCCTAACCTGTTCTTCTTCCCACCTATCCCATCCTCCCACCTCAAGCCGCACCTCCATTTCCTACCTGCTAACCTCATCCTGCTCCCTTGACCTATCCGTCCCCACCTATACTCACCTCTACAGGCTCCATCCCCGCCTCTTTAACTTGCCTGTGTCCTCTCCACCTATCTTCTTCTCTATCCATCCTCAATCCACCTCCCCCTTTCTCCCTATTTATTTCAGAACCCTCTCCCCATCCCCCTTTTCTGATGAAGGGTCTAGGTCCGAAACATCAGCTTTTGTGCTCCTAAGATGCTGCTTGGCCTGCTGTGTTCATTCAGCTTTCTTACCTCAGATTCTCCAGCATCTGCAGTTCCCATTGTCTCTGATACAATTTTTCGGTTTCATGTCCGTAAAGGTAGTTGCCATGATGGCAGAGGACTATAGGGCTGCAGTCTGATTAGACAAAGATGACTGGAGGTGAGTTTAATCTGCGAGTCACTGAGCCTAAGCTGTGGGGAAAGGTTAAAAAGGCAGAACCTTTGTGGTGGCTTTAGCCGGTACAGGAATTGAACCACATAGTTGGTATTGCTCCAGTATCACAAATCAACCGTACAGCCGACTGAACTAACCCCATGTTCAGCTAGCTGATGCTCCTGTTAATAGCTGATGTAGCTTTTGAGTGCATTTGTAATTTCCAAGCTAAATAGTGTGGAGATATGAATTTTCAATGAAAAAGAAAAATTAGGTGGAGTTTACAATGGGCAACCCAAACATTTATTTATCAGCAAAATAAAGCTTAATTCCTCGAATTTTATCTGTCTGAGTCACATAATCTTAGAATTTTAATGGTGCAGAAAGAGGCCATTTGACCTATCTCTACCAGCCCTTCAAATGAGAAACTCACATTATGCCATTCCTTTCCTTCTCCCCATGGCCCTGCATGTTACTCCTTTTCAAATAACTGTCTAATTCCCTTTTAAATGGCTCAGCCTAACCAGCCTCCATCACACTCTTAGGCAGTGCATTCCAGATCCTAACATTTACTGTATGAATAAGTTTTTCTTTGTAATCACATGTGCTTCTTTTACAAATTACTTTAAACCTATGCCCAATTGTTCACAATGTTTACATAAGTGGGAACATTTTCTACTTATCCACTCTGTCCAGACCCCTCATTACTTTGAATAACTTTATCTGGCTGTCAGAAACCTAATGGAATGGAAATAAAATTGAGTGATTCTGTTTCTTTTTTCATATTTGCCCTACAGCAGATTTAACCCTAAACTTTTGGCTGTTGGCTAAGGCAATCACCCTGACTCAGGGGAACCTGGTCAGCATATGTTAATTGGGAGCCCTACGAGATAAAAAGAAGACCAATGGTATTTTAGCAGTTTATTGAATTGGGAGACTCTTTAAGACTACAAACCAAGAGTAAGGGCTTTGGGGAAGAAGAAGAGGCCGAGGAAAGGCCTCAGTGCTTCATTGGGTGCCATAAAAAAGTCTGAGCTTCTGATAAGCAACCCCCTTCTTATCCAAGAAATCCAGTCAAACTGTGTCCCATCATTTACGTACCTGTCTGTGACCGTTTACAGTCTCTTTCCCCTCTTATTGGCTCTACGGCTCGATGTGAATGATTTGGTGATTAACATCACTCACAAGCCCCACAGCAGTACGTATTAATAAGCAAAGAACTGCCGATGCTGGAGATCTGAAATAAAATAAAACAGAAAATGCCGGAAAAGCTCATCAGTATCAATGAAGAGAGAAACAAAGTTAATATTTTGAATCTGCTATGACTCTTTGTCATGCCTTCAGACAACCTTCAGCAAGTGGAAGAACATCCTGCCACCTCTCAGCGTTATGAGCTCACAGGGCAACAACCTAGCTTGTGCTATTTCATTATTGAAACACATGTAAGGTGGAAGTTCGAAATGAATGGAGGTCACATGACTGAAAAGCCAGAAACTATGTTAGCACAGTAGTGCATTTCTGCCCTAAGCATCTCCTTTCCATATAAAAACACAAAGAAATTTCCATGCATCATTTACATCGTGAGCTATGCACAACACACACGATTGTTCTGATGCATGGATAGTTTGTTATTCCCATCAATCCAGGCACACGCATTGCACGTACAGGGGCTGAATCATATATTATCTGTGTGTGCAAGTTATACTGAGTGTGGAAAACTGTTTCTCATCATGTGGCTGAGTACGTTTTCTCACCAAATCATACCAAACCCACACCTTAATGCCTGTTACTGCCTCAATGTCATTGTGTAACAGGTCCAATCTCTGCCCAATCTTACAACATGCCCTTTCCAGAATAACCCAACACTCATTGAAGATGTGGAATTGACTGATATCCTTGGCACTCGTGCCACCTTTAAAAGCCCCTAAGTACCTGGACAGGCACTGTCAGGCTGGAGCTGCCCTGCTCAGTTCCTAACGTTTGCCCCAGACATGACATTGTGGGAAGCAGAGTGGCTAGTGGTTAGCACTGTTGCCTCACAGTGCCAGGGACCTGACTTTGATTTCACCTTCACTGTTGGTGTGAAGTTTGCACATTCTCCCTCATTGCCTGCAACATCTTCCTCACTCGCTCTCACCCAGCTCCACCATCAACACTCTAGGTCTACATGCCCTCAGTGCTGCCTACTCACTCGCTCAGGACCTGACCTGCACCAGCAGTAATAGCTGTGCCATCTGCCTTTTGACTTCTGTGATATTCATTCCAGGAGGATGGCCGCCCACAGTAGGGCAGAAAGCACCAAGACAGATATGATGTGGTGCAGCTGACTACTCAGAACTGCATCTGGACTGCTCTTGACTTACTGTGCCAACATCCCCCCAGTAAAGACTCTTCCTCCCATTGGACTGAGGCCTGCTAACTGTTATGACAAAGAGATAACAAGGTGTAGAGCTGGATGAGCACAGCAGGCCAAGCAGCATCAGAGGAGCAGGAAGGCTGACGTTTCGGTCCGAGACCCTTCTTCAGAAATGTTCATCCAGCTCTACACCTTGTTATCTCAGATTGTCCAGCACCTGCAGTTCCTACTATCTTTGAAACTGTTATGACAAGTTTCCTTGCTTTGTGTCTGCAGTAAGTGAGCTGCACAGCAGGATGTCTGTAATATGATCATAGTGATGTCTCTGAGAAGGTGAAGTGCAAGAAGGCAATGCAAGGCAGGGAATCTGCAAGCATTCGGACTGGTTCAACAGACTGGAGATGGAGCCTAGTCCGGTCCATGAGTTGTGCCTGAATTCCTAAGTATCCTTGTGGCTGAATTACAATGCTAGTTGCTGATGCAGCCTGATGTACAGCATTGAAGCATAGAAGCGTCCTATATGTGAATTGGAGATGTACCATTGGGCTTCTTAAAGACTGGCACAAGCTAAGTGCCGATGTCCATGAGACGAGTGAATATTGATCGTATCTTTTTGTAGCAAGAAGGGTCTAGGCCCGAAACGTCAGCTTTTGTGCTCCTGAGATGCTGCTTGGCCTGCTGTGTTCATCCAGCCTCACATTTTATTATCTTGGATTCTCCAGCATCTGCAGTTCCCATTATTACTGGTGTTCATGTACACTTGTTTTTAGTTTCCTTCCTGTTTGTCCAATGTAATGTTTCTTGCGGTCCCTGCAGGGGATTTTGTAGATGGCATTGGTCCTGTCCATGGCAGGGAGTCAGTCTTTAGTTTGGGTGAGTACTTGTCGTAGGGTTGATGTGGGTTTGTGTGCCACTCTGTAGCCCAGCAGCCATAGAAGTCTTGCGGTGAGTTCTGACATGTTCCTGATGTAGAGTAGTGCAATGAGTGTGTCGGGGCATGTAGAATCTTTCTGCTGCTGTTCCTGTATGCATCTCCTGATCCAGTTCTTTGGATATCCATTAAGGTATTCTTCCTCCTCTTGGCGTAGTTCCATGTTGCTGCAGTGTGTTGTTGCACTTCTAAATAGCGTTCGCACGGAACTTCATTTGTGTATTCTGGGATGGTTACTATTGAAGTTCAGTACCTGGTCTGTGTGTGTGGCTTTTCTGTGTACTTTCATTTGCAGTTCCCCATTTGTCTTGCGCTCTACCATGACGTCCAGGAATGGGAGCTGTTTGTTGTTCTCCTCCTCTCTGGTGAATTTTATTCTGGTGACGGTGTTACTTATGAGTTCGTGTGTCTCTTCTAACTTGGTCCATTTAGGTTGGATTTGCAGAAGGGACGTCCTTTCCAGTCTTTGCATCACTGTTTCTTCTATCAATCCGGAGACAGGTGATCCCATGAATGTCCTGTTGATTTGCTCGTATGTTTGGCTGTTGAAGGTGAAGTGGATGGTCAGGCATAGGTCCAGTAGTTCAAGCATGTTGTCCTTGGAGATGGTTTCACTGGGGTCGTGTTATTGTTCAAGTACTGTCGTCACTGTTTCCCTTGCTCATGGTATGTCTATTGATGTGGATAGGGCGGTGACATCAAACATATTTGTAGTGGAATATATATGGGGTCAAGTTCAACGTGTTTATTAATAGCATGCTTCATGGAGTGCCATGTTTGATAAATCTGTTAGAGTTCTTTGATGAAGTGACCAGGGAGGTTGATGAGGGCAGGGCGGTAGACATAGTCTATATGGATTTCAGTGAAGCCTTCAATAAGGTTTCACATGGTAGGCTGTTCTGGAAGGTTAGATTGCATGGAATCCAGGGAGAGCTGACAAATTGGATACACAATTGGCTTGATGATAGGAAGCAGAGAGTAATCGTGGAAGTATACTTGTCAGACTGGAGGCCTGTGACTAGTGGCATGACTCAGGGGTCAGTGCTGAGCCCATTGCTGTTTGTTACATTTATCGATGATTTGGATGAGAATGTACAAAGCATGATTAGTAAGTTTGTGGATGACACTAAAATAGGCGGTATCGTGGACAGTGAAGAAGATTATCAGAAATTGCAGCAGGATCTTGATCAGCTGGGGAAGTGGGCCGAGAAATGGCAAATGGAGATTAATATAGAAAAGCGTGAGGTATTGCATTTTGGTAAGTTAAATCATGGTAGGAGTTTCATGGAGAATGGTGGGGCCATAAGGTGTGTAATGGAGCAGAGCGACCTTGGAATTCAGGTGTTGGGAAGTTATGTTGCTGTTCTAATGGACATTGGTGAGGCCGCACTTGAAGTATTGTGATAATGGGAACTGCAGATGCTGGAGAATCCAAGAGAACAAAGTGTGGAGCTGGATGAACACAGCAGGCCAAGCAGCATCTCATGATGAAGGGTCTAGGCCCGAAACGTCAGCTTTTGTGCTCCTGAGATGCTGCTTGGCCTGCTGTGTTCATCCAGCCCCACACTTTGTTATCTTGAAGTATTGTGTTCAGTTTTGGTCACCTTGCTATAGCAAGGATATTATTAAACTAGAAAGAGTGCAGGACTCAAGGGACTGAGTTATTGGGAGAGGTTGGACAATCTAGAACTTTTTTCTTTAGAGCGTAGGAGGTTGAGGGAGGACCTTGTAGAAGTGTATAAGATCATGAGAGGCATTGGTGATGAATGCACTCAGTTTTTTCCCCAGGGTTAGGGAATCAATGACCAGAAGGCATCAGTTTAAGATAAGAGGGGAAAGAATACATGGGAACCTGAGGGCCAATGTTTTTTTACACACAGGGTGATGCTCATATGGAATAAGCTGCCAGCAGAAGTGGTTGAGGTGGATACATTAACAACATTTAAAAGGCAATTGGTTGAATAAATGGACAGGAAAGGTTTACAGGGATATGGAGAGAGTGCAGGGAAATGGGTGGATGGACATTTTGGTCGGTGCAGACCCGTTTGGGCTAAGGGGCCTGCCTCTGTGCTGTTGGACTCTGTGAATTTAATGGCTCTTGCTCTTGCTTAGCTTGGCACTCATTGTCAGGACTGCACTGCTGATGTGCTCTTTAAATTCAGTGTTCATACTTAGTTAATGGAGCAGTTCCTTTACCTTGCTCAGACACAACTCATTTCCTTGGGAGCATGGATGTATTTTTGAATCTTTCTTCTTAACTCTTTAGGGATAATTACTCAATTTTGTTTCTATAAAGTGCCATCTTGGTCGTTAACATATCTTTGTGTACCCAATAAACCATCACCATTTTGCTATGAAGTGACCTTGACGCTTTCAAGCTATCCCTTCTAAAATAACTCCACAGAGGCCAGTATCTCATCACCACATCACCTTTTATTTATAAGTACATAGGGCATGACACTGACCCAGCTAGATGAGAGCTGGCTCCTCGAGTGAGCAGAACCTCTGACAGTGATAATGGGAACTGCAGATGCTGGAGAATCCAAGATAACAAATTGTGGAGCTGGATGAACACAGCAGGCCCAGCAGCATCTCAGGAGCACAAAATCTGACGAGGCTGATGAAGGGTCTAGGCCCGAAACAGTAGCTTTTGTGCTCCTGAGATGCTGCTTGGCCTGTTGTGTTCATGCAGCTTCACAATTTGTTATCTTAGAACCTCTGACAGTCCTGTTTATATCTATCAGCCAAAACTCCCTGATTGGACCAGCTTAACAGCCCTAATCAGGGAACTCAATTCAATGAGGTCCACCAGGCTGACCTCATTCCAATCACTATGGCTTCATCATTACTTCTTGCAACACATGGAAAGTTGCATCGTTAGAAAGTTTGCTTAATTTAGGCAAGATATTTCACTGTCCGACTCAATGGCCTGAAAATTGCCAGAAATCGGTGAAGCATCAATTTCGGAGAAATTTGTGCAGGTTTTCTCTCTGTATGCTCAAGTATGTTTCCTCTTGTTATTCTCCTCAGCTCACCTCATGGACTAAGCATCATGCCTCTTTGGCACCCCCCACACACGATCTTCCATTCTGTTAATATGAGAGTATTGGCCACTGCTAGTATCTTCCAGGATTCCTGGCACTGTTGCAATTTTTAAAACTCAGCTGAAACAATGATATATTACCAAGTCAGGATGGAGATTAGCTTGAAGGGAAGCTTGAAGGTGGTGGTCTTCCCATGTATCTGCTGCCCTTATCCTTCCAGACAGAAGTAGTCGTGGGTTTGGAAGGTGCTGTCTAATGATGTTTGGTAAATTTCTGCACTGCATCCTGTAGATAGTACATAATGCTGCAACTGAGCATCAGAGTTGATGTAACTGAATGTTTGAGGGTGTGGTGCTAATCAAGGCGGCTGCTTCGTCCTGGATAATGTCGAGCTTCTTGAAGAAATTGGACAGTATCCCATTACTCTCCTGATTTGTGCTTTTTAGATGATGGACAGACTTCGGAGGCCAGGAAATGAGTTACTCAGAGCAATATTCCTAACCTCTGACCTGCTCTTATGACCAACGTATTTATATGGTGAATCCAGTTCAATTTCTGGTTGATGGTAACCACTAAGATTTTGATAGTGGAGTATTCCGTCTTGGCAACACCATTTAATTCAAGGAGCAGTGGTTAGATTATTTCTTATTGGGAATGGTCATTGACTGGCATTTGTTACTTGCTAGTTTTCAGCCCAAGCCAGGATATTATCCACATCTTGTTGCATTTGGAAATGGACATGCTTCAGTATCTGAGCAGATGTGAATGGTACTGAATATTGTGCAATCATTGGTGAACATCACCAAGTCTGAGTTACGATGGAGGGAAGGTCATTGATGAAATAGCTCAAGATGTTTAGACCGAGGACATTGTCCTGAGAAACTCTTGCAGAGATGTCCTGGGGCTGAGGTGACCTACTTCCAACAACTACAACCATCTTCCTATGTGCCATGTATGAATCAAACTATCTTACACTCTTTGCCCTGATTCCCATTGTCTCTTTGATATAACACTTAATCAACTGCAGATTTATTGTCAAAGCCAGTCACTCACCTCACGTCACATTTTCTTCATATCTGCATATGTCAATCGCTTTCCTGAGGCTAAATTTCTCCTGTCTCAAAAGATATGCTCTCACCACAAGATTTCTCATACCTAATGCAGCCTCTAAAGGGACCATTTCAAAAATGCTATAGAATACCTAGTCTGGAGTTTTCTTAATGCACAATGATCCATTGCTGTCAATCAGCCTTTTTATCAATTTTTTTTTAAATTAGCTGCCCACCGGTGTAAGTATATCTAACGGCCAATACATTGCTTTGGCTCATGATTTATTTGGCATCATTGAAAGCTTAGAATTTAGAAATATGTATATATGTCATTTGATAATTACAAGATTTTAAATTTTAAAACAAGGGTTATTTCAGAATTCCCCTTTTTTGATAGGTGTTGACTACATATTTCTTTATTCTTAGCACTTGATATATTATTGATTTCATTAGGTATTCAGAGATAGCAGCCCAATCCCTTTGTCTCATAAAGAAACCCAACCCTATCGAGAATAAGGATCATAGAGGATGCTGTACCTTTACTGGGTATTCTACTGTTATTAGTTCTGTACTGTGTTTGATGTGTCAAATACTGAACATCATACATGTTTGGATTTTAAGTTCTTATAGACACTTCAACAGCTAAGTAGAATATAGCAATAAATAATGCATAAAAATAATTATTGTATTTGTTTCTCTTTTGATTGAGTTCTAGATGTATACTGCTTCATTTTAAAATTTCAAGGAGCAAAGATGGAAAATTGATGTTTAGAATTTTATTTTTCCAAAACCAATTTTAACATGGTTTTGGATTATGAAGAACTTTTTGCCAATCATTAGCTTTACTATTATAATGTTTGTAAGATTATTGTATTTTGGGAATATAGGCCAGATGTCATGCATCATGTGTTCTAAAGCCTGTCTGGTAGTAAGTCTGGTGGTCTGATTGCTAGAAATAAAAGCAAGGCTTAATTTGTTTTACTGAGAAGAAGATGCAAGGTGGTTATGCTTAGTGGCAGTCTCCAAGTCTACAAAGACTAGACTATGAGTAATCTAAAGTTCCAGAGAGGTGTCTCAGGTGTTAGGTCATACACTTTTGTGTTGTAACTATCTATTTACTTCTGATATGAAAGGAAGTTGAAGTCAAAAATAACCACAGTATTTAGCACTTCACTGAGGTACAAGGCCAACGTGTTTCATGTTACTGTGAGGAACAGGGCAGAGGAAGTCAGATTTAAGGTCAGATTACAGGCTTCCTTGCAAAATCAATGAATATCACAAACAGCCAAAACTAAAAATTTTCATTAATATTGTGAGCTGCCACAGCCAGAGGAGGAGAGACCCTTTTCTGCAACTTTCCATGGATTCCAACCAATCACCACACGCCGTCCCACCTGCCAAGAAAATACAGCCAGGCAGGAAGTGGCATTTAAGTGGTTCCAACTTTGCAGAGGGGATTGTGTAGGAAATTCTTCGTGTTATGCTGCAGCTCCAGAGACACTGCAGTCCTCTTACTTATTGTGGTCTTTGAGTGAAGAGAACACCAAACCCTTCATACACCCTATGAAGCTGCAACAACATTTTTGATCAAATCCAGCAACTCACCACGGCATCTGCAGAAAAATGCCACAGCGTGTACGTCCACAAAAGATACAAAATACAGAAGTTAGTCTAAATCACCCAACTTGTGAAGTGGGTGGATGGAAATAATGTTTGTGATGGCTCCATCTTCCACTCGAGAAAATGCTCTTCTCTGTGCGAATATGTTGAGTGAACCTATGGAATCCAAGTTTGTAAAAACAAAACCATGTGCAAAATTAGCTGGAATTCCTGCTTGACATCACAATTTGGTCAGTTTCTTACACATGCAAGGCACAACCTCATAAAATCCCTTTCCAGAATGGGGAACCGTGTGAGGCACATTCGAAGCCCTGTTCACCCCATATGTAGGGAGTCCAGCTCCTGCAGTACTATACAACCAAATTTCTCACCACATATATTGTACTTTCCATGTCAAATCACTTCAACCTGGTTTCTAAATAAATAACATGACTGGGCTCTGGATGGTTTTGACAGAAGAAAACTGAAACCACATTTGTGTAAAACAAAGGTCATTTATTAACTATGTATACTATTTGTTGAGACATGGTTCAGCAGGAGTCTACCAGAACCTCTTTCCCTCAGGTCCCATGTCCATGTGGCTGGATATTGTCTGACAGGATTGATGATGCACTCCAGTTATTAACATAACAGCTATCAACATTTTATGTTAGTTTTCCTGACAGCCAATAGGGTCTAGGTTCTACAATGTTTCTTTTAAACTGTAATCATGGAAACGGAGGATCTTTCAACATTTGCACCAGTCTCAGATCACAATGTGTATCCACGTGGCAACAAGGTGTGGAGCTAGAGGAACTCAGCAGGCCAGGCAGCATCATGCTGTGTTCCTCCAGCTCCACATCTTGTTATGTCAGATTCCAGTATCGGCAGTTCCTACTATCTCTGAGTGGTATATCCAAGTGGTTCTTTTCAAATTTGTGTAAATATGATTAAGAGGAGGCTCAACCACAGCAATTTGCTTATGTATGAATGTTTGTTAAGTAATAATGAATGAGTATAGTGGTAATAATAAATGGAAGAGAAAAGGGAAAAAAAACAAACAACAAGTCTCACACCGTTCTAGGAAAAATCTCACGCTCTCCTGCCCGTGAGGGGGCCCCTCGATTGATGGCTGGTCTGGAGGCTTAGATTCATTCCTAACACCATTCACAACTCCAAGCCGAAGCAGAGTTCCACGATTTGAAACAAAACTCTCTCTGTCCTATACAGTGTGACAAACAGCAAGCACAAAGAAAACAGATACAGAAGACAAAACACAGGTACAGGAAAACAAGTTGTAGGTGCCATCTTCGGCCCACAAAGGAATGTTGACGGGACTTATTAAAGGTCATGCAGCTTATCAAGTATTATTATAAACTTTCCCAGCATGTTCTCCGATCCTATACAATCTATTTTCTCATGCAGCTATTAAATAGCATCATTAACTTCCATTCCTTCGGCCCATCCTTTACAGCACCCAGCATAATTACAAGAAAAGCTACTTTTATTACATTTACTGTTTACGTACAATTCACAGCATTTCATTTTCCCTGTGCCCTGTCAAAATGATTCTTGAATATTTGAATTTGAGCCAAGGTAACGTGCTACTCAAAAGGAACTCAGAATTTTTGACCAGTTAATTTCCTTCTGAGTACCATGTATTGTTGCCCAAAAAAATGAACTATTTTAGGATGTGACAGCATTTCCTCATATTATTCACAAATCAAAGAAATTTTCACTGTAGCTTATCAAATTTTGCACCTGTTGTTTGATAATCTAATCAGAAATAATTGATTATTTCTGCATTTTAAGCCAGAAATGTGGTCCTTTCTTATTTATTTCGCAAAGAAAATGATTTTGGGTTGTACTTCATGCACTTTTACCCTCATTTTACCGCAGTGATTAGGAATAACATAAAGGAACTCTCACAGCACAATTTCATACATGCATTGCAGTAACTTCACATAAAACCTAACACCTCACTGAATTAGTCTATCCTCAGTGATATCGTAAGGTTTTAGAGTAGATATGTAGCTGGGGTTGTGGGTACTGTTGTTGGTCGGCTCACCGAGCTGGTTTGTTTCACCACCGATATTTCATTACCCCGCTGGGTAACATCATCAGTGCAGCCTCCGATGAAGCGCTGTTGTGTTTTTCTGCCTGATACTTAAACTCTGGGGTTCATTCAGCTGGATTACTTCACTTCTGATTTTCCTTTGCAGTGGAATATAGGGTCTAGTTCTATGTGTTTGTTGATGGCCTTCTTAGTGGAGAACCAGACCTCTCGGAATTCCCATGTTTGTGTCTGCTTGGCCTGTCCCAGGATCATGGTATTTTCCCAATTGAACTGGTGGTTTTCCTTATCCATGTAGATGGAGATGCGTGAGTATTGGTCATGTCTTTTCATTGCTAGTTAATGTTCATGTACTCTTGCGGCTAATTTTCTTCCTGTCTGTCCAATGCAATGTTTGTTGCAGTCATTGCGAGGAATCTTGTATGTGACTATGGTTCTGTCCATTGTGGGTAACATTTTTTTAGTTCAGATTAGCAGTTGGTGTAGGGTTTATGTGCTACTCTGATGCCCAGTGGTTGTGGGAGTCTTGTGGTCAGTTCAGATGAGTTCTTGATGTATGGTAGTGTGATGAGTGTGTTAGGGCGTGCAGTATCTTCCTGTTGTCGCTCGTCGGACCCTGTTGTTCAGGTATCCATTGTCCTTGAATACTTGGAGGAGATACTCTTGGAGGAGGAGAGCGACAGCAGGAAGATACTGTGCACCAGTTCCAGCGGCACAGCTGGGAGAAAAAACCTCAAGCATTTGATTGGCCAGCAGCTCCCCAACGTTGGATTTCTGTCATTGTTGGGTGTGAGAGATGCATGTCAAACCAATATTAGTTACCCAATGGCCATTATATCGTTGCCTATTATTAGCTCACATATCCTGCAAATGTTAAGACAAATGTCTTGAAGTTTGTTGACAACAATGACTACTCACACTGATATCTCACACCCTCCAGTGACTTCATTACACTGAGCAGGGAGTGACTTAAAGTGAAGACCATTGTTCTAGAGCATTACAGGATTTCATGTAACTCTCCTCAAGGTACATTGCCTATCTGGTCTGGAATCCATGCAATAATACAGAAGCAACTGGCAAAGAATTGTAAATTAGAGGATTAAAAACAGAATTAATTCACCACTAGATTGTAGTCAAGGTTTCAGATAAGGCCTAGCCAGACCTTTACAATCCAAAGAGGATCTGAAGCTCAGACACTTGAAGTTTGCACATTCTCCCCGTGTCTGTGTGGGTTTCCTCCAGGTGCTCTGGTTTCCTCCCACAGTCCAAAGACGTGCAGGCTAGGTGGATTGGCCATGCTAAATTACCCATAGTGTCCAGTGATATGTAAACGTAGGTGGATTAGCCATGAGAAATGCAGGGTCTCAGGGATAGGGTGGTGGGGGATGCGGGAGGAGTTTGGGTGAGATGCTCTTCAGAGAGTTGGTGCAGACTTGTTGGGCGGAATGGCCTGTTTCCACACTGTAGGGATTCTATGAAAAGCAATGCAGATCACTCGGCAAACCAAATTTCAGAGACAAAATAGACACTTACCTGTGACCTACCTAGGAAGTAATCCAGTGAGGCAGTTCTGCTGAGGGAAGAAAGTACAGTGCAACATACCATAATGGAGAAATGTAACCAAATGCCATCCTGAAGTGTCCTCAACATGGAGGGAACAAGCCACACAAAGGTGACGATGGCCCAGCAGAAGAGGAACAATACCACAACTTTTAAAAAGTGTGAAAAGTACACAACCTTCCAACATAGATTACAATAAAGAAACGGATAAAGCCTGCAGATATAAAGCAGATTCAAAAAGTAGAATCATCACTAAGAAAACATTACTGGAAGCTATCAATGATTTTGGAAATAAATATTAGAATATTTAACTGGAAGTGAATGGGCACATCATGTACTTGATACTGGAGCAAGCATGTCAGTATTATCAGAACAACTTAAATGGCTTAAATATATAAAATTACAGCCACTCGCAATGAAAGAACAGGGATCTGGAGTAACATTATTGGAAGTTAAGGTCAATGCACTGCAAAACTCAGGTATGAGTGAAATCCAGAGAATCTTTCTGTCAATCAGAATCAAGATTGTTCTCTAATAATCAGGAAGACATTTCTAAAGCTGAAATTACTTCACAAGGTCAATGATGTTACAGGTAAAGAGCAAGAAGGTAAATTTTTCGAAAAGCATTCCCAAGAATTGTTCACAGGTTTCAGTAATGTGAAAACAGAATACTGCATTGCCCTGAGGGATACAAAACAACCAATGTGCTTGCTATTCAGATTTTTGAAGTCTTCATCTAGCCACAACTGCCAGAATCCTTCTTTTTGTCCTAGCTTAGTGAATAGGGTAATCTTAGGTAGTTTTGATAGACTGTCATCCACTGAAGCTATTGTGAAAATCTGATGTTCCATTGCTTTATTAAATTGAGTCAGATCTAGTGAGCCCTAGTGAGCACATGTCGCACCTATTCTTAGATAAAGCTACAAAAGAAATAGATTGTATGCTATGAGAAATTCCACCAGTTACTGCATTTTGGAAATATTCAGAAAATGGCTACAGTACTGAAGCTGGATGGCTCACTAAGAATCTATGTAGATTTAACTCAATTTAATAAGGCAGTGGAACATCAGATTTACACAGTGGATAACAGTCTATCAAAACTACCTAAGATTACCCCACACACGGAGCTAGAACAAAAAGAAGGATTTGGCATTTGTGGCTCGACGAAGACCTCAAAAATCTGACTAGCTTTATTCCACCTTTTGGACACTATGCTTTTTCAGTTTACCCTTTAAAATAGTATCCAACCAGAAATTTTCCAAAGAACAATTGTTTGGATTGTGTAAGTGGATGGTGTACTAATCATAATAATACAAAGAACAACAAAAGGAGAACTTGACTAAAGAGTTAGAAGAGTCAGGAAAGGCCTTCAACATATGGGGTAAAATTGGAAGGGAATAATGAGTTTGCACAATAAAGGGTAATATTTCTTGGATATATATTCCAAGCTACTGGAATCACAGTCAAACCATTAAACCATTGCCACTATAGATTTTCCACACCCAGAAATACCACGTCTTCAAAAATTCCTTGGGATGGTGAGCCAGTTGAGAAAGTTTTTGCTAAACTTAGCTGAAATAAGTAAACTTATGAGACTGTTATTGCATCGGGCAATAATGGCATTGGAATGTTGGCCAGGAAGAAGTATTTGACAAAATCAAGCAACTCCTGATCTCATGAGAAATCCTGGAGTAATACTATCCACTCAATAGCCTGCCACTATCCTAAATGCAAAGGTAAGATACAACCCCCAACTGGAAACTTTGCATGCAGCGCGTGTGACCAACGGTTTTCAACACAGTCAGGCCTTGGTCAGCACGAGAAGCACAGACACCCGGTTCTGCGTAACGAGAAACGCCTCAAACCGGCACCAAAAGTCAAAGGCAAACCTGGGAGAAGTGACCGTGTGTGGTCACAGGAGGAGGTTGCACTCCTGAGGGAACTAGAGGTGAGATTTGCAGGATGCAAATATATAAACAAATCGATCGCAGGCATCCTTAAAACGAAAACACCCAAGCAAATCTCGGACAAACGCAGACTCCTGGCAAACACCCCGACGGAGGCCCAAACGATCTGCGAGTCGGCGGCAGACTCGAACGATTCTGAGGCAGAGGGCGTCCGGGAGAATTCCAATGATGAAGCCCAACGCCCAAGAGATAGCCGGAAAACACCGGCCTCGATCCCTAAACATCGAGACGTAGACGACCAGCTAACACAAGCTGAAGAGCTCTTGGGTGCAAGGAAGGACCCGGACACACTTGCCCTCGGAATCGGACTAGTGGAAAGCATTACCGACCTACTTTTAAACAGTAGGAAAAGACAGGACAAAAACAAAAGGCCCCGAAAAGACCGGGCCAAGAAAGCAAAATTGATACTGATGTTATATGAGGCAGGTTGTTATTGTCATTAACGGAGACAGATGTTATGTGCAAATTTGATGTTCTTATGTCTCGGTGAAGGGACTTAATTCACCGTTTGCGGTTTTTCCTCACTTGTCACTGAAGAGTTGCAGAAGTTCGAGTGTCAGTGACAGAGTGAGTCTCGAGGTCTTTTGGGCGAAAGTGTCATATCTCTCGATGCCGAGGAATGTCATGAGGCGGTTATTCATATCCGACCACTTGCCTCGTGCGCCCATCACAAAGACAAAATAGCTGGGCACCTCGCCTCCAGTCAGTTTCGTGATCTCGGCATTCAGGTGTTTATATTTTTCCACTTTTTCTCGCCATGCTGTTTCCAGTGCTTTATTGTCATTTTCGTACCGCACTGTGACATCTACGACCGCGATCTTCTTGTCTTTCTTAAATATGAGATCGGGTTTCCATAGTGAGCCGTGTTTATCGAATAGTCTGGGCTCTACGTACGATGTCCAGCCGTACTTACTGACGTGTTTCTGCAACTGGTCAGCGATCTTATTATGGCGTTTGATTCGAGCGTTCTTAACGAATGGGCAGTTTCCTGAGATGTGTGGTAGGGTCTCATTTGCCATCTCACATCTACGGCATAGTTTGTTTCTGTACGGCCTACCTCTAGATATTGTGGTTCTTGTCGGGTATAGGTTACACCGCAAGAGCACGCTGTTAATGAATCTAGAGGATTTTTGTTGTACTCCAGCCTTAATCCAAGAGTTAGAGATCTTGTCATCTCTAAAGTACTGGATGCCAGTTCCCTGACATTCCAGCTTTTGCCACTTCTCGAATGCCTAACCTGAAGAAGTTACCCTCCTCCCTCCGGACCAACCTCAGGGAATCTCTCTCCCATTGCAACTCTCTTGTAATCTCTCCACCTATCTTCTTTACTCTCCATCTTCGGTCCGCCTCCCCCTCTCTCCCTATTTATTCCAGTTCCCTCCCCCCATCCCCCTCTCTGATGAAGGGTCTAGGCCCGAAACGTCAGCTTTTGTGCTCCTGAGATGCTGCTTGGCCTGCTGTGTTCATCCAGCCTCACATTTTATTATCTTGGAATCTCCAGCATCTGCAGTTCCCATTATCTCTGATACTATTTTAATCTCACTGCGAAGCCTCTTCCAGGGATGCCTAACCTGAAGAAGTTACCCTCCTCCCTCCAGACCAACCTCAGGGAATCTCTCTCCCATTGCAACTCTCTTGTAATCTCTCCACCTATCTTCTTTACTCTCCATCTTCGGTCCGCCTCCCCCTCTCTCCCTATTTATTCCAGTTCCCTCCCCCCATCCCCCTCTCTGATGAAGGGTCTAGGCCGAAACGTCAGCTTTTGTGCTCCTGAGATGCTGCTTGGCCTGCTGTGTTCATCCAGCCTCACATTTTATTATCTTGGAATCTCCAGCATCTGCAGTTCCCATTATCTCTGATACTATTTTAACCTCACTGCGAAGCCTCTTCCAGGGATGCCTAACCTGAAGAAGTTACCCTCCTCCCTCCGGACCAACCTCAGGGAATCTCTCTCCCATTGCAACTCTCTTGTAATCTCTCCACCTATCTTCTTTACTCTCCATCTTCGGTCCGCCTCCCCCTCTCTCCCTATTTATTCCAGTTCCCTCCCCCCATCCCCCTCTCTGATGAAGGGTCTAGGCCCGAAACGTCAGCTTTTGTGCTCCTGAGATGCTGCTTGGCCTGCTGTGTTCATCCAGCCTCACATTTTATTATCTTGTAATACTATCCTCATCTATTTACCTCAGTAGCAGCTGATGTATCTTCAGTAAGGTCAGGACAGTACTCTTTCAGATGCAGTAATATGGAAAGCATTAATCAGTCCAATATGTTTCTAGATCACCAAGTGAGATGTAACAAGAGGATGCCACAGATCCAGTCTAGCAACTATGCCCTTTAGGATTCGAACAACTTGTCCAGTAGTAATGCTGCCAAGCCACTTTTGGTACAGGGCACTGAAGTTCCCTTTGAGGGAGAGAGATAATAGGAACTGCAGATGCTGGAGAATCCGAGATAACAAGGTGTACAGCTGGATGAACACAGTAGGCCAAGCAGCATCAGAGGAGCAGAAAAGCTGATGGTTTGGGCCTAGATCCTTCATTTTCTGATGAAGGGTCTAGGCCTGAAACGTCAGCTTTCCTGGCCCTAAGATGCTGCTTGGCCCGCTGTGTTCATCTAGTTGTACACCATGTTATCTCTATTTCCCTTTGAGGGAACTTTCTGAGCCTTTGATTCTCAATGTTTTCTCCAGGTTACGTGCAATATGAAGGAATATTGATTCATCAGCCGAAGGGGAGTGAATGTGATAATCAGTAGGAGATTTCCTTGTCCATGAATGACCTTCAGCCATGTTAAGACTTCCCAAGGCAATTTCTTCCCACCTGTATATCATTGTTCCATCACTTCTGTTAGGTCTGTCCTGTTGGTGGTCGGGGCATACAACCTAGGAACAATACCATTTGCAGGTTCTCCTCACTATTCTGACTTAGAACTATATTGCCATTCACTCAGTGTCGTTGGGTCAAAATCCTGTACCCTACAGCAAATGGACAGCAGCAATTCAAGAAGCCAGCTCACTACCACTTACTCAAATGGCTCCCTTGATATTCTTGCTTTTTTCCTGATCCCACTCCCATTCAGATCCCCAGATCCAACCTCACTATTACAACCCACTTATTCAGTTCATCTGCTCATTCTCCATCCCCACCAAGCCTAATTACCCAACTGTGAGTGCCCTGTCAATGTTCAGTTTCCACCCTTCCTTGTCCTCATTTTCCTTATCACTGTTTGTCTCCCCTCTGCAATCCACTTTACTCCTTCCATTCCCCAAGATCCTTCTAATATCCCCAACAACCACACCTGTTAAAATTGCCTTTCATACCTTTCCAAATTCTAGCCACTTTATCTGCTAATCCCCCTTTTACCTTGATCACTGTTTTCCGTTAAACCCATTTGCCTTTCTCTGTCAGGTTTGCTGGAATCAGCTAATGTGACTATCTTGCTTGGGCAGGTCTGCTCATTTTTCTCGCCTAACAACGTAGGAGTTTAACAGATATGACACAAGCATCTTCATCAGCTGGTCAATATATAGCTCACTCATTAAGCCATAACCATTTAACTATAAGATGGCTTATGATTGAGATTTCTGATGAGCTGAGTGCAATAGAAAGTCTACACTCCCTTACACTGTAAGCTATAGCACAAAGAAATGGCTTGATTATAAAAGGACCCCAATTTAGTGAATATTTGATCGTCACTGAAGCTTGGAGGGAGCAGTTGTATACACAGTCTCGTTTCTGACCACACATTTTCCTTTCTCCAACAAACAAATTGCACTCATGAATGTAATTCCAGTGGTCTAGGTGATAGTGAATATTTGTGAGATGCTAATAAATGCAAAACAAGTTCTCGATGAGGGTGGTCAGAAAGCTCAATCACCAGAAAGCTTGAGAACTGAATTGCAAAATATTAACCTGCCACTGGGGAAATGAATTTTTGTCTCTCACCCACCCTTCTAAACTCACCAGGTAGGCATGTAAGATTTTACTCTTTCTTTCTCTACAGATATTTTGCAAAGCACTGAGTATTTCCAGCAGTTTTCATCTTTGTTCTAACCATCAATTACGGTCAATCAATCATTTGCCAAGCTATTTTAACAGGTCGCCAGCTACACTCATGAAATTGAAACTTTTAGTGGCCTATTATATGTGATTGACTCAATATCTTCTTGAAATCAAGGTGCTAAAAGTGAATGTACACAAATAAATCCATTGAGTTAGTCAGGTATGACCTTTTGCCTCCTAAAACTGGGTTATGTTAGCCCATGAGATAACATGATATAGAGCTGGATGAACACAGCAGGCCAAGCAGCATCAGAGGAGCAGGAAGACTGATGTTTTGGCCTAGACCCGTCTTCAGAAAATCATTAGCCCATGCTGTCCAAAGTACTCAGGTTTGTTGTCCATCATAACTTTTGCAAATGTTTCACTGAAAGAGGAAGCAATTTATACTCGTTCTATTTTTGCAGATGTGAATTAATTTAAAATTTTCAATCTGTAATTCAATCCAAGTCCAGTAATAAACAGCTATGAGAGAACAGAATGCTCTAAGTATCTAAAATTTATGTACCTCCCTTTGTAAATAAGAATCTGAAAGCAAGATGTGATATTCTTTTTAAAGTGAGTTGACTAAAATTACATATTGCATTCCAAATTCCACCCACCATTGAGTCTATATATGATTAGAATATTATAATGGTTTCAGTTCATGATTAAATGCCTTAAAGCTATAAAAAAAATCTTTGCTTGTAACAGTTAACATAAATTCAGATTGACAACACTTTGGCTCTTGATCCCAAATCACTTTATTGTTCAAACTTTTTTATAAAGCTGTCCATTCATCATTACTCGTTGGATTACCAAACCAACTCATTGCTCTAAAAATGTATTAGAGAGGCTATTCTGTTGACCATCTGAATTATTTCTCCAGACCTTTTAAAAGGTTATCAATTTCCCTCATTATCTGCCTACATGATGGTGTGCTATGTACAAATGTTACATTATTACAAGAGATCCTTTTTTCAAGTAATATATGATGATGGTGAACAAAGAAGGATCTGAACAGATCACTGTTATCTATTATAGGCAGTGACTTATTGCAATTTTCTGATATCTTTTTCAGTTTGTTAAGAAACAACAGTTTATAAATGGTGTGTTAGTTAATTAGATACAGATATATAACTGTGTCAATCGGGGATGGTGCAGTGATACCACTAGACAGACAGTCTGTTGATGCAGAATGTATCAGTCTCATTAAAGTGGTGGGGGCTGCATTCTGCTCTCTGGCTGAGGTGTTAGGGAACTATTTATTCGCTCTTCCTCCTCTCCTTCTGGTCTGCCTTCCATCTATCTAGTGAGGACTGCTCAATGAAGACTGGTCTCTATGGACTGCCCAATGAAAACTTCTGCCTGCCAAGGCTGCTTGGTGAGAAGACCCCTCTGAGAGATTCCTGTTGGCACCATGGTCTATTCTATCCTTGGTTCTTGCATAGATCCTGCAATGTGGATGAGATCTAGCCCTTGAGCAGCTTTTTTAGTTCACATTTGGCTTCCTTTTAACATCTTTGGCCCCAGCACAGTTATTTCAGCATGGAACTGAGGTCGTCCCTGTGGGTGTCCTGCAACGCCTCCTGTCCTAAATACCTCTCTCTGAGCCTGGCACTTATTGTTATGTCATATTTCTAGGGCAAGGTCACGCTGTGTCAATCAGTTGCATGAACCCCTTTGACAAATGGCCATTGGACAACTACCCATGACATTGCATGACCTCCTTCATGTGAGGGTAAGTTTTCTTCGCTTCTAAGAACAAAATTTTCAAAAACAATACATAGATAAAAGGGTAGGTTTGGTGTCAAATAAATTGTTGACACTAGTTCAATGGGCATTGTGACCTCTGTTTTTAGTAATTTCTCCCTTTGTTTTTGTACAGTAGAATTTTGGGAATTTTGGTGTTGTAGTAGTGGTTAAATGAAATCTTATGCTGCACAGTAAGTACTCATAAAATTCAGTTTTTAAGGGACTCCAATATTTGCAGCCACCCCTTTTAGACCCTTGGCCTATACCCAGTTAGTCATTTGACAGATTCTGACCAACTACTCCCTTAGTTGTCTCTCATTATTGATATTGTTGGAGTTCTCTTTCTCTTCTCCCTCATTCTCCATTCAAACTATACCACTATCCTTTGAGGACTTTGGCTCATCTTTAACTGGTAACACTGCATTCAGTTTCAGCAATAGATGGACTTGAAATATTCTCCAGATCTCCATTCCCCTGTACCCATTTTGTGGACGTTTTTAA
The DNA here is from genome assembly GCF_030684315.1 of Stegostoma tigrinum. NCBI lineage: Eukaryota > Metazoa > Chordata > Chondrichthyes > Orectolobiformes > Stegostomatidae > Stegostoma > Stegostoma tigrinum. The sequence continues at coordinate 81,201,234 of NC_081359.1, forward strand.
AAAAGTACTTCTGTCCTTAATCTCCAATAATCTCAACTCAAAATTCATTTCTCTTTCGTTTTTACCTCCTTTTTATCAATTTATTGTTTAAAAGTCAGTTTTGCTTTCAATTATTTGTCAGTACCTTATCATTTAAGGTACGTTTGTGTGGAATTCCAGAGGCACATGTCTGAGACCTGTTCTTCAGTGCATTTCCTGGAGAAATTCAGCATCTGTGGTGAGAATAGAGTTAATGCTTCAAGCCCAGTGATCCTTCTTCAGAAAAGAAGAAGGCTGACTTACAGTTTTTAAGTTACTAGGATCAGACCAAATCCAATTGAGAGAATTAAGAGTTGAAATATATGAAGACTGGTTATAATTGCGGAATCCTCCTTAGGTATGAGAGTGTTGTCAATTGAATGGAGATTTTCCTATGTTACAATCTTCTGAGAAAAAATGTGGTTGAGGATAAGCCCAACAATGGGAGGCCAATCAATTTAACTTTTGTGATGAGAAGTTTTTAAGTAACAATAACTGGTGACATATTTAACGCTCCAAATATCGATGAATTAAAGAAAGCCAGCACAATTTTTTTTAAGTCTAATGGTGTTTAATTAACCTGCCCATTTTTTTTAATGTGGCATCAAAAACAGTTGATTAGGGAAATGCAATTAATGTGGCGCACATGGATTTCCAAAAGGCATTTAGTAAAATGACTCAAAACAGATTTGTGAATTAAGTTAAAGCCCGTAGAATGAAAGGGACATGAGTATCATGGATACAAAATTGGCTGAATGACAGGAAACAATGCATAACTGAGTGGTTGCTTTACAAATCGAGGCAAGGTATGTAGTTGGATTCTCCAAGAGTCAGTATTAGGACTGCTGCATTTCTTGATCTGTTTGATGGCCTACATTGGGAGTGGAGGTGAGGGAGTGGGCGGGGTGTTGCAGGGAAAAGATAGGGGAGTGGGGCTAGCTGGCTGCTTTTGCAGAGAGCCAGTCTACATGCAACAGACTGAATCTTCCTTCTGTATAGTACCCATGCAATGATTCCTTGACATAATATCTCTGTTCAGGTGGAGGCAACTTCTGCTTTGGAGGGATGTTTTGAATTGGAGGGGATGCACAGCCCAAATAATGCTTGTTACAATATTTTCATCTACAGGTCATCAATTTCAGATGCATCCCCTCCAGAGATTCAAGGTATGAAAAATGAAAAAGGGGGATAATTATTTAATATATTTCCATTCATTTATGGGATAATGGCATTCTTGTTTGGGCTAGCAGTTAATGCCCATCCCTAATTGTCTTTCAGAAGGTGGTAGTGCATTGTTACCTTGAACTACTGTAGATCTTTTCCTGCAGGGAAACCAACGATGCCATTAGGTAGTGAACACTTTTGGGTGCCACATCTAAGGAAGGATTTGCTAGTCTTTGAGGGGTCCAGAGTAAGTGAGGAAGAATGATCCCGGAAATTAAGGGCTTGTTGTGGGAGGAGTGATTGAGGACGCTGGGATCCATATTCAGTTGAATTGAGAAGGATGGGGGTGGTTCTCATGGAAACTTACAGAATACTGAGAGACGTAGATAGATTGGACATGGAAATGATGTTTCCACTAGTAGGAGAGACAAGGACCCCAGGAATACAACCTCACAGTGAAGGGACAATCCTTCAGAATTGAAATGAGGAGGAATTTCTTCAGCCAGAGAATGGTTAATCTGTGGAACCCACAACCATAGACAGCTGTGAAGGCCAAGGTATTAAGTGTATTTAAGACAGGGATAGAAAGGTTCTTAATTAGTCAGGGGATCAATGGTTACTGGGAGAAGGCAGAAGAATTGGGTTCAGAATTATATCAGCCATGATTGCATGGTTGAGTTGTCCTGATGGGCCAAATAGGCGAAATCTTAGGATCATTTTCACAATGCATTCCATCATGTCAGTTACCTCAGATGTAACAAAATGTTCTGCACACTTACATCAGTATCCCAAAATCATGGCATGTCTTCTTTAACATTCAGGTGATCGTTTTGAAGGGTTAAAATGTTGAGGTGGGGGTGCAATTATATCCTCACAGCTTGGTCTCAATGTTCTGAATGGTGGCCAAATCTTCTAATTGAATGCTCTTTAAAAAAACCCATAAGGAAGAATTTATATATCTTCAAGAGAAGGTTCTAAATAATTAATTTCATCTACACTTTCATTTCACTTGATATATTCTTTTTAACTGCACCTGAGGTGAGTTATTCCCATTTCTACTTAATGCTGCCACATTGTCCCTGCCACTATTCTAAGCAGGGCAACCCATTAATGACCTATCTATCTATCTGGAGAAACTTTATTATTCAGTTTTTTTTAAATGTATGTTTTTACAATATCTTTTAAACACAAATCAACTATTATTGTGTATTTCTAAGGATTACCTAATTTTGCTTGTTTGCTCATTCTTACAAAAACACATACAATTTTCTCAAAAGAAGCTTGCTAGACTCAACATTTCTTTATCTAAAATTACCATAAATTTAAATTGGAGTGTTTTTTTGGTATGCAGCCTCAGGAGTGTTGTTGGCTTGACAGGTTTCAGTGAGGTCAATTGATTTCTTCCCAAACAACTAATCCCATCTTTTAGCACAAATAAAATAGCCTAGGTGGTTTCCATTAGCTCTTGTTTTAAATTAATACTTAAAAATTTAAATTTGTCCCCTTCAATTGAATTTCCCATTACATGTTTGCACGAGCAATTGATATCAGTTTATTTAAACAGATCAATCTTAGACAATTACATCCAAGCTTGGTGGTGCTAAACAGTGACTTTAGATTAAACATACAACTGATTGCAGTCAGTTAAAATTTCTCCTGTTCTCAAAGACTTTGTCTCAGCTAAATTTCCCGAGTTCTTGCTATTTTCTTAGATGCTTTCTAAAAAAGCACAAAAACAATGTCCATTGTATCTCTGGAAAAAGATAACAATGTCCAAACATATTAGTCAATTTAGAAATCTAGTCTTTATTCCTGTTGAAAATCATACATCTCACCACACAGAACGTGTGTCAGCAGTAAGAAGCAGGAAGGACCCAAGTGATGAGGAAACATCATATCATACCTTCACATACTCTATTTTCTTAAAATACTGTCAAAATCTTCTGATAATTTCAAACTGGCTGTTTAAATTTCCATTGTCACAAAGGAAACCTTCTCATGGCGTTTTTCTTAAAGACAATCTTTAATTTAAAAAATGCAATACATGAACAAAATAATTCTCAATCTAAATAGAGTTCAAACTGGATGTTTTCTGAAGAAAGGTCCAGGCCCGAAACGTCAGCTTTCCCGCTCCTCTGATGCTGCTTGGCCTGCTGTGTTCATCCAGCTCTACACCCTGTTAACTCAGGTCTCCCAAAATGAAGTTGTTTTGGGAAAAAAAAACCCAAACCTTTAATTTTCACAACAGCTTTTCCACAGTAGATTAAAAAGAACTTCTAAACTTTTTGATGAAGTTAAGATTTGAAAGTCTTGAACCTATGATGCTTTCATACTACTCCCTGGTTTGAAACTGATTTCTGTTGAACATTACGGATGCTTTCACTGTAACTATCATGGGAACTCTGGGAATACAATCCAATTTCCACAAAGGGCTCCTTGAATTTTACTGAGGGAAAGGGACTTGGTAATTTCTTTGTTAACTGTGCCTAAGGTTCCTACTCCTTTGCTGACCCTTTCTGGCTCCTGGGTGATGGTACGCACTGGTTTTGTCACACTGTGCAAGGATGGAACATTTGGGGAAACACTCTGAACAATATTCCTGAGGTTACTTACCTTGTGAAATAACAGATCCAGCTGCCAACCATTAAACTATCTATCAATTTGAGTATGAGTGTCCATGAGTACTTCAATCAAAAGTTGCTGCTCCTCCCAGCTTCTCAGACTTCAATTCAATTACACTCAGAATCCTGCGATCCTGATTTTAGGGACTTCATGATCACTACCGGTATTCTCATCCAATATAAGCAGGCAATGATTTAATGCAGTTTTCAAATCGTTATTAAGTTTGTTAAAAAGCAGCAATAGAGATGTGGTATATCAGTTAATTAGACAAAGGAAGCATACAGCTGTGACAATTGGAGATGGTGCAGAAACCAGAAGATGAACAGGCTGTCGATGAGGAAAGCTTCAGTCTCATTAAAGTGCTAGGGACAGCATCCTGCTCTCTGGATGAGGTGTTAGGGAACTCAGCACTTGCTCCTTCTCTTTTCCTTCTAGTCTGTCTTCTATCTACCTGGTGAGGACTCAGTGAAGACTGCTCTCTGTGGACTGCCAATGAGAACTACTGCTTTCCAGGTCTGCTGTCCTGAATACATTTCTCTGAGCCTGGCCCTTAGAGAGACAGGCTCATAGATTCATAGAGCTGTACAGCATGAAAACAGACCTTTCTGTCCAAATTATCCATGTCAACCAGATATTCTAAATTAATCTAGTCTTATTTGCCAGCATTTGGCCTAGATCCCTCGAAACACTTCCATCCAGATGCCTTTTAAATGTTGTAATTACACCAGCCTCCACCAGTTCCTCTGGCAGCTCATTGCATACAAGCACCATCCTCTGTGAAAAAGTTGCTCCTTAAATCCCTTTTAAATCTCTCACCTCTCACCTTAAACCTCTACTCTCTAGCTTTGGACTCTCCTACCCTGAGGAAAAGACCTTGGCAATTCACCCTATCTATGCACCTCATGATTTTTTAAAAACTTCTACAAGGTTACATCTCAGCTTCTATGCTCCAGAGAAAATAGCCCCAGAGTACTAAGCTTCTCCCTCTAGCTCAAACCCTCCAACCCTGGCAACATCTTTGTAAATCTTTTCTGAACCCTTTCAAGTTTCAAAACATCCTTCCAAAGAAGGGAGACCAGAATTGAATGCAGTGTTCCAAAACTGATCTAACCAATGTCCTGTACAGCCACAAAATGACCTCCTGACTCCTATACTCAATGCACTGACCTATAAAGGCAAGCATTTCAAACACTTTCTTCACCGTCCTGTCTACCTATGACTCTACTTTCAAGGAACTATGAGCCTGCACTCCAAGGTTACTTGTTTAGATTGTTATACCATATTTCTCGAGGAAGGTAACTTGCGCTGTGTCTATCAGTTTTCTGAACATTTTTAGCCAATGACCATGAGACAAGTACTCATGACATTGGATGACCATTGTCTACTTGATCTCCTTCATCGGAGAGTGAGTTTTCCTTGATTCTAAGAATAAAACTTCTTATTACAACAACAATATAAAGATAAAGGGTGTGTTTGGCACCAGGTAAATTATTGGCACAAGCACATGAGCATTGTGACCTTATTTTTGTAATTCTTCCTTTTATTTTCATACAGTAGAATTTTGAAAAGTTAAGTGGCATTGTAATAGTTGTTAAATGAAATGTCATACAACACACTAAATGTTTGGAAAAATTTAGCTTTTAAGCGACCTCAATATTCAACAACTGGAATTCAGATAATCATTACCCTTACACTCCAATTTTATCTGAAGCTAAACTGCCTTGTTGATATTCTGAGAATTTCTCATTTCAGGACCATTTAACCTCAGTTAGTAATGAGCAAAGTTTAGTCAAGTGTAATGAATGCCAATGGATTAAGAAAGCTATGTTTAACCTGACTTTGGCAGTTTTATAAAATAATTGCTTTCAAAATTGACACTTTTAGTGTAGACAGTAGTCAATTTAAAATTGGAAGTATTAAAGTTGAGGCCCTGCACAGTGAATAATATCCACTGGTGCTACCTGCACTTCTTGCAGTCGATAATTTATTTCGACACGCACATCAAGGTCCTATGATATACAGAGATCACAGATTGCCTTTTTATGAAGATTTTGTCGTATATATACAATATCAAATCATATTTCACTTCTTTCACTGCCAAATATGGTCATAGGAAGATAAGTTTAATTTGGTTCTCTGTGCCTGCCTTTTTAAAGATTTTTTAAAACTGGGATTTAGATCTGTCATTATGACCATCTCCCACACCAACTGTTCCTTCTGACCACTATTGGATGTAAAAACTTACTTGTAAGATAAAATGAACTGCCTATGAGAATTTATTTTTCTAATCCAATGTTTCTTATCTAAAAGCTAACAACCACTTTTACTCTTCATTGCTTCCCTTAGGTTTTTGGTTTTGATATCTTTCATTCAAGCATATTCTGTAGCAAAAATTAAATTAAAATGGAGCAGATCTGTATCTGTTTATAATCTTATGAATATGAGTTAGGAGCAGTAGAGGCCTCTTTGGCTCCTCAATTCTGCTCTGCCATTTAATAAGATCACAGCTGATCTGACTGTAACATCAAGACTACATTCTCACCTACCCCCTACTAACTAAAAACTATCCACTTCTGCAATTAAAAATGTTGAAAGACATTTTCTCCTCTGCATTAGAGGAATAGAGTTTCAAAGGCCCACAGCCATGAGAATTTTTTTTAAAATTTTAAATGGGTGATCTTTATTTTTAAATGGTGAACCCCCTATTTCTGGATTATTCCATAAAAGGAAACATCCTTTCCACATCTATTCTGTCAAGGACCCTCAGGATCTTACATGTTTGAATCAAAGCGCCCCTTACTATTTACATCTCAAGCAGGTCCAAGCCTAATCCAGCCAATCATTCCTCATAAGCCATACTAACAATTCTAGGTATTAATCTGGTAAACCTTCTGTGACCTGCTTCCAATAATCTTATATTGTTCCTTAAATAATGAGACCAATACTATACATATTATTCCAGATGTCATCTCACCTATTTATAACCAAAGTATAGCCTCCTTGCTTTTGCATTCAATATACCTTGCAATAAACATTTCTTTAGCTTTCTTAGTCATCTGCTGACCCTGCACACTAAGTTTTTATGACTCAGTCTTGTGACACTGCAATCTTTCATTGTAGGAATTAGCTATTTTGCTCTTCATGCCAATTCACACAACTTCACACTTTCCCACATTGTTCTCCATTTGCCAGATCTTTGCCCACTCACTTACTTTTTCTGTATTCCATTGCAGGCCTTTTATATCAACTTCACAACATATTTTACAATCTTTCTTCCTGTCATCCACAACAGTGCCTTCAGTGCCTTCATCCGAGTCATTTATATAAACTGTAAAAGGGTGAAGCCCAACACTGATCCTTGTCTCACACCAGTCATCAGATCTTGTCAACCAGAAAAATATACCTTCAATGTTCATACTGCTTCCTGTTAGCCAGCCAATCTTCTGTCTATGCCAATATACTACCCCACACCATGAGTCTTTATTTTCTGCAATAACCTTTGTTATGACCAGTTATTAAATGCCTTTTGAAAATCTAATTACAGTATATTCACTTGTTTTCCTTTATCTACAGCCCATATTACTTCTTCAAAGAACTCCAATAAATTTGTTAAAAATGATTTCCCTTTCACAAAACCATGCTGACTCTGCTCAATTGCCTGACTTATTTTTCAAATGTCCTCCATAACATCTTCAATAATACTTTCTAGCATTTTCCTTCTGACACACGTTAAATGAACAGGCCTTTGGCTTCATGTTCTCTATTGTCTGTTGCACTTTTAGAACACATGCACCAACTGCCTCGCTGATCACTTCTTTTAGGTCCATCAGGACCCAGAGACTTGTTTGCCCAGCTCCAACAATTTGCTCAATATGGCTTCCTTAATGATTCTGACTTTCTTGAGTCTTCCCTCCCTTCCATTTTCAGAGATTCAACTACTTTTGGGATGTTACTTATACAATCTCAAAGAAAAATGCAACATAGCTCTTCAATTCAACATCAGTCTCCTTTTGTCTGTCATTAATTCCCCAGGCTTCCTTAATATGCATTACATTCACTTTTTTAACTCTTTTCCTTTTTAACTCTTGCTACTCTGTTATTATATTTGTAGCTATTTTTGTCTAATTTCCTAAGTTTTCCCTCTTTATTATTCTTTTAGATGTTCTTTGTTGTTTCCACTTGTAAATGAAACAAGAACGAGAGGGTTTGGATTCAAAGTGAAGGTGTAAATGAAGGAAATGTGATGTGAGGAAAAGACTTGTCCAATCAGCAATAGGATCTAGAATTCACTGCCTGGAAATGTTGTGGAGGCAGGTTCAATTGAGGCATTCAAAATGGTTATGAATTATTTGATGATTTATTTGGATAATCATGGTGTGAAGGGTTCTCGAGGAAAGATGGGAGATTGGTACTAGATAGTAGAGGCAGTGGAGCATGATGTGTTGAATGGTCTCCTTCTACACTATAATAATTCTGTGATTTCATTCCTGTCTCCCCAAAATGACTGTAAAATTCAGTCATATGATGCTGCTACCAAGTGGTGCTTTCACTACAAAATAATTAATCAACCCTTTCCCATTGTACAATACTGGGTCTAGTTCCACTTTATTCTCACAGTAACAATTCTGTCCTAGGCCTGCTGCAGTGTTCCAAAGCCCATCACAAGCTGGACTAACAGAAACTTATTTTCCACTTAAGCATTTTACAGCTTTTGGGGCTCAACATTGAGTTGAATAGCTTCAGACCAGGAATACAGTTCTTCATTTTGACTCATTTTGACTGCCTCTTCTTTCCTCAGCCCTCCAGTGACACTTCGCACACAGTTGCTCGCAGCTGAGCTGACCTATTAGCTGCTATTACCACCTACCATTAACACCTCATCTCCATTTGTATTATTTCTCTATCAACATTAACATTCCCCTTGCTTTTAGCCCTGGGGAACCTTTCCCATCCAGCCACCCTCTGTTCCAAAAAACAGTCACAGCAGATGAGAAACATTAGAGATGGTAAGAACTCCTGACATTAGAGTCAGAGGTAATACAGCGTGGAGCTGGAAGAACACAGCAAGCCAGGCAGCATCGGAAGAGCAGGAAAGTTGAAGCTCTCTTTCTCTTGACAGAGTTACCATGCTGAGCTTCTCCAGCACTTTTATTCCAGTAGACTATGCTCTCTGGTCAGCTCCAGAATGTCCTGAAAACATTCCATGAATTCTATTTTGAGGCTACTTTTACCCATTCAATTTTTTTCCATCTATATGTCGATTATAATCCCTCATAATTATCATCATACTTTTCTGACAATTGTTAGGGGCATGTAACTTCTTGCACCTATCATTTCTCATTCTGACACAAACCATTTCTACTTCCGGATTTCCTAAATTTAGGTCATCCCTATCTATTGTGCTTGTATCATCACCAATTAACAGAACCACACCTCTGCCTTTTTCTAAGATAACAAAGCGTAGGGCTGGATGATCACAGCAGGCCAAGCAGCTGATGAAGGGTCAGGCCTGAAACGTTAGTTTTTGTGCTCCTGAGATGCTGCTTGGCCTGCTGTGTTCATCCAGCCCCACACTTTGTTATCTTGGATTCTCCAGCATCTGCAGTTCCCATTATCTTTGCCTTTTTCTAGCTTGTTTTTGTTCCTAAGTCTTCAGTATCTTCAATGTTCAAATCTCACTCTTATTCATGCTGCAGTCATGACTCTGCAATTCTATCAGGTTGTACTTATTTATTTCTATTTGTTTCCAGCTCATCTGTTTTGTTCCAAATGCTACACACATTCATATTTGGAGCCTTTAGTTTTGCCCTTTAACATTTTTATAATCTCTAGCCTTATTTGTTGATTTATCCTTACTTCCTGCACTGTCCATCCTCTCCTATCTGTTTATTATTTCCCATACTAAGTCTTGTCTTGTCTTGGTGCTACTTTTTGATACGTCACTTCTCCCCAGATTTGATCCATTACTCCTATTATTTAGGTTGGAGCCCTCTATACTTTTCCAGTCATGCAGCTCACTAAAACATCACTGCAGCACAGTACAGTTGTGGACTGTCAAAATGGTACAAATTGCACTTATCCCAGTGCAGGTATCAGTGCCACATGAACTGGAACCCAATTCTCCCAATCCAGTGTTTCAGTCACATCAATATTAATCTACACTTAATTGCCCTCTGCCAATTTACTCATGGCTCGTGCAATAATGTGCAGACTACTACATTGAGTTTCTGTTTTTAATACTTCATACCTTCTATGAAGAACGTATGTCTTGACCTGCCTGTCACTGGACCACGATAGCTGTATACTTCCCCTTCCAAGCCCCTCTCCAACTTTGAGCAGATGTCCCGAACGCTGGAATTAGACAGGCAGCTCAGCCTTCTAGACTGTCATTCTTTTCTGCAGTGAACAATGTCAATCCCTTTACTATGCTGCCACTTACTACCACTACATTCATTTTTGCTCCATACATCTGTACGACTTCCTTTACTGCATCCATCCTGATTCTCACTTTTATCCACTTAAGATAAAAGCACCTTAAATGTTTTGGACTAATGCAAATGTTGAGGATCCTGCTCTCTGGATCACCTTACCTGCCTCACTTGTGATCACACTCACGTACGGAACAGAGAGGCCTTGAGGTTCAGATGCATATTTCTTTGAAAGTGGAGTCAAAGGTAGACAGAGTGGTCAAGAAGGCATTTAGCAAATTTATCTTCATTGCTCAGACTATTCAGTAGAGGATTCAGGACATCATGTTGAGGTTGTACAGGATGTTGGTGAGGCCACTTTTAGTGCGTTGTGTTCAGTCCTGATGGCCCTGCTGTAGGAAGGAAATTATTAAATTGAAGAGGATTCAGAAAAGATATACAAGGAATAGAGAGTTTGAGTTACTAGGAGAGGGTGAGTAGGCTGAGGCATTTTTCACTGGAGAGTAGGAGGTTGAGGAGTGACTTTACAGAGGGTCATAAAATCATGAGGGGCATAAATAAAGTGAATACCAAAAAGCTTTTTCCTACGGTGGGGGAGTTCAAAACTAGAGATCATTGGTTTAAGGTGAGAGGAGGAAGATTTAAAAGTGACCTGAGGGGCAACTTTTTCACAAAGAGAGTGGCTCGTGTGTAGAATGAACTGCCAGAGTAAGTGGTACATGCAGATAGTCACAACATTTAAGACATTTGGACACATACCTGAGTAGGAAAGGTTGAGAGGGACATGGGACAAATGCAAGAAAATGGGACTAGTTTAGTTTGGAAACTTGGTCAGCATGGACAGATTGGACCGAAGGATTTGCTTCCAAAGGTTTGTATGATTCTATGCCTCTATCCCTGACTACTGAGCAAATTAGTATATGATTAGATTCCCTATAATTATAAGACCCTGTCCTCTAGGGTGTTACTGCCTCCTAGTACAAAGCATCCAGATAACATTTCCCCACACTGATGTGTTGCATTGTCAGCAACTCAGCTCCCAGCTCATAAACTCCGAAGTAAAATTCTGCAGCCACATACTGTGGACATGTTTGTTCTGAATCATAGTGTCATCCTGAAACTCTCACATGCTGCAGCCATAGCACATCACCTGTCCAGCTATCCTTGATGCATTTTAATTAATCAATAAAATTATTTTATGCAATTATTTATTTTCATTTTTTATATATTTTATTGACCTTACCATTAGAACCAGCCTGTTTCATACCTTACAAAGAGAATACATCTTGACCATTAGTCAGATACTCACCAAACACATAGAACATAGAACATTACGGCACAGTACAGGCCCTTCGGTCCTCGACGTTGTGCTGACCTACCGATCTCAAGCCCATCTAACCTACACTATTCCATGTATGTCCATATGTTGTCCAATGACGAATTAAATGTACTTAAAGTTGGCGAATCTACTACCGTTGCAGGCAAAGCGTTCCATACCCTTACTACTCTCTGAGTGAAGAAACTACCTCTGACGTCTGTCCTATATCTTTCACCCCTCAATTTAAAGCTATGCCCCCTCATGCTCGCTGTCACCATCCTAGGAAAAAGGCTCTCCCTATCCACCCTATCTAACCCTCTGATTATCTTATATGCCTCAATTAAGTCACCTCTCAACCTTCTTCTCTCGAACAAAAACAGCATCAAGTCCCTCAGCCTTTCCTCGTAAGACCTTCCCTCCATACCAGGCAACATCCTAGTAAATCTCCTCTGCACCCTTTCCAAAGCCTCCACATCCTTCTTATAAAGCGGTGACCAGAACTGTATGCAATACTCCAAGTGCGGCCCCACCAGAGTTTTGTACAGCTTCACCATAACCTCTTGGTTCTGGAACTCAATCCCTCTATTAATAAAAGCTAAAACACTGTATGCTTTCTTAACAACATGCCTGGGTGGCAACTTTCAAGGATCTGTGTACATGGACATCGAGATCGGTCCAGCTCAGCTACTCTACTAAGAATCTTACCATTAGACCTGTACTTTGCATTCCGGTTACTCCTACCAAAGTGCATCACCTCACACTTGTCTGCATTAAACTCCATTCGTCTCCTCTCAACCCAGCTCTGCAGATTATCTATGTCTCTCTGTAACCTCCAACATCCTTCATCACTATCCACAACTCCACCGACCTTAGTGTCGTCTGCAAATTTACTAACCCATCCTTCTACGCCCTCATCCAGGTCATTTATAAAAATGACGAACTGCAGTGGGCCCAACACCGACCCTTGCGGTACACCACTAGTAACTGGTCTCCAGGATGAACATTTCCCATCAACCACCACCCTCTGTCTTCTTTCAGCAAGCCAATTTCTGATCCAAACTGCTACATCTCCCACAATTCCATTCATCCGCATTTTGTACAATAGCCTATTGTGGGGAACCTTATCGAACGCCTTGCTGAAATCCATATACACCACATCAACCGCTTTACTCTCATTTACCTGTTTGGTCACCTTCTCAAAGAACTCAATAAGGTTTTGAGGCACGGCCTACCCTTCACAAAGCCATGCTGACTATCCCTAATCAAATTATTCTTTTCTAGATGATTATAAATCCTACGTCTTATAACCTTTTCCAACACGTTACCAACAACTGAGGTAAGGCTCACTGGTCTATAATTACCAGGGTTGTCTCTACTCCCTTCCTTGAACAGGGGAACCACATTTGCTATCCTCCAGTCATCTGGCACTATTCCTGTAGAAAATGATGAGTTAAAGATCAATGCCAAAGGCTCGGCAATCTCCTCCCTGGCTTCCCAGAGGATCCTAGGATAAATCCCATCCAGCCCAGGGGATTTATCTATCTTCACACTCTGTAGGATTTCTAATACCTCTTCCTTGTGAACCTCAATCCCACCTAGCCTAGTAGCCTGTATCTCAGTATTTGCCTCGACAACATTGTCGTTTTCGAGAGTGAATACTGTTATAAAATATTCATTTAGCGCTTCCACTATCTCCTCTGCCTCCACACACAACTTCCCACTACTATCCTTGATTGGCCCTAATCTTACTCTCGTCATTCTTTTATTCCTTACATACCGATAGAAAGCCTCAGGGTTTCCCCTGATCCTATCTGCCAACAACTTCTCATGTCTCCTCCTGGCTCTTCTGAGCTCTCTCTTTAGGTCTTTCCTGGCTACCTTGTAACCCTCAAGCGCCCTAACTGAGCCTTCACATCGCATCCTAACATAAGCCTTCTTCTTCCTCTTGACCAGAGATTCCACTTCCTTTGTAAACCACAGCTCCCGCGCTCTACAGCTTCCTCCCTGCCTGACAGGTACATACTTATCTAGGACACACAGGAGCTTTTCTTTGAACAAGCTCCACATTTCTAATGTGCCCATCCCCTGTAGTTTCCTTCCCCATCCTATGTTCCCTAAATCTTGCCTAATCTCATCGTAATTGCCTTTCCCCCAGCTATAACTCTTGCCCAGTGGTATACACCTATCCCTTTCCATCACTAAAGTAAACATAACAGAATTATGATCGCTATCACCAAAGTGCTCACCTACTTCCAAATATAACTCCTGGCCGGGCTCATTACCCAGTACCAAATCTAATGTGGCTTTGCCCCTTGTTGGCCTATCTACATACTGTGTCAGGAAGTCCTCCTGCACGCACTGGACAAAAACTGACCCATCTATACTACTCAAACTATAGTGCTCCCAGTCAATATTTGGAAAGTTGAAGTCCCCCATGACAACTACCCTGTCTCTCTCACTCCTTTCGAGAATCATCTTTGCTATCCTTTCCTCTACATATCTGGAACTATTCAGAGGCCTACAGAAGACTCCCAACAGGGTGGCCTCTCCTTTCCTGTTTCTAACCTCAGCCCATACTACCTCAGTTGACAAGTCCCCAAACATCCTTTCTGTAACTGTAATACTGTCCTTGACCAACAATGCCACACACCCCCTCTTATACCATCTTCTCTGTTCTTACTGAAGCATCTAAATCCCGGAACCTGCAACAACCATTCCTGTCCCTGCTCTATCCATGTCTCCAAAATGGCCACAACATCGAAGTCCCAGATACCAACCTATGCTGCAAGTTCACCCACCTTATTCCGGACGCTCCTGGCGTTGAAGTCGACACACTTCAAACCAACTTCTTGCTTGCCGGTGCCATCTTGCGTCCCTGAAACTTTATTTCGGCCCTCCCTATTCTCAACCTTCTCTATACTCGAACTATAATTTTGGTTCCTATCCCCCTGCTGAATTAGTTTAAACCCACCTGAATAGCCTTAGCAAATTTCCTCCCCAGAATATTGGTACCCCTCTGGTTCAGGTGAAGACCATCCTGCTTGTAGAGGTCCCACCTACCCCAGAAAGAGCCCCAATTATCCAAGAATCCAAAACCCTCCCTCCTGCACCAGCCCTGTAGCCATGTGTTCAACTCCTCTCTCTCCCTATTTCTCGCCTCACTAGCACGTGGCACGGGCAACAAACCAGAGACAACAACTCTGTTCGGCCTAGCTCTAAGCTTCCATCCTAGCTCCCTGAATTTCTGCCTTAAATCCCCATCTCTCTTCCTACCTATGTCATTGGTGCCTATGTGGACCATGACTTGGGACTGCTCCCCCTCCCGCTTAAGGATATCAAAAACACGATCAGAGACAGCACGCACCCTGGCACTTGGGAGGCAACACACCAACCGTGAGTCTCTCTCTTCCCCACAGAACCTCCTATCTGTCCCCCTAACTATGGAGTCCCCAATGACTACTGCTCTGCTCCTCTTCCCCCTTCGCTTCTGAGAACACCTAGCTTCTTCCCCTGTGGTGGAGTGAAGGCCAATTCTTAGGGGTTGAAAACATTAGAAAAAGCACAGACAAAGGTGCATGTCCTTCCCAAATTCGCTTAATCACCAAACTCCCAGCACCTAATTCAAAGTTGCACTCTGTGCGACATTACTGTGAGATCCCTGGCTTTATCTGCTTCTGAACAAGAGAGCTAGTTAACTGTAGTTACAGAAAAATAGTTGCAGCAACTTTCCTTAATTATTGAAGTTCAACAGCTTTTCCATTGGAGACCTTGTAAAACTCTGCTAAAGGGTGGTGATTTCCAACAGGTGTGAAGTTGAAGCACATATCTGTTATTTCACAGGAATGTATTGTACCAACTCATTTGAATTTGCTGCGTAATGACAATATGTCAGAAGGTATTGATACTGTGTAATAATTAGTGAGGTAATTATGTTCAATTGTGATGAAATACTTCACATTGCAAACATAGTTTATATTAATGTTGAAATGATAGATATAATTTAGCAAAGGTCAATGAGATGACTTGTACATTGTATGAATTGATCATTTGACCTGCCATTTGGAAAATAAATGAAGCTAAATTTTAAAACAGTTATTGGCCTTTTAGAGCCCTCACTGTGGACTTTATTTTCCCACCTGTTGCTATTTTTAAAGCCAGTCTCTATTGTAATCACATTACAAAAGTGAAGGCCTGGGAATGGTTTAAGATTCTGTGCAATAAAATTAGTTTGATATCTAAGCATGGTAATGGACTCCTGTCATATGGTAACATCAGAGTTAGAAGTGTTGTCCTTTGGGGGTAATATTTAAATCACATTGTTTTAATTTGCTCAGAGGACACTGCCATATCTCCTGGCCTCATCCAGAGATTAAACAAGAGTGTGAGGGAATGGAGAATGCTTAACTCCCCAGGTGGTAGCTAAAAGATATAATTTATTAACTGAACTGTCTTTAAGCCTTCTGCAAGAGTTAGGAAATATATCCAATTAGGTAGTTAAAATGGAGTCTACCTCTGGGTGAAGTAGCTATCCCGGATCCAGTGATATCAATGCTGCAGCTTGCACTGTCTGTTCTTCTCCATGGGAGATTGGACTGTCCACTTGTTCCACTTTTAACAGTTCATATCAATGTTTAGCCATCTCTGAAAAATTAGGAAAAAAATTTCTTTGATACCCTACCAGACCCAAAATGAGTCACGATGGTGTTACAGAAATTGGGGGATGGAGTCTGAATTGTGACTGCTTTCTTAACCCCTAGAAATATGACTTCCTCCTGGACCAACTGAGCCTTTTTAAGGATTTATTTTCAGTCCTCCTTTCTTCACAAAGGTCAACAGTTCATTTAAAATGGGAATATGTTCTGCCAAAGTGCAAGTAGCCAATGAAAAAATGCTTATATACTGCAAGGGTACTCCAGGCTTAGAAAAAGCTTCAATATCTTGTGCTACGCACTGTTCAAATACAAAAGAGTTTGGAAGAGATTATAACCGGAGTAGAAGGGTTTTTTGATGATATTGGCTGTCTTTCTGTGGCAATGAGAAATGTAGATGGTGTCAATGGATGGAAGGCTGGCATGCATGATAGTTTGGGCTGTATTCACAACTTTCTGTCATTTCTTATGGTCCTGGCCAGAGCACTTGCTTTACCAAGCTGTGATGCACCCAGATGGAATGCTTTCTTTGTTGCATCTGTAAAAGTTGGTGAGAGCCCTAATGGTCATATCGAACTTCCTTAGCCTCCTAAGGAAGAACAGACATTATTATGCCTTCTTGTCTGTTGCATCAATGTGGGTGGTCCAGCATATTTATCTGTAATTATCACTCCTAGGAACTTGACACTCTCAACTATCTCCAATTCAGCTCCACTGATGGAGATGGGGTGTGTCCTCCTCCTTGCTTCCTAAAGTCAATGATCAGATATTTAGTTTTGCTGACATTGAGGGAGAGATAGTTATCTTTGTATGGCATCACCAAGCATTCCACCAAGAAGCTACTTATAGTCATATACAGGGCACTGTTCTTTACGAACAGAAGGAACAAGTCCACATATTTTGCCTTTTGAGGTGCTTCGGGTAGACACTTCCTATGCATTCTCCATGGCAATGCAAATAAATCTGCAACAGTGATGATCTATAAACTCTGTTTGCTGAATATTACATCCGCCTGCCAAACACTTAGTCATTCCAATAGACAGTTCTTATTGATTTTTGAGGCTACTGTTCCTGCTGTTTTTTAATTATAGTGTTGCTTTATTTAAATGAGGCTGGCAATAGTAGAACCCATGATAAGAAGGTAAAGCATACTAAGGATAATAAGACTTACAAAAGTGAGAAAGAAGCAACTTGGAAGCTAGAATTTTTCCTGGCAAAGCTAATCGAGCAGAGATCCCATAACCCATTCAGCTGTACTTAAATTCTCCTTCAACTATTTTATTCAGAGAGATGCCTTTATCAGTACCCAATCTACCTTGGCCATTCCCATGAATTGACCAATTGAAATGGCCAAGGGTTCTAATGTTTGAAGAAGATTGTGATCCACTTGGTGTGTTGACATGCAGCTCAAACCACCGCTGATAAAAACTGCCAAGAAAATTATTCAGGCTAAAGCATCAATATGCAATGAGCCAAGGACTTGTTTTTAAACTGCACATGGCATTTCTCTACAGCTACTTTAATCAGATGTTCAATTTTCATGCAGACGGGTTTAAAATTGAGATTTATGTGTGCATTTCAGAATTTACTCGTGTCTAAAATTAACTTCATAAACTTTACAAAGTTCCATTCCAGACACGTACCCTTAATAGAAAAACATCAGATACAGTTACAAAAATCAGAGACTACTATAATGCCAATTCTGTAATCCATACTCCAGTCCAATAAGGCTTGACAGATCCCCATTAGCAATCCCTTAGTTATTTAATGATCTTACATAAGTCACAACAATACAAATCCTTTCATCATTCAGATGATCACCACAGTTAAAGAATCTGAACACAACAGTCTCATTGATTGCAAGGACGAGGGGTTTTTCAGTGCTGTGGGAGGTCTATATTATTTACATAGCTCAGATAAGAATCACATTATAACCTTTTGTATCATTATAATGCTATTAGTGGACTTCAAGATTCAACCGGCAATTTTATCTATAAAACCAGGCTAATAAATCTATTAAACAGTGAAGTCAAGAAAATCCCTTAAACATATATTCAAAATCAAAAACAGAAATTGCTGGAAAACCAGTTCTGAGGAAGCGTCACTTGACACGAAACACTAATTCTGATTTCTCTTCACAGATGCGGCCAGACCTAATGAGCTTTTCTGGCAATTTCTGCTTTTGTTTCTGATTTACAGGATCTGCAGTTCTTTCGGTTTTTATGGTGTATTCAAAAGGACTGCTAAGTATTTTCTTGACGTTTGAGCCAATATTCCACTCCCAGTTCATTATCTCTGACAGTATTAGTTAATTATTCCTTCAGCTTATTATGACAGGTCAGTTGGTGGCACACTTGCTCTGAGAACACAAGAGTCTTATTCCAGCGTTTGAATCGAAAGATCAAAGCTGACCCTCCAGTGCAATATTAAGGGAGAACTGCCCTAAAAGATGTTCCAACTTTTCAATGTGATGTTGAAACGAAGGCTCCCTCTGCTTGCTCAGGTACCCAGACTAAGTTAGACAGCAGGTTCTCAACTTCCCCATCCCATTATGAAGAAGCTAATGAGACAATAAGGTGATCTTGTACTTCCACCTAAGATGGGTAGTGTGGTGTTCAATTATTCAATGTTTGACTATGTTTCAACTGCTCACTAAATATGTGTTTGGAAGGTGCTTTTTAACAATCTTTGGTGAATTTCAGCAGTGCAACTTGAAGAAAGAACATTCTGCTGCTACAAGATGTGATTGGGAGGAGTGCTGGCATTGATATTTGGGGATCTAGTGGAAATCAAATGGGCTGTCTTATCCTTGATGGTGTCAAGCTTCTTGAGTGTTATTGGAGCTGCACCCATGCAGGCAAGTGGGAGTATTCAGTGGATGTATTCAGGCAAGTAGTCCATACACTCCTGATTTGTGTCTTTTAGATGGTGTTTAGGACTCAGGGAGTCAGTAGGACAGTTACTTGGTGCAATAAGAATCCTAGCCTCTGGCTGGTTCTTGTAATCTCTATTTTTGTGAGTCCAGTTGAGTTTCTAGTCAATGGTAACCCCAAGAATGTTGATACTCGGGTATAAAGTGATGGTAACACTGTTGAATTTTAAAGGGATGGTACTTAGGTTGTCTCTTATTTGAGGTGATCATTGTCTGATATTCATGTAGTGCAAATGTTACATGCAGTGCATTCAATATTATCCAAGTCTTATTGCACTTGAACATGGACCATTTCAGTATCTGAGGAGCCACATATGATGCTGAACATTGTGGAATCATTGGTGAACATCGCCAGTTCTGACCTTATAATGTAGTGAAAGTCATTGGTGAAGCAGTTGAAAATAGTTGGGCCTGGTGCACTACCTTGAGGAACTCCTGCAGGGATGCCCTGGAACTGAGATGATGGACCTCCAAGAACCACAATCTACCTTTATGCCAAGTATGACTCTGGTCAGCTTAGAGATTTCCCTCCGATTCCCATTGTCATAGAATCAGAGTCATACAGCGCAGAAACAGACCCTTTGGTCCACCTTGTCCGTGCCAACCAGGCATCCCAATCTGACCTGGTCCCATTTATCAGCTCTTCGCCCATATCCCTCTAAACCCTTCCTATTCATATACCCATCCAGACACCTTTTAAATGATGTAATAGTACTAGATCGTTCCACCCTCTGCATGAAAAAGTTACCCCTCAGGTCCTGTTAACAGATTGCCTATCTCCTTGAAGCTATGCCCTCTAGGCTCGGACACCATTCCAGAAAGAAGACCTCGGCTATTCACCCTACTCATGCCCCTCATGGTTCCATAACCTTCTATAAGATCACCCCTCAAACTCGGATGCTCAAAAATCCTCAGCCTGTTCAGCCTCTCCTTGGAACTCAACTCTCCAGTCGCAGCAACATCCTTGTAGATCTTTTCTGCACATCCACAACATCTTTCCAATAAAGGGCATCCAGAATTGTACACAGTATTCCAAAAGTGGTCTCACCAATGTTCTGTACAGCTGCAAAATGACATCCCAACTCCTATACTAAATGTTCTGACAAATGAAGGCAAACATGCAAAACGCCTTCTTCACCAACCTGTCCAGCTGTGACTCAACCTTCAAGAAACCTGTAGCCCAAGGTCTTTTTGTTCGGCAACACTCCCCAGGACCCAACCATTAAGTCCTGTCCTGGGTTTGCCTTACTAAAATGCAACACCTCACATTTATCTAAATTAAACTCCATCTGCCACTCCTCGACCCATTGGCCCATCATATCAAGATTCCATTGCACTCAGATAATCTTATTGACTGTCACTTCCTATTTTAGTACCATCAGCAAACTTACTAATCGTATTCCCTGTACTTACATCTAAATTATTTATATAAATGATGAAAAGCAGTGGACCCAGCACCAATTCTTGTGACATACCACCGGCCACAGGCCTCCAATCCAAAAAGCAAGCCTCTACCACCAACCTGTCCTAACTTCAAGCAATTGGCTAGCCCTCCTGGATCCCATGTGATCTAACCAGGGTCCAACTAACCGACCGCGCAGAACCCTGTCAAATGCTTTGCTGCTCAGGCTTCTTGTTGCCACACTCTGACAAAGGTGGACTTGACATCAAGGGCTCTCCCCTTACCTCTGAGTGACCCTGGTGGATCCCAAACTGGGCGTCACTGAGCCAGGTTACCCCTGAGCAGGAACAAAAACAGAAGTTGCTGGAAAAGCACAGCAGATCTGGCAGAATCTGTAAATAAAATAAATCAGAGTTAACTTTCACGTCCGGTGACCCTTCCTCAGGCATTGCTTGATAGCACTGTTAATGACACTTTCCATCACTTTACTGATGTTCAAGAGTAAACTGATGAGGCAGTAATTGCTGGGTTGGGTTTGTCCTGCTTTTTTGTGTACAGGACATACCTGACCAATTTTCCATACTGTTAGGTAGATGTCAGTGTTGGAACTGTACTGGAACAGCTTGGCTAGGAGTGCAGCAAATTCTGAATAACAGGTACTTCAGTACTGTTGCCCGGCTGTTGTCAGGGACATTGTCTTTGTAGTAACCAACGACTCCAGTGGTTTCTTGATATTATGTAGAGTGAATCAATTGACTGAAGACTGGTATCTGCAATGCTGAGGACCACTGGAGGAGGCCTGGATGGATCATTCATTTGATTTTTGTAGTCGCGTCTGTTACCACAGCACTGTCTCTTTCATTCATACATTCATTCATTCAAATTTGATTGTAGCACTGTTAGTTTTATTAGTTTAAAGTTTGCTTACATATGACTGTAAGCACCGGCCTGTGGCCGGTGGTATGTCACAATGAAAGGCCCATAGCAAACAAAACTCACAGATAGCCACGACTGATAGAAACCCAAACTTTTATTTAACACACAGATAACCTTCCACTTTAAGATTGTATAAACTTGACGTTTTTATGAACATTTTAACTCTGGAGATAACAGGATTAACACCTTTTGAATTTTGCAAGGCCAAACTGGACAGACACTCTAACCTCATTAGAATAACTGCTAATACTTAGCACATGTTTAAACCATCTCCAATTTCCTGCAGGACAGATTTCTATACAATAGCCACTGCTTAGCACTCAAATGTGAGAATATTGACATATGCACAAATTATGTATAAAACAGGCTACTTTTGAGCGATGATTTTGGGATTCTATTTTCGCCTCATATCGTGCTGCTGTGAATGCACAATAAAGAGACTATTTTCATCACTCACCAATCTCGATTGTCTGTTTCTTTGAATGCAATTTCACACAACTAAGGAGACAAGAGGATAACAACACTGGATAAGAAATGAATAAGTGTTAGTCTTGCTGAATAATGAATGAAAAGAAAATGAACTTGCACAAAGCGTGGATGATACGATCACTGTAGTCATTGAAATGAGGTCAGCCAGGTGGACCTCATGGAATACAAGTTCCCTGATTAGACCAAATTAACAGCCCCAATCAGGGAGCCCTGGCTGACAGTTAAAAAGAGGAGTGTCAGACATTCTGACACTCAGAGTTGGACCAGTGTCAAGGTCTTTAAACATGTAAATAAAGAGTGACTTGGTGATAGGATACCAGCCTCTGTGGAGTTATTTCAGTGGCGATGAGATTGGGATACATTGCTGAAGAAACTTTCTCGCAACATTCATCTTTGACTTGGGGTAAGTATTTCTGGCATTCTGCCATTATTTGGGAAATTTGAGTCATTCAACCCCGCCAAACACTGGGCCCAGTATGGGTTTTTTTTTCCTGGACAAATGACATTTAGGCAAATGAAAAGCAATAAGTAATTCTCCTGACAGCATGTGGACCCCACAGCTTTTTTGGTAATTAGGAACTAAACTTTCCCTGAGGCATCAGATACTAAAACCTTTCAAGAGTTGATGAATCTTGTTAAGGAATATTATGACCCCAAGCCTCGTTTAATTCTGAGATGCTCTCATTCTTATTTAGCAATTCAAGAACCAAGGGAATCTATTTTGGGATTTTTGATGAGGCTAAGATGACTGACAGAGGCATATGACTTTGGTTTAACCCTTAATGAGGTACTGAGAGATTAGTTGGTTGGCATGTGGGATTAATTACGTAACCATCAAAAGCACTGAACAGCTCAAGCCCAACTGGACTTCAAACAGGATTAATGGGAACTGCAGATGCTGGAGAATCCGAGATAACAAAATGTGGAGCTGGATGAACACAGCAGGCCCAGCAGCATCTCAGGAGCACAAAAGCTGACGTTTCGGGCCTAGACCCTTCATCAGAGAGGGGGATGGGGAGAGTGTTCTGAAATAAATAGGGAGAGAGGGGGAGGCGGACTGAAGATGGAGAGAAAAGAAGATAAGTGGAGAGGAGAGTATAGGTGGGGAGGTAGGGAGGGGATAGGTCAGTCCGGGGAGGACAGACAGGTCAAGGAGGTGGGATGAGGTTAGTAGGTAGGAAATGGAGGTGCGGCTTGAGGTGGGAGGAGGGGATGGGTGAGAGGAAGAACAGGTTAAGGAGGCAGAGACAGGCTGGGCTGGTTTTGGGATGCAGTGGGGGGAGGGGACGAGCTGGGTTCAAACAGGCACTGTAACTGGCTTTATCATTGGAAAATGATGCTACTTGAGCATATAAGTTGCAGGGTATTCTGATGGACAAGTGTCAAGGACTTTACAAGTGTAAATAGTGACTTGGTGACAGGATACCAGCCTCTGTGGAGCTATTTACATCACCTCCTCCACAATTGAATCATAAGTGACAACTCAAGGTACACCTGTGGCCAAGAGTCCCAGACAATGGAATGTGTTACATTGTCTGCCAAGTAGGTTTTTCACTCAGCACTCCAAACTATCCTTAATTGTGTTGCTAACTAAACTCCAATTATAATTTTTTTCCATTAAATGACATTATTATCAGTTCCTCTTTATGTCAAAAAGCTTCACCAAAACCAACTCTTTCATGCTCTAAATTGAGGATATCCCCCATCATGTTGTATAGCACTGCCATCGTCCTTATTAGAACAGATTTCAAACTGACCACACAGATTAAAACTGGGAATCCATGAGGCACTATGGGCTATAAGAAGCAGGGTATCCAACCACAGTCTGTAACCTCATGGTCTGGCATTTGGCCCACTCTCCTATCGCTAGCAAGCCTGGGAACCAACCTTGGCTTAATGAAGAGTGCAGGGAAACATACAAGGATCAGTTCCAAGCATACCGAAGAATGAGGTTGCAACTGGTGAAGTTAAAATGCAGAACTGCTTGTGTACCAAATGAGGAAAACAGTAAGATATAGACAGGACTAGGCAATTCCCAATTAGTAGATCATATCTAAGCTTTGCTGTGCTGTCATTTCCAACTGTTTTAGGTGGTGAGCAGTTAAACAAACAGGAGGAGGCTTTGCATGTATCCTCAATGATGCGGGAGTCTAAAAAATCAATACAAGATACGAGGCTGAAACTTTTGGGAGAGGCAATGGCTGAGTGGTATTATTGCTGGACTGTTAATCCAGAGATCCAGATAACTATCTGGGGACCTGGATTCAAAACTCACCATGGTAGATGATGGAATTTGAATTCAATGAAGTATGTGGAATTAAGAGTCTAATGATGATCATGAGCCTGTTGTTGATTGTTGGAAAAACCCATTTGGTTCACTAATGCCCTTTAGGGAAGGAAACTGCCATCCTTACCTGGTCTTGCCTACATGTGACTCCAGATCCACAGCAATGTAGTTGATTCTGAACTGCCCTCTGGGCAAATAGGGATGGGCAATAAACGCTGCCTGGTCAGCAATACCCTCATCCTGTCAATTAATTTAGAAAAAAATGCAGCCATTTTAGCAAGAAATTGAGACTAGATCATTCATCTTGGTTACCACCCAGGCTGCCTGCAACACAGATGGCAGTCTGCAGCCATTTGGATTTACACAATATCAAGAAACAGCTGAAGGCACTGGATACTTCAGGCTATGGAGGCTGATAATATTCTGGCAGTAGGACTTGAGACCTACACTCCAGAATTATCTGTGCCCTTAGTCAACCTAATCAAATGACAACACTGCTATCTATTTGGAAACATGGGAAGATGTTCGGGTAGTCAAGAAATAGTTCAAGAAGGCAACTCGCCTATGGATGGGCAATCAATTCTGGAGTAGTCAGAGACGTATACATCCTGTGAATAAATGTTTTTTTTTAATTCCAGGGAATAGATTCCCTTGTCTGTGTAATCTTTCCTTCCATTTATCCTAGATAGTGAGCACTTTTAGGCTATTCAACTATGGGATAGCAGTTAAACTTGACCTTATAAATCCTATTTTCCATTAAGAAAGATTGCGCAGGCTAGATTTCTATCCACTGGAGTTTAGAAGATTGAGAGCTGACTTGATTGAAACACGTCAGATCCTGAGATATCTTCACACGGTGAATGAGAAGAGGATATTTCTTTTTCTGGGAGAGTCTAGAACTAGGGGTTACTGTTTAAAACAATGGTGTTGCCCATTTAAAACTGTAATGAGGCTAAATCTTTCCTCCCAGAACATTGTGCATGTTTGGAACTCTTCCTGCAAAGTCAATGGAAACAGGCTGTTTAAATATTTTTAGGACAGTGTGAACAGGTTCTTTGTAAGTAAGAGGGTGAAACATTATCCAGGTAGATGGCAATGTGGATTTGAGGTTACAATAAGATCAGCCATGGTCTTATTAAATGGCAGAGCAGACTTGAGACATTAAAAAGCCTGCTCCATATTTGCTTTCTCAAAACTGGTATGGTACTTAGCAACGAGAAGCAGAGCTGCTTCATCTCCTCTCTTTCCTTGCCTGAGTTCCAGAGGCCAATTTTACTATTTCAATTGTTTCGCTGATTGACAGCCTCTGGTTGCCTGCCTGACTAGACAACTAATTGTCACAGGCTTGGAATCATAGCTTGGACAATTTGTGTTCATGGAACCTCCTTTTCCTGTTAGCTATTAACTGTTCAGCACCATTTTGGCAGTACAGCAATGTTATTATTTCATTCATTGATTGTAGCTTTATGTATACTATTCTGCTTCCACTGTTTGGCATGCATGCATATTGCAGCTTCACCCGGTTGTATTATAATCTTACATCAAAGATCTACATGAAGATTCCTAATATCTGAGAAAATTTGCATTTCTGGGCTACTAATTTGGAGCG
This sequence comes from Stegostoma tigrinum, assembly GCF_030684315.1. Lineage (NCBI taxonomy): Eukaryota > Metazoa > Chordata > Chondrichthyes > Orectolobiformes > Stegostomatidae > Stegostoma > Stegostoma tigrinum. Next base: position 81,227,088 of record NC_081359.1, read on the forward strand.
AAGGTTAAACATAATGATGCATTTTCATTTTGACATAACATTGATGAGGAGCAGCTAAAGTAAACTGCAGCAAGAACAGTTATCTCAAAGCACAAATTGCCGTTATCTTCTGACAATTTAGGAAGAATTAGTGTAGTCATAGTAGGGTACTAATAGACAAGTCCAGATTCTTTCCTGCAGCTTCTTGTGAGGTGGATACTTTTTAACATTGGACATAAGGTTTAAATTTAAATCAGATTGCCATGAAAAGATTTTATGAATTAAGTTTGGAGAAACTTAACCCAGTGTCGGTGGATATAGATATTAAACTATAGTTAAATGGCAACTAAATTTATCATTAAACGATTGTATAGCATATCTGGTTTTGGAGGTATCACTTTTAGGCTATTAATTTAATAGTGTTGTGTTTTGTATATTGTGCCTATGTGTTATTTACAGGTGCAACATTAATACCATAACATTACTCCTACAGTGCTGCATGTATTGAGCTTCATTTTCTTCACATCCAGAGCTAAACATAGGTGAAACCCAATCACAATACCTAACTGGTGCAGCCTACGAGTAGTATCTGAGATTTGTCTCCCTCTTTCCTGGAACTCAGCTGATTGGAACTTATTTATGGGCACTTGTCTCCATCCACTTTTGGAACATTGAGACATCCCTCAATATCTCAGGGAGTTATTGTGCTAGAATTGTGATGGCAAATGAGGAATCAGTTAGATGTGCTAAGTTTTGCAGTATGAAATGTTTCTTAGTTCAAAGTCATACCAGATCTGCAGTGTAAATGTTGAATGTGACCATCATTTCTTGTTAATTCTGTGCTTTCTTGGTTCTGATATTGACTCAAAATCCAATGTTTATACTCACTAGCCCTTAAAAAATAAATGCATCTCATCAGATGATCATTAAAATATAATAGCTTGCCAGGTCCAACCTGAGAACAAATAAATGGATGCTAAATCTTTGAAGAACAGAAGCCAATGAGTTCAAGCCAGCCAGAAAAGCAACAGATAATATGAAAATTTATAATATTGGCTAACAAAATCATGCATAACTTAATTAGTATACCTCTGCCATAACAATTTCGTGTAACATATGTTCAGTACTAGGAATCAGGCGAGGTTAGTAAAAGCAATTTGCGTTGCTAGTCAGTTTTACAAGTAGAAGCAGAAAATGAGCAACATCAGACAGCCAAGTTAATTTCCAAAATAAAGAGAGTGGGCTCCATGGATCAGATTGAAGTCATTGTGGAACAAAACGTTGAGTGCATTTTAAAAAAAATGTATACAGTGGTGTATCCAAGATAACAAAGTGCGGAGCTGGATGAACACAGCAGGCCAAGCAGCATCTCAGGAGCACAAAAGCTGACATTTTGGGCCTAGACCCTTCATCAGAGAGGGGGATGGGGAGAGGGTTCTGGAATAAATAGGGAGAGAGGGGGTGGCGGACCGAAGATGGAGAGAAAAGAAGATAGGTGGAGAGGAGAGTATAGGTGGGGAGGTAGGGAGGGGATAGGTCAGTCCAGGGAAGACGGACAGGTCAAGGAGATGGGATGAGGTTAGTAGGTAGGAGATGGAGGTGCGGCTTGGGGTGGGAGGAACGGATGGGTGAGAGGAAGAACAGGTTAGGGAGGCAGAGACAGGTTGGACTGGTTTTGGGATGCAGTGGGTGGATTCTTATCTCTTATCCATTATCTGTTATACAGTGGAGTAGTCATGCCCTGACATGTTAACTGTATTTCTCTTCACAGATGTTTTCAGACTTGCTGAGAATTTTTAGCATGTTATGTTTTTAATTTACACTTGCTGGGTGTAAAATGTTGCTTTCACAATAATTTTGGTCTGGTATAGGGTAAAAGTGAAGAACAAACGAAAGTTGCTGAAATAGCTCAGCAGATCTGGCAGTATCTGTGAAGGACAAAACAGAATTAACATTTGGGGTCCGGTGAACTTTCCTCAGAACCGATAGTGGCTGGCAAAACATCAGATTATATGCAGAAAAAGGGGAGGAGGATGGGGTAGGGAGTAAACAATAGGATAAAGCCTAAAGAGAGAGAAGAGCAGTTGAACGGACAAAGAGTTGACAATGATCAGGAAAGGAGTTTGAATAGTTGTTAATGGGGACTATTAGTGACTACTAACAGGTAGTGTGTGATGACAGGCTATGTGGTAACAAGGATAATGGGAACTGCAGATGCTGGAGAATCCAAGATAACAAAGTGTGATGCTGGATGAACACAGCAGGCCAAGCAGCATCTCAGGAGCACAAAAGCTGACGTTTCGGGCCTAGACCCTTCATCAGAGACCCTCTCTGATGAAGGGTCTAGGCCCGAAACGTCAGCTTTTGTGCTCCTGAGATGCTGCTTGGCCTGCTGTGTTCATCCAGCCTCACATTTTATTATGTGGTAACAAGGCCTGGTGTGTTGGGTAGTGGGTTGCAACATGGCAGAGTTTAGGCCCTAAAATTGTTGAGCTTGATATTGAGTCCAGAGGGCTGCAGGATCCCCAAGCGGAAAATGAGTTGTTCTTCTAACTTGCATTGAGTTTCGCTAGAACACTGCAGCAAGCCAGAGACAGAGATGTTGGTCAGAATACAGGGTGATGCCATCACCAAATACACATTTCCCTCTTCTCCCTTGCCAACTTTCTGTGGGGACCGTTCCCCCTGGGATACCCTGGTCCACACTTCCTTCACCCACAGCAACCACCCCCCTCCCCCCCCACCACGGCCTGATGGCACCTTCTCCTGTAACCAGCAATTGTACAACACCTGCCCATTTACCTCCTCCCTCCCCAGTATCCAGTTAACACTATTTTTTCCTTCACAGATCCTGCTAGACCTGCTGAGCTTTTCCAGCAACTTTGTTTTTGCCCCTGACCAATATGTCTGTCTCTGGCTTGCTGCAGTGTTCTAGTGAAGCTCAACACAAGCTGGAGGAACAACAGAGATAACAAGGTGTAGAGCTGGATGAACACAGCAGGCCAAGCAGCATCAGAGGAGCAGGAAGGTTGACATTTCAGGCCTAGACCCTTTTTCAGAAAGGGTCTAGGCCAAAAATGTCAACCTTCCTGCTCCTCTGATGCTGCTTGGCCTGCTGTGTTCATCCAGCTCTACACCTTGTTATCTCAAATTCTCCAGCATCTGTAGCTCCTACTATCTCTGGACGAACAAAGCCTCATTTTCTGCTTGGGAACCCAGCAGCCCACCAGACTCAATATCAAGTTCAATCATTTTAGGACCTAAACTCTCACATTTCCCAGCCACCTACCCCACACACCTGGCCTTGTTATCAAATAGCCTGCCATCACACACTACCTGTTATTAGTCACTAATAGTCCCCATTAACAACTATTCAAACTCCAGCCTGATCGTTATCAACTCTTTGTCTGTTTAGTTGCTCTGCTCTCTCTTTAGGCTCCACCCTACCGTTTACTCCCTACCCCAAACCCCTCCCCTTTTTTTTGATTATAAACTGACATTTTCCCAGCCAACATCAATTCTGAGGAAGGGTCACCGGACCTGAAGTGTTAATTCTGTTTTTACCTTCACAGATGCTGCCAGACCTGCTGAGCTTTTCCAGCAACTTTGTTTTTGTCCCTAATTTACAGCATCCGCAGTTCTATTGGTGTTTACTTAAGAGTAAAGAACTACCTTTCCAAGCAAAAGCCAGGCTTTTGCTGAGGACAGCAAATCGCTAAGATTTAAACAGCGCCTCCAAAACCAACAGCCTTTACCACGTAGGTATCAAGGGCTGTGCGTGCACAACAATTTCAACACCTCCAAGTTACATACCTCCTGACTTGGAAATTTTTTGCCACTCCTTTATCACTTGGTCAAAACCATGCAGAACTATAGTAACATCTTCACGACTCAGACAGCAATGCTTCAAGAAGAAAGACCTTCACCACCTTTCCACAACAATTATGAATGGCAATAAGTTCTGACTTTGCCAGCAACAGTCAACTTGTGATTAAATAAAGTGCAATTTTATCTAAAAGTTAAAACTTAAATGGTTCATCACTTTGATTTTAATGACTCATAACAAAAAATAAGTAAACCTCGTTATAAAATTTCTGCTTCATTGGTGTATTTCATGTAAATTAGATTGATTTAATTGTCACAATTTGCCTTATCTTATCAGTCCACCTTCCAGAGTCAGAAGAAATGTTCATAAAGCACACCGAGCTCTGCACAGAAGTGATGTTACTGTCAGGGCCCTCCTTTACTTATACATGTACTGGGGGGTGGGGGGGGGGGGAGGGGGAAAGAATTTTCATTTCCTTAGCAGATAATAGGAGTGACTCATATTGTGTAAACCAACGTGACTACATATCTCACTCAAGTATTTACAAAGGTACTCAGCAAACAAAATTTGATTTAACATGTCATTTTTTTGTTGGAAATCATCCTGAAAAGTTGAATCATTTTGAAGGAGAAATTACAGTGGGTATAACTGGGGTCTGCTGGTGAAGTGGTAGTGCCCCTTCCTCTGGGCCAGACCATCCCTGTTCAAATCACACCTGCATCAGAGATATGTCTTAATACTTCAGGACATGTTAGTCAAAAACAGGCTTTTGACTTTCATTGATCAAGAACCTTCACCTGGGCCAGCAGGTCCACATTTAAACACAACCTCAGATGGGGATCGCACATCCAAACAGGGTGTTTTTTTTAGAAAAAGAGCAACCTGAACATGTAGTACTGGATTGACTTGTCCATAAGTAAAAGTTTAAAATTAGAATTGATGTCAAAATTATACAGTATATTAAGAGGTTTTTGGAGGATGCCACGTTATTGCTAATAATAATGAGCCCACATACAAGTCACGCCGTTAACAGTGTTGGTCCTCTTATCTAAGGAAAGGATTACTACGGGGAGACAGCAGAGAGGGTTCACTCACATGGTCCTGGGTACAATGGGATTTAGAAGACTGAGAGGAGATCTTACTTAGAGGGCTTGACAACGTAAGTGTAGAGAATTTATGTCCCTCTTGGAAGAGTCTAGGGCCAGAGAGCACAATCTTAGAGTGAAGAAGAGTCACCTATTTAAAAGAGTTGTGGGGGATTTTGTTACCTGAGGGTAGTGAACCTGTGAAATTACCTCCTTACGGTTGAAACATTTTTTAAAATTCGTTAGGGAATTAAGGATTATGGGGACAAAAGCGGAGGGCTATCAAATCAGCCATGATCTGATTGAATGCTGAGCAGGCTGGAATGGGGCGAATGGCCTCCAACTGCTTCTACATCTCATGGACCCGGATTCACGGCAGATATTCCTTGTAAATCCATACCGACAGCACACTCATGTATTAAGATGCCACTGTACCCGAAGAACGTAGCGAGACCCTTCCAAGTGGCTCCTAACAGTTTGCGTGGTAATTTTACATCGTTGGCTTATTCGCCTTGTCAATCGTAAATGATCGGAAACGGGCTCCTTTCATGGTCTGTCAGTGGGGACATTGTCTTTCCCCATCAGTTAACAGGATCGAAGCAGTCTGCTCCCTCCTTGCCCAGCGATTCATTACCGGACAGGATACCCCAATGGTTCTTCAAGTTACATAAGTATTTGTAATAAAGCTCTACCTCCTCTCAGCCCAGCCCAGCCCCTGTCGCTGCCAGAGGGACGGCTGCGCGGCTCTCAGACACTCACTCGCTTCCTGGTGGGACGGAGGGATGCAAACTCAGCAGCATCACTCCCCACTCCTGGTCCGCATACACACCGCCATGATACTCCCATACCTGCTTCTGCTGGGTCAACTCAACGGTAAAGTCTTCTCTTCTCCCACCAGCCCCCTCCCATTTTGATGATTTATTTTGCTGGGTCGCGGTTGCTTCTTGTGATTGTGCGAACGCGTAAAATCGTTGGGAATCAATTCGTTCAATTACGTTGGGGGTCGCGCCAGGTGAAATTTGGAGCATTGTTGTTTGTATAGAATTAGAGGATGATTGTACAAGTGGTCTGTTAAGATTATCATTCAAGTCAGCTCTTGTATAAATGACAAATTGTATTAGACATGGTTATGGAAAAACATGCCTTTGTACTAGGTTTTGGATTAGCAGGGGGAGTCTGGTTTGGGTTTGGTTGGCAAAAATCCAAACAATAGCACTGACTAAGTTTTTATTGACGACCTCTCAAGTGTAAGTCAGTTAAAGTTAGGGAAAGGACATTTCGGTGAAGCATAAGGATGGGAACAGGTGCTACACATCTTATACAGGACGGTTCCAACCCGGTTTTAGAAAATAAACGTGTTTCGCAATATTGAAACAGGTAGACTCGATTACCCGTCGCCGGTGAGATACAATATACTCCGTGAAGCCAAATCCCACAATATTTGGTTCATTTGCTTTAAACTGAATGTGGCCATCAGATTATTATAAATCAAAACAGAAACTGCGAGAGAAACTCATCAGGTTTGACAGCCTCTGTGGAGAGAAAGCAGTTAATGTTTTGGATCCAGTGACCCTTCTTCAGAATGACTAGATTATTACGCTTTGCCGAACTTTGGAAACATTTACCGCTGTCATTCTACAGAGAGCTCGCTCCCCAAAAATATGGCTTTAATTGGAGTCCTATTGGCTAAAACTAAAATAGAGCTAGACTTTAAAATGAAGTTTACACCAAATATCACAACCGCAGTATTCTCTCTCAGTCTCCTAATGGGTTGCTCAAGTCCTGCAAGAAAATAATCGAAATGATTTGGGCCAGTAGTCTTTTGTAAGGTATTGAATGGAGACATGCTACAACTGTAAAAAGATCGTTTTACTAGATGTCCTTCGGAACCTTGCTTTCGTTCCACATCCCAAAGTATTTTGTTCTAGAAATTACATCGGCTCGTTGCACTGAGTGTGGCTGGGCGGTTAGCCACATGAAAAGTCACATTTAAATAAACGCCATCTCCACAAACGAGAGGTGCAGGAGCGAAATGTCCATATATCGAACGGAATCCAGTGTCTATCAATAAAGTTAATGGGAACAAAAATCACGTCCATTCTGTTCGCAAATATTCCCCGTTTCAAAAACCGTCCTTTCCTTTGATTCTAATAACGATCTACCTGGAGAACTGATGATTTTGTTTTCGCTGCTATCGCTATGGGTGAGAACCGGCAGCTTCCGTGCTGCCGTCTCGGCATCGCTGCTTTCATTGGAAATCCCGTTCGAAAACAAGGCTGTGCACTCTACCGCAGTGTTAAAGGTAGCATTCTGAATTTGCAATATTGCCCTTCAGTTTCATAAGTTGCGATGCCTCTTTATTAATGTTCATATTGTAAGTGCCGCACCCCATCAAACCTCCCCAGGATTGTGTTACAGTGATCCCCGGTCCCATTGCTCACAACGGTGCTTTGCTTTGAATCGGACCCTGTTCAGTAAACCGACAGTAATTGGAACTCGAACCACAGAAAGGGGTCTCCCATCGAGATCGGTCTTTGAACACAGTGTGGCTGGACGATGGTGGAGGGTTGCGGGGACGGTTAGTTAGCTCAGTTGGCTGGACAGCTGGTTTGTACTGCCAGCAGTACGGGTTTAATTCCCGCACTGACTGAAGTTACTATCAGAGTCTCCCTCTCAACTATTGCCCCGACCTAAAGCATGGTGACCCTCAAGTTAAGCCACCCTCAGTTATCTCCCTTCAACCAGAGAGCAGCTCTTCGATGCAGTAGGACTATGGTGACTTCATCTTTAGCGATTCCAATACGCGCTGCACATTTGAGAGCTGCTGTTTCTGGGCATGTGCTTACTTTTATACAGAATTGCTCCCCAGGAGCTAATTCTACTAGATTAAATTTCAGTTTCACACAACATTATAAATGGGTTTGCTCGTCCCTGTAGCATCCCAAGGGACTGGGTCAACAGAGGGGCATTTACACTGAAGTTCCCGTGCAATCTGTAAGAATTGAAAGAGGTGTACTATTATCCCCATCACTCCCGGAAGTGGAGATGCCGGTGTTGGACTGCGGTGGTCAGAAATCACACGAACACCAGGTTCTGGTTCAGAGTCCAACAGGTTTATTTGTAAACGCAAGCTTAATGACCATAGCCCCTGTTGAGCTATAACTTGGTGTCATGTGATTTCCGACCTTATCACTCCGGGAAAGCAAAGTCATAATTTCGAAATTCTTGTCCTTGTTTCCAGATTCCTCCATAATCTAACACTCTCTTTCCTGGTAATGTCCCTCGGGCTCCCAACACTCCAAGACCTCTGCACTCATCAAATTCTGGCCTCTTGAACATCTCTGATTTTAATTCCGGCACGGATGGTAGCTGTGCCTTGAGCACAGAATTCCCTTCCTGTATCTCACCACCCCATTTAGGCAATACTTAAAGCCGTCTCTTTGACCAATCACTGGGTCATCCTACCTAGCATCTCCTTGTGTTGCTTGCTGTCATAATTTGTTTCATAATTTTTTTGTAAAGCTCTTTTAAAACATTAAATTTTATGACATTCAAAGTCCTTTATGAATACAAATTGCTGTTACTGTTGCAGATATCTTTCTTAAATGCATTGCCAGGTTTGATTCAATGAGTATCAGAATAAAATGTTACTGAAGAGGAAGTGGCAGTATCTTTAAACAAGTTGTTCTGAGCAGTTTCAAGAAGTCTGTGGAATGGAGAGAGGTTTACAGTTGTTTTATTGATTTACATATTTTATTGCTGTTTATATTTTTATTAGTTTACGCTGGAAAGCATCAATGTTCAGCAATTGCTTGAGTTACTTTAGAATACCATATTTTCTTTTTTTTCTAAACTATAAAATAAAATAGAAACTGATCTGCTACAATTGAAAATCCAGGTAAGTTACACATTCATAAACCAAACAATACAATGTTGTTTTTTTTTGTGGTGGAGGAGCAGAATCTTAAAAAGTTGTAAGCACCAAGAACAGTAAAGAATGAAAAACACTCAGAGCCTATAGACAGAAACCACCTCTCTCTGTCTATCTCTCTCTCTCTCTCTTCCAACTATGGTGGGGGGAAAAGACAAGAAAATCCAAGAAAGCTTAAAAAAAACACCCGAACTCACCTGATCATGGATTGAATGGAAGAATGTTGTCTGTCGTGTGATGATCAACATATCGATGTTGCAAGAAGTAAAGTACTGTGAGGAAAATAATTTTCCACCTTTTGGTCTGAGTTACTGATATTCAGAATTTTGTTTCTCTTTTCTGTCTTCTGTCTCCAATGTAAAATCATTTGACTTCTTTTGCCTGTCTTACTCATGATTTTGAGTATTTGGGCTTTTGAAGAAGTCCAGTTCAAGTTGCATAAATTAGAAATCTTTCTTTCCACTGTTACTGTTAAATGTCTTACAATAAATATAAGTTGTTTTTCTGTTAGAAATCCCGTATTGATTACTCCTGTGTAGCAGTCATTTGGGCAAATTGGTCATTTTGGTTGTTTCATTGGAATTTTGTACGTTTTGTGACAGCTTGTGGGGCAAAACTATCGATGCACTCTTCCCAATTAAGTTGTGACCTTATACTTACAAAGATGGAACTGGTAGAGAATTAATGTCAAGAGAGGATACGATATTAGCACAGGTAAACAGGCAGTAGAAACTTTATGGGAAGGTTTAAGAAATAGAGAGGCATTTAATAGTAGAACATAGAACATAGAACAGTACAGCTCAGAACAGGCCCTTCAGCCCACGATGTTGTGCCGACCATTGATCCTCATGTGTGCACCCTCAAATTTCTGTGACCATATGCATGTCCAGCAGTCTCTTAAATGACCCCAATGACCTTGCTTCCACAACTGCTGCTGGCAACGCATTCCATGCTCTCACAACTCTCTGTGTAAAGAACCCACCTCTGACATCCCCTCTATACTTTCCTCCAACCAGCTTAAAACTATGACCCCTCATGTTAGCCATTTCTGCCCTGGGAAATAGTCTCTGGCTATCAACTCTATCTATGCCTCTCATTATCTTGTATACCTCAATTAGGTCTCCTCACCTCCTCCTTTTCTCCAATGAAAAAAGTCCGAGCTCAGTCAACCTCTCTTCATAAGATAAGCCCTCCAGTCCAGGCAGCATCCTGGTAAACCTCCTCTGAACCCTCTCCAAAGCATCCACATCTTTCTTATAATAGGGCGACCAGAACTGGACGCAGTATTCCAAGTGCGATCTAACCAAAGTTTTATAGAGCTGCAACAAGATAAAACAACTTCCATCTACTCAGTCTCTCTTCATAACTGAAACACTCTTGGTAAATCTCATTTGGACCCACGCAGGTGCAATTACGTCCTTCTAGAATGTAGATTCCAAAACTGCACATAGTACTCTAGCTGTGACCTAATCAGCTTTTCTACAGTTTAAGCATAACCTCCCTGCTTTAGCTAATAAAGGCAAGTATATCTTATGCTGCCTTTAGCCAGTTTGTCTACCTGCAACTCTAAGGGACCAGTGGACATGCCTACCGAGGTCCTGTGATGCTCAGTGCTTCCTAGGAACTTATCTTGCATCATGTATTCCCTTGCCTTGTTTGTCTTGCTCGTGTTTTTTTTTAACAGGAATAAAAATAATGCTGCTTCATCCTAAGAGTACGTGGAGGAGCCATCCATTGGCATCACATAGCATGCAGCAAGCAGGAAATCCTGCCTGTTTGCATGAGCTGTGTGGACTCCACTAATTCCTTCCTCTATCCCTTTTTCCTTTTGCTGCTTAAGAAGCTGCAATAGAAACCAGCCATATTTTCAAAGCAACAATTTTTTAGACATGGGAGTTTGGGAAGATGTAGTTAGGAGCATGTGAGTTATAAAAAGGCATTGATTCTGTTGTGGAGAACGTTTAGAGCAAATAGGATTCGGAAAAGAAAAACTTACTGGCTGCTGGAAATACTTTGGACAGACAGCTTCAAGTTAAACGTGGGCAAAGAAGCCTCCTGCTGATTACCGCGTACAGTCCTCCCTAAACTGATGAATCAGTACTCCAGTATGTTGAACAGCACTTGGAGGAAGCACTGAGAGTGGCAAGGGTGCAGAATGTACCCTGGGTAGAGGATTTCAATGCCCATCACCAAAAGTGACTCGGCAGTAGCACTACTGAATCAAGCTGGTTCGGTCCTACAGGATATTGCCACTAGACTGGGTCTGTGACGTGTGGTGAGGAAGCTAACGAGAAGGAAAGACAAACTCGACCTCACCCCTGCCAATCTGCTGCATGCAGATGCATCTGTCTATGACCATATCAATAGGAGTGACCGTCACACTGTCCTTATGGAGACGTAGTCCCACCGTTACATTGAGAATACCTTCCATTGTGTTGTGTAGATCACAACACCATGGTAAATGGGGCAGACATCGAGTAGATCATGCAAGTGAAGACTGGACATCCAGGAAGCACTGTGAGCCATCAGCAGCAGCACAGTTGTATCCCAGCATAATGTGTACCCCATGGTCTGGCATATCCCCCACTCAATCATTACCATCCCAGGGAGTAAACCCTGGTTCAGTAAAGCGTGCGGGAGGATCGCCAGGCAGACAAAAAGTGTGGTGTCAACCCAGTGAAGCTACCAAACAAGACCATGAGTATTTCAATCAGCATAAGCAGTAAGTGAACCACCCTTCCACAACCACCACTGGATCAGATCTAGGCTCGGCTGTTCTGCTTCATCCAGTCGAGGATGAACTTCTTACTCGTGGAGGTGACTCCACAGATATCCCCACCCTCAATTACAGAAGAGCACAACACACCAGTGCAAAAGGTAAAACTGAAGTGTTTGTATCTTCAGCTAAAAGTGCTTATCCATGTCAGCCTCCTCCCGGCATCAGGTACCAGTCTTCAGCCAATTCAGTTTACTCAACTTGATGTCAAGATACATTTGGAGGCACTGGATAGTGTAAAGACTGTGGGCACTGACAAATTCTGGAAATAGTACTGAACACCTGTGCTTCAGAACTTGCGCCTCCTATAGACAAGCTCTTCCAGTACAGTTACAATACTGGCATTTGACCAACAATATGGAAAATTGCCCAGGTATGTCTTGTGCATAAAAAGGCAGACAAATCCAACCTGACCAAATACTCCTATGAAGAAAGGCTGAGGGACTTGGGTCTGTTCTCATTGGAGAGAAAGAGGTTAAGAAGGGATTTAACAGAGACGTACAAGAGGATTAGATAGGGTGGACAGTGAGAGTCTTTTTCCGAGGATGATGACTTCAGCTTGTACAAGAGGGCATAGCTACAAATTGAGGGGTGATAGATTTAAGACAGATGTCAGAGGCAGGTTCTTTACTCGGAGAGTGGTAAGGCCGTGGAACGCCCTGCCTCCCAATGTAGCTAACTCAGTCACATCAGGGGCATTTAAACAGTCCTTCAATAAGCATACGGATAATGATGGGATAGTGTAGGGGGAGGGGCTTAGATTAGTCCACAGGTCGGCGCAGCATTGAGGGCCGTGGGCCCTGTTCTGCGCTGTATTGTTCTATGTTCTATGACTCTTAAACTCAATCCCCCTGCTAATGAAAGCCAAAACACCATATGCTTTCTTAACAACCCTGTCCACTTGGGTGGCCATTTTAAGGGATCTATGTATCTGCACACCAAGATCCCTCTGTTCCTCCACACTGCCAAGAACCCTATCCTTAATCCTGTACTCAGCTTTCAAATTTGACCTTCCAAAATGCATCACCTCGCATTTATCCAGGTTGAACTCCATCTGCCACCTCTCAGCCCATCTCTGCATCCTGTCAATGTCCCGCTGCAGCCTACAACAGCCCTCTACACTGTCAACGACACCTCCAACCTTCGTGTCGTCTGCCAACTTGCTGACCCATCCTTCAATCCCCTCATCCAAGTCATTAATAAAAATTACAAACAGTAGGGGCCCAAGGACAGAGCCCTGTGGAACACCACTCACCACTGACTTCCAGGCAGAATATTTTCCTTCAACTACCACTCGCTGTCTTCTGTTGGCCAGCCAATTCTGTATCCAGACAGCTAAGTTCCCCTGTATCCCATTCCTCCTGACCTTCTGAATGAGCCTACCATGGAACCTTATCAAATGCTTTGCTGAAGTCCATATACACCACATCCACAGCTCGACCCTCATCAACTTTTCTAGTCACATCCTCAAAGAGCTCGATAAGGTTTGTGAGGCATGACCTGCCCCTCACAAAGCCGTGTTGACTGCATTTAATCAAGCCATGCCCTTCCAGATGGTCATAAATCCTATCCTTCAGAATCCTTTCTAACAACTTGCAGACGACAGACGTGAGACTTACTGGTCTGTAATTGCCAGGGATTTCCCTATTTCCTTTCTTGAAGAGAGGAATTACATTTGCCTCTCTCCAGTCCTCAGGTATGACTCCAGTGGAGAGCGAGGATGCAAAGATCTTCGCAAGTGGCAAAGCAATTGCATTTCTCATTTCCCAAAGCAGCCAAGGACAAATCTGGTCCGGGCCTGGCGACTTGTCAATCTTAATGTTTGACAAAATTTTCAGCACTTCAGCTTCCTCTATCTCTATCCATTCCAGCATGCACACCTGCTCTTCAAAGGTTTCATTCACTACAAAGTTCATTTTTTTCGTAAAGACAGAAGCAAAAAACTCATTTAGGGCTTCCCCTACCTCCTCAGACTCCACGCACAAGTTCCCTATGCTATCCCTGATCGGCCCTACTCTTTCTTTGACTATTCTCTTATTCCTCACATAAGTGTAAAATGCCTTTGTGTTCTCCCTAATCCGTTCTGCCAAGCCTTTCTCGTGCCCCCTCCTGGCTCTCCTCAGGCCATTTTTGAGCTCCTTCCTCGCCTGCCTGTAATTCTATAGAGCTGAGCTTGACCCTAGCTTCCTCCACCTTATGTAAGCTACCTTCTTCCTTTTGATGAGAAGCTCCACCGCTCTCGTCGTCCAAGGTTCCTTTATCTTACCCCTTCTTGCCTGTCTCAGAGGGACATATTTATTCATCACTCGCAACAACTGTTCCTTAAACAGTCTCCACATGTCTATAGTGCCTTTACCATGGAACAATTGCTCCCAGTCCATGCTTCCTAACTCATGTCTAATCGCATCATAGTTTCCTCTTCCCCAATTAAATATCCTCCCATTTTGCCTAATCCTCTCCTTCTCCATAGCTATGTAGAATGTGAGGCAGTTATGGTCACTATCACCAAAATGCTCTCCCACCACAAGATCTGATACCTGCCCCGGCTTGTTTCCGAGCACCAAGTCTAGAATGGCCTCTCCCCTCGTCGGCCTGTCAACGTACTGAGTTAGGAAACCTTCCTGAACACACCTTACAAAAACAGCTCCATTCAAATCTTCTGCTCGAAGGAGGTTCCAATCAATATTAGGAAAGTTAAAGTCACCCATTACAACAACCCTACTGCGTCCACACTTTTCCAAAATCTGCCGACCTATGCTTTCTTCAATCTCCCTGCCGCTATTGGGGGGCCTGTAGTAAACCCCTAACGAGGTGACTACTCCCTTGCTGTTCCTAATTTCCACCCATACTGACTCGGTAGGCAGATCTTCCTCGACAAAGGAAGCTTCTGTAGCTGTGATACCCTCTCTGATTAGTAGTGCTACACCCCCTCCCTATTCTTTTTAAATGCTCTAAACCCTGGAACATCCAGCGACCATTCCTGGCCTTGAGAAACCCATGTCTCTGTTATGGCCACAACATCATAGCACCAGGTACTGATCCATGCTCTAAGTTCATCACTTTTATTCCTGATACTCCTTGCGTTAAAGCAAACACACTTTAACCGATCCCTTGGTTCCTTCCCAGGAAAATCCTTCCCACTAGCTGGTCTACCTCTTGCTATTGCCTCACCTGCATCAACGCTCACCTCCGGTATACAGCTCAGGTTCCCACCCCCCTGCCATACTAGTTTAAACCCTCTCAAACTACTCGAGCAAACCTTCCACCCAGGACATTGGTCCCCTTCCAGTTCAGATGCAACCCGTCCTTCTTGTACAGGTCCCACCTTCCCCAGAAGGCATCCCAATTATCTACATATCTGAAGCCTTCCCTCCTACACCAGCCTCATAGCCACGTGTTCAGCTGCGCCCGCTCCCTGTTCCTCGCCTCGCTATCTCGTGGCACCGGTAGTAAACTAGAGAACACTACTCTGTTCGCCCTGCTTTGCTGCTTCCATCCTAACTCCCTGAAATCACTTTTTATATCCTCAATCCTTTTTCTGGCTATATCATTAGTTCCAATATGTAACACGATTTCTGGCTGTTTGCCCTCCCCTTTTAGAACCTTATACACCCGATCAGAGACGTCCCAGACCCTGGCACCAGGGAGGCAACATACCTTCCGGGAATCCCGATCCTGACCACACAATCTCCTGTCGATTCCCCTAACTATCGAGTCCCCTACCACAAGTACTTTTCTATTCTGCTCCCTTCCCTTCTTTGCCACAGTGTCAGGCTCAGTGTCAGAGAACTGACTACTATGGCTTTCCTCTGGTAGGTCATCCTCCCCAGCAGTATCCAAAACGGTATACTTATTGCTGAGGGGAATGCCCACAGGGGATCTCTGCACTGTCTGTCTGTCCCCTTTCCTCCCCCTAACTGTAACCCATCTATCCTTGTCCTGAGCCTTAGGAATGACCAACTCCCGGTAACTCCTCTCAATTACCCCCTCTGCCTCCCGAATGATCCGTAGTTCATCCAGCTCCAGCTCCATTTCCCTAATACAGTTTTCAAGGAGCTGTAGCTGGGTGCACTTCCCGCAGATGTAGCCAGCGGAGACGTGTGCCATGTCTCCCACCTGCCACATTCTGCAGGAGGAGCAAGCAACTGCCCTAGCATCCATACCCCACTTATCTGAACACCCACTCAGTACTAAAGTAGAAAGCTTAGTTCAAGTTGCTATAAAATTAAAAACAAACTTATGTTCAATAGAGAAAGTTTAGAATGAACCTTACCTTATTAACGAGGTTAGAGGAGGAGTGTGGGTGGGAGACACTACAGTTGTAGAGTCTGGGGTTTAGCCGCCTTGCTGATATATCTGGTCACTGCTTTCCTTCCCGGCTGCCCCTCTGGTCCTCGTCACTTCCTCCGCTGCTCCCGCTCCTTCTGTGAAAGAGAAAACACCGCTGCCCGCTACCGGTAAGTAATTTTAAAAAACTGCCTTACCTTAGCTGCAGTCTTCTGGGTTCATCTTACGTCCGCTGCTGCTTGCACTCTTAGTCTAGTGGGAATTGTTAATAGGCTCCCTGATGGAAGCTGTAAAATGGTAGATTGCATAAATGCAGAGCTGTTTCAAACATGCAGTAAAGTTAAAGCGTTTTTTTCAAAAGGGCTTTTTCAAATAGATAAGTGGAAGTCAGATCGTAAACCTGGGTGGGTCTAGTTTGTCGCAAAGAAGCCATGGCATTCTGAATTTAACAATGTAATTTACTTTACCTTGGTGGTTAATATCAGCCATTATCTTAAAATGATGGGGAAGGCTTGTGGAAGCAAATGTCCTACTCCTGCTCCAATTTTCTATGTAATAAGACAGATATGATTCACAGCCTAATGGTTCAAGTACATTTTTAACAAATAGCATTCATTATTTAAGCATAGTGTTTGGAAGAGAGAATTACAAAATAGCTACAAAGATTCTAGTAATGTAAATAATATAACATGAAAACTCTCTAGATTTGAGTAAGGTAACATCAATACAATAAGGTGGAATTTGTTCTCAGTAAACTGGAAAAGGTTGTTATTGCATAAGATTACAAAGGTTTAGTGGGAGGTTAAAAATAAGGCTGAATGTGATACAGAACCATTATATGTCGCTAGGACCACAAGCCTTCCTTGCCAAAAGACAAGACACGTCAACTAAGAGACAAGGGGACACATAACATAACAATAGGAGGTGAACA
This sequence comes from Stegostoma tigrinum, assembly GCF_030684315.1. NCBI lineage: Eukaryota > Metazoa > Chordata > Chondrichthyes > Orectolobiformes > Stegostomatidae > Stegostoma > Stegostoma tigrinum. The sequence goes on from NC_081359.1 coordinate 81,243,903, forward strand.
TCAGATTATCATCTACTGACCTCCCAGAAATCAAATTTGTAAAGAACCTAAATCTGGTACATCAATTATAGAACTGGGCGTAGTTTTACCTCTTGTGCCACAATTCAGAGAAAAAGTCCTCAAGAATATATTGAATCAAAGTTAGAATGAAGAGAGTGAATGTAGGGTGTTTTGTCATCCCAGTTTTTGCATTGTTATTTCATACTTACAATATAACAGAACACTGACCATGAATAACAAAAATAATTATTGTTCATGATTTTAATTTGTGGTGGGGAGGTCTTGTAATAGCGGGAGATATGGACTATCAAATTTTAACTTCCATCGTCTAATTGTTAGATGAAACCTTTAAAGGACTAAAATGAGTTTAAAAGGGAAGAAACATAATTCTGAATATGTTGGAATGCTCACCTGAATGCAGAATGAGTCAATTTTTCAGAGACGCAAAAACATTGAAACAAGGTGACAGACTCAAAGTCAAGAAATTCACATCTTCTGGATAGCATACACATGTATGACTTCACATGTTGGGTAAAGAAAGTTTGCCTGTCAGTTAGTCAGTTTGGACAGCCAATGGAGTTACACGCCAGGATATGCACTGAGCAGATGCTTTTGAACAGTAAATCAAAGACAGATAAAGCAACCCGTGACAACAATGGCAGGAACTCTCTGTCCCAGAAGCAGCACCAGGCATATCTAAAAATGAGGTAATAAAATGTGAGGCTGGATGAACACAGCAGGCCAAGCAGCATCTCAGGAGCACAAAAGCTGACGTTTCGGGCCTAGACCCTTCATCAGAGAGGGGGATGGGGGAGGGAACTGGAATAAATAGGGAGAGAGGGGGAGGCGGACCGAAGATGGAGAGTAAAGAAGATAGGTGGAGAGAGTGTAGGTGGGGAGGTAGGGAGGGGATAGGTCAGTCCAGGGAAGACGGACAGGTCAAGGAGGTGGGATTAGGTTAGTAGGTAGTGGGGGGTGCGGCTAGGGGTGGGAGGAAGGAATGGGTGAGAGGAAGAACCGATTAGGGAGGCAGAGACAGGTTGGACTGGTTTTGGGATGCAGTGGGTGGGGGGGAAGAGCTGGGCTGGTTGTGTGGTGCAGTGGGGGGAGGGGATGAACTGGGCTGGTTGAGGGATGCAGTAGGGGAAGGGGAGATTTTGAAACTGGTGAAGTCCACATTGATACCATATGGCTGCAGGGTTCCCAGGCGGAATATGAGTTGCTGTTCCTGCAACCTTCGGGTGGCATCATTGTGGCAGTGCAGGAGGCCCATGATGGACATGTCATCAAGAGAATGGGAGGGGGAGTGGAAATGGTTTGCGACTGGGAGGTGCAGTTGTTTTTTGCGAACTGAGCGGAGGTGTTCTGCAAAGCGGTCCCCAAGCCTCCGCTTGGTTTCCCCAATGTAGAGGAAGCCGCACCGGGTACAGTGGATGCAGTATACCACATTGGCAGATGTGCAGGTGAACCTCTGCTTGATGTGGAATGTCATCTTGGGGCCTGGGATGGGGGTGAGGGAGGAGGTGTGGGGACAAGTGTAGCATTTCCTGCGGTTGCAGGGGAAGGTGCCGGGTGTGGTGGGGTTGGAGGGCAGTGTGGAGTGAACAAGGGAGTCACGGAGAGAGTGGTCTCTCCGGAAAGCAGACAGGGGTGGGGATGGAAAAATGTCTTGGGTGGTGGGGTCGGATTGTAAATGGCGGAAGTGTCGGAGGATAATGCGTTGTATCCGGAGGTTGGTAGGGTGGTGTGTGAGAACGAGAGGGATCCTCTTGGGGCGGTTGTGGCGGGGGCGGGGTGTGAGGGATGTGTCGCGGGAAATGCGGGAGACGCGGTCAAGGGCGTTCTCGATCACCGTGGGGGGAAAGTTGCGGTCCTTAAAGAACTTGGACATCTGGGATGTGCGGGAGTGGTATGTCTTATTGTGGGAGCAGATGCGGCGGAGGCGGAGGAATTGGGAATAGGGGATGGAATTTTTGCAGGAGGGTGGGTGGGAGGAGGTGTATTCTAGGTAGCTGTGGGAGTCGGTGGGCTTGAAATGGACATCAGTTACAAGCTGGTTGCCTGAGATGGAGACTGAGAGGTCCAGGAAGGTGAGGGATGTGCTGGAGATGGCTCAGGTGAACTGAAGGTTGGGGTGGAAGGTGTTGGTGAAGTGGATGAACTGTTCGAGCTCCTCTGGGGAGCAAGAGGCGGCGCCGATACAGTCATCAATGTACCGGAGGAAGAGGTGGGGTTTGGGGCCTGTGTAGGTGCGGAAGAGGGACTGTTCCACGTTCCACTCCCGCACATCCCAGATGTCCAAGTTCTTTAAGGACCGCAACTTTCCCCCCACGGTGATCGAGCGTCCCCTATTCCCAATTCCTCCGCCTCCGCCGCATCTGCTCCCACGACAAGACATTCCACTCCCGCACATCCCAGATGTCCAAGTTCTTTAAGGACCGCAACTTTCCCCCCACGGTGATCGAGAACGCCCTTGACCACGTCTCCCGCATTTCCCGCGACACATCCCTCACACCCCGCCCCCGCCACAACCGCCCCAAGAGGATCCCCCTCGTTCTCACACACCACCCTACCAACCTCCGGATACAACGCATTATCCTCCGACACTTCCGCCATTTACAATCCGACCCCACCACCCAAGACATTTTTCCATCCCCTCCCCTGTCTGCTTTCCGGAGAGACCACTCTCTCCGTGACTCCCTTGTTCGCTCCACACTGCCCTCCAACCCCACCACACCCGGCACCTTCCCCTGCAACCGCAGGAAATGCTACACTTGTCCCCACACCTCCTCCCTCACCCCCATCCCAGGCCCCAAGATGACATTCCACATCAAGCAGAGGTTCACCTGCACATCTGCCAATGTGGTATACTGCATCCACTGTACCCGGTGCGGCTTCCTCTACATTGGGGAAACCAAGCGGAGGCTTGGGGACCGCTTTGCAGAACACCTCCGCTCAGTTCGCAAAAAACAACTGCACCTCCCAGTCGCAAACCATTTCCACTCCCCCTCCCATTCTCTTGATGATATGTCCATCATGGGCCTCCTGCACTGCCACAATGATGCCACCCGAAGGTTGCAGGAACAGCAACTCATATTCCGCCTGGGAACCCTGCAGCCATATGGTATCAATGTGGACTTCACCAGTTTCAAAATCTCCCCTTCCCCTCCTGCATCCCTCAACCAGCCCAGTTCGTCCCCTCCCCCCACTGCACCACACAACCAGCCCAGTTCTTCCCCCCCACCCACTGCATCCCAAAACCAGTCCAACCTGTCTCTGCCTCCCTAATCGGTTCTTCCTCTCACCCATCCCTTCCTCCCACCCCTAGCCGCACCCCCCACTACCTACTAACCTCATCCCACCTCCTTGACCTGTCCGTCTTCCCTGGACTGACCTATCCCCTCCCTACCTCCCCACCTATACTCTCTCCACCTATCTTCTTTACTCTCCATCTTCTGTCCGCCTCCCCCTCTCTCCCTATTTATTCCAGTTCCCTCCCCCCATCCCCCTCTCTGATGAAGGGTCTAGGCCCGAAACGTCAGCTTTTGTGCTCCTGAGATGCTGCTTGGCCTGCTGTGTTCATCCAGCCTCACATTTTATTATCTTGGAATCTCCAGCATCTGCAGTTCCCATTATCTCTAAAAATGAGGTGTCAGCTTGATGAAGCTAAAACACAAGACCACATGCATGGCAAGCAGTAGAAGCAGCATGTAATAGACAAATCAAAGCTGTTGTTCAACCAAAATATCAATCTAAGCCTGGCAGTCAACATTCAATATTCACTCTCTTCACTACTTACATACGGTGGCAGCAATACATGCTATTTACAAGTTGAACTGAAGGAACTCACCCAAGACACCTCCAACACCACCTTCCTAACCCACAAGCACGATCACATAGAAGGACAAGGTCACCTGATGCATGACTATGTCACCTCCTGCAAAGTTTCCTTCCAATCTACACATCATCCTAACTTGGTTTGAATCATCATTCCATCCTTGTTGCTGGGCCAAATTCCTGGAGCTCCCTTCCTAATAGTACTTGGTGTACTTACATCCCAAGGACTACAACGATTCAAGAAGACATTTTATCATCACCTTCTCCTAATTGGGGATGGGCAACAATTGTTGTCCGCACTGGTGGCACCCACATTTCCTTGAATTAATAAAAACACGCAAAAAAAAGTCTCAGTTAAAAAGAAACAAGTTTGCTGGGAAGAGATAGTAGGAACTGCTGATGCTGGAGAATCCGAGATTACAAAGTGTACAGCTGGATGAACGCAGCAGGCCAAGCAGCATCAGAGCAGCGGAAAAGCTCACGTTTCAGGTCTAGACCCAAAACGTCAGTGTTTCTGCTCCTCTGATGCTGCTTGACCTGCTCTACACCTTGTTATCTTAGTTTGCTGTGAAAGTGTGATTGCTAATTGGTAAAAAGGAACGAAGGTTTTTTCTTAATGAGAGGAGATTAAAAAGAAGAAAACTATTTCTCTCTTTTCACTTGATCAGAGCAGAAGTCATGTTGACTCAGGGACAGGCATTAATCAAAGTTAATGCAAATGAAAACAGGAACAAAAGAAATAATGACAAACACAAACGAATCCCTAGGAATAAATGGTACTCATTGCATGATTTTAAAAGTAAAGGAAACATCTATAAGATTCAAAATAGGGCAACAACAAATGTTTATTTTTAATAAATTATGAATATTCTTTTTGATTTGGAAAATTACTCATAAAATGCCAACAAAGCTTTTGACCTGGCTAGGGAGCCGAGCAGAAACTGACCGAGAGTAGAGACATTTAGCAGAAAATGATTCCTAACCTGAAAGGGCTAGACTGCAAGGAAAGTATTGCCTGAGAGCTTTAAAGTTAAGAGATGATTTGATAATAGTGTTCAAAATTTTAAGGGAAACAGTAAAATTGAAGGAACAACTTCACCATTTGGTGAGCAAAGGAATAGGAGCACAGTGTAAAATTTAGAGTTGGATCATTGAAGAAAGATGATAGGAAACATGTCTTCATGCATGCGATTGATGCAAGATCAATTGTTCATTTTGAAACTGGTAGATTTTTGTGAACTAAAGATAGCAAAGCAGGTCATAGATCAGACATATTCTCTAAGTGCTGGAGCAGGCTTGAGCAATTAAATTGCTTACTTTAGTTTCTAAGGAAGTTGATATGCATAAAAAAAATTTTAGAACTAAGAACTACTGAGTTATTTGTTGAGTTGTAATCGGTGGCGTGTCACAAGGATCAGTGCTGCAACCTCCACTATTTTTTTATAATCTACATTGATGAATTGGA